>NC_056732.1:271337967-271372967 GCF_019279795.1 Protopterus annectens
ATGTTTTTGGCCCAGAAGAGGATGAAGTTTATTTTGTCTGTCTCATTGTTTATGTGGAAATGTAAGTTTATTGACTGATCAAGCCATAGATATCTGAAGCTGGAGGTTGTCTCTATGGAATGGTTGTGTAGGTTAAAGATAGTTAAAGAGTCAGATGCTTAATGAATTTTCTGTGGAGTTCCACAAAGTATAGCTTTGGTCTTGGTGTGGTTGAGAAATTGTTGTATTTTTTGAACCACTGGCGAAGCTCATTTATGTCTGACTGGCATTGGCACTGAATGTTGGTTTGAAAGTAACCTGACTGATAAATGACCATGTCATCAGTACAAAGGATAAACAGGTGATGGGGAATGTCACATGGAAGTTTGTTAATGAATATGTAGAAGAGGGGAGGGCAAAAATGGATCCTTGTGGTACACCTTTGGTCATAGGTACAGATTGTGTTTGGGAGGATCCTATTTTAACTCTGAAGTGTCTGTCAGTGAAGAAGTTTTTAAACGAAGAAGCAATGTCTGGACTGACACCAGTTTTAATAAGTTTGTTTTGGTGAAGGTAGTGGCCAAATGCCTTCATCAGGTCTATAACTGGGACACCTGTAAGGAGGCCATTATCAGAGTTTAGCAGGACATCATCAGTTAAGACCAAATTCTGTCATATTACTTCATCCAGACCAGAGACCATGTTGTCTGAAGGATAGCAGCTGATACTGCTGGATATAGAGGGAGAGATGGGTGTAGACTATCTTTTCAAGAAGTTTGCCAGAATTGGGAAGATGGATACTTGATGGAAGTAAAATGTATCTTTTGTGTGGGTTTGCTTTGGGAGGGGTTTAACTAGGGCAGTTTTCCAAATCTGTGGCATGGTGTTTTGTGTGAGACATAGATTATATACGTGGGTGAGAGGAAGACATAGACACTGTCTGCAGTGATTATATGCAACAGGAATTTAACTTGTCAGATCCAGGAGGGGTGTCAGTGGAAGTATTTTCAAGTGGACTATAGACTGTTTGGGATATATGCATTTGAAATGGCAGAAAGGGATGGATATACAATATATACAGTAGTTTCTAAAGTGGGTCAATCTTCAGTGAATCTGAGAGAAGAAGAGACAAACATCTGCTGGAGGTGTAGAGTATACTGATGTGAGATTGCTAAATTCTTTCAGGATATCTGGTGAAATATTTGCTGTACCACAGTGAATGGTGTTTGTTCAGAGGGTATCATGAAGCGGTTTTCTTCCTGTATGTAGGTTAACCTCTTTCCAAAAGTGTTTGGGGTAATGTAAGAGGATAATTTGTTTCTTTAACTGGAGATTTCTTTTAGGCCTTCTGATGGACTTTTAGTCTAGATTCTGCAAGACTATAAGGGAGGTGCAGTTGTAAGTTGTGGGGTCTGTTTCCATTTTTGCCATGTTTGATCTGTTAAAGTTAAAATATATTTGAGTTCAATGGATAGCCATTCAGTTTTGGTGGGTTTATACAGACTGTAGATAAGTGGGAAAATTTGTCTTGCAGGTAGAGTAGAAACTTAGGCTTACAGCTACTGTATTAAGGTCATAAGAAAAGTACATGGTTCCAGTTGCAGGCTATGAGAATGGTTCTGAGTTTGTCTACATAATTGCTACTCTGGTTTCAGAAAACTTTTAATATTGGTGGTAGTTTTATAGGATGGTTGACAACTGTAAAGGTGATTGGGCAGTGGTTGCTTAGTGATGGTGGCAGAATGTTTATGTTGGCGATGTAGTTTGCTATGTTTGTAATAACCAGATCAGATTTGGAATGTTTGAAAGAGCTGAGGTTATTTCTTATTTGTTCTTTAATGAGTTGAATGAGACCTAGGTCTGCTAGTAAAGTACCAATGTCAGATGAAAGAGGGTCAAGATAGTTAAGAATGAAGTCATCTAGAATTATTATGTTATTATTTTTAGGACAGTTATTAAGGATGCTAATGAAGAATGATTTGAATTTGTTTCAGGAAGCAGGGGATGATAGATAGCTATAGCAATCAGTAGTGGTATGACTATGTGAGTTGGAAATTTTAGGAGAATCCAATTAGTTTCAGGAGGATTTTCTCTGGGGAAAGACTTTTGGGTTTAGGTTATTTCTGTAAAAAAAGCTATAGAGCCTCCACGTGATTGTTTGCTAGTCTGGCATCATTGGCATACTTGTAGGAGGTTAGAAAGTGTTGAAAGTTGGGGGAGTTTCTTTTTTCACCCCATGATTCTATGACCACTGGATTGCCTGGGTTGTGCTGGGAAATAGAAGCACTTATGTTGTCTAGATTGTTTCTGATGCTATGTGCATTGTGGAGGACACAGACTAGTGTTGGAAAAAAGTAGTTCTGATTGTGAGGTAAGTGGGTTGTTGGATCTGGGCTGAGTCCAGTGTTACTCTTTAAGGGGGAGTATAAAAATTAGGGAGAATAGTTTGAATGAGGTCTTCAGTGTTTCTTCGACAGAGAGAAACATGTTTCTGAGTCTTAGTAATCATATATGAGTGATCCTGAAAGTGATGAGCTGGGGAATAGGTTTGGTCTTATTAATAGAGGGTTGTGGTTTGTTGGTGAGGAAGTCATGATGATGATGATGATGATGATGATGAACTAAAAAAAGAAAAAAAAAATTTTTTTGCACAACCTTCCACCTCACTAATTATATATACCAACTTCAAGACTGCTTTAAGGTGGGGAAAGGCCAAACTCCCTGAAGTACGCAATCTCAAACAAAAATAAAGCCGGCAATGTTTGACCAGCTGTGTCATCTTTTTCTCTTTACGATGATCACACACACAAACACACACACACACACACACACACACACACACACACACACACACACACACACACACACACACACACACACACACATAAAAACAAAAAACATATGTGTCTCTGTGCTCTGTAATGCATCACTGTACATGATTTCATATAGTTACTGTAAACAATGTGCATGATACTGGTTATATTATATTACTTCAGAGGTCTACAACTGCTACATTAGAATATGTTTTCTAGTAAGGTCGAAAGCATCACCTGATGAAAGAAGCCATTGTGCATGTTTCTTGCATTTAACACTGTAGTATGAAGCAATGCTAACAGTGTAGCATGTTTTTAAGTTTGCTTCCTGTGCTGTAGGTAAGTTACACAACAAAAGTAAAATCAAAGTTTGCTATAATCAACTGAATTTGTTTCATGTACAAAAAATATTTTATTTATTGTTTAGTTATTTGATATTTTTGTTAGTGAACAGATATTTGCTGATCCATTCAGGACCATGGAGGGAAAAAGATTATATCCATGGGAAATTTATAGTAGCTAGTAAGGTTAAGGAATATATTTTATGAAGGCTGTAGGAAAGTGGAGTACATAAAGGAGGCATATATTCAGGACATGCTTGTGTCACTCATACAGCAACCATACGTCTGTCCTTCTCTGAGAACTTGCAAGTGAGAAGGAATAACACTAAGCACTGTGCCATCAGCCAGCCATACGTAATACTATTTATACATTACTACTTAAAAAAATACTTCATTGCTGTCTCACAGCAAGAGGCCACCTGGTTCTGTTCTCAGATGGAATGCCTTCTTTGTCAAGTCTGCATGTCCTTTTTGAGTTCACATGGGTTTTCTCTGTGTTCTCTTATTTCCTCCTGCAATCCTAAAACATACTGTAAGGTAGATCAAGAATTCCAAATTACCCATAGATGCGAGTGCGTGCATGTGAAATATGGAAGAAAGACCTAACAACCTTCCTCCATTCCCCCCTTTGCCTTAAAAACTCTGCGAGTAGCAGTGGCTGCTGCATGCTCATTGTATAAGTGAGATGTGACTTGTGAGTGAGCAAGTCATGACAAATGTAACTAGATTTAATTGTGCATTTGGTGACCTTAACTGTAAAATGTATCCTGTGCTTTTAAATTCACAGATTTTTTTTCTGAATGATATTAGATGCTTGCTTTGCACTTTTCTTTCATCACAGATTGATATTTTTTTATCTTCATTTTTAGTAGCTATATGTCATGCTGTTTAATGAAAATGATTATAGAATTAAAAGCTGTGATACATGCATTTTTACTTGAACATCATTATTCATTTTGGAAAAAACTCAACTTTTGAACAATTTAGTAAACTGTTATATGTATACAGAACAGTTATTTACACATTTGCCGACAAATCCCTAAACTTTAGCTTGACTACCACCTGATGAAAGATTTTTGAATGTGAAATCCGCAGGCTATACCAGAATATAAATCTTCTCCACCTGTCTCCATTTTTCTGATACAGTGTAATGGTATATCCATCCACAAGGTTTCCCTGCATTTGGCTGACAAGATCATTATTAATTCTGTATATGTACGTGATGTGAAAATACATGTCAAGCAAAACTAGAGGCACACTTACAATAATTACTTAAGGTCCTGACTTGCACTGAATGTTTTCCAGTAAAGTACTACATTCACTGATCTCAGTTCTGAACACTTGGAAGAAACAAAAGGTATTCTAGACCTCAGCAGTTACAAATATTGATGATTAACTTTTCGCTCTACTCCCTCTGTTCAGAATCAATAGAGTTCCCCTGCAGGTCTAGCTAGTAGTGTTAGGCATTTAGGTTCTAAAAACATAATGGGCTCTTCAGAAATGATTGATCCAGTAATCAATAAAGTTCATGATCTCCATTAAATAACTCCTTTAATTCCAGGACAAGGCATTTATAAATAAATAGGTACAGGTGATGTCTGTAAGAAACCCTCTACCTCACTCAGGCTTTATTGGCAGCATGTCGGAGTTTCATTCTTGTAGTTACAAACTTGAGTTATACAGATACTGTTGACTGCATTGTATGCATGTCACTGGCAGTGCCTGCAAACTAAGAATGATATGCTAAGCGATAAACTATCGTTAGGGCATTCTAGTCTGATAATTTGTAGTTATTTGTCAATTACCTTTTGAATTTTTTGAGAACCAGTGTTATTGCACTACAAATTTAAACACCCACACACACACACACACACACACACACACACACACACACACACACACACACACACACACACACACACACACACAGCCACATAAATAAACATATCCATTTCAACTCACAAAGCTCGCGTTTATGAATTCATGTAAAACCTGACTTGACTTACCTAACGTGCACAATTTAGTGTTAAGTACTAAAAGAAAAGTAATGTGCATGTTTACAGATCAATTCATGCATGTCCTTAGTATTTAAAGAACCGTACTACAAGACAAGTATTTGTCAGTTATTAAGTCACTTTACTTGACATTCTACAACTATTAACCACTTCTTTGAGATGCCAGAATAAAAAAAAAAATCTCTTTAATTTTTGAAAAACAATACCACTCTGCATGAGATTGGTGAGTAACTGCTTCTTAAGTTCTCAGTGAAAATAAGGTAAGTTATGAAGTTGCAATCTTCATGCTGAAAATGTGCTATTTTATTAATTCACACACACATCTGAATTCTCCTTTCCTTACCTACATTTTGAATAGAGGTTATATAAAAGATTTTGAAAAGAAATTATGAAATATCCTACTGGACTCTCGTTATCTGAATCTGAAAGTGACAGTTATCACATTCATGTAATTTGAAAAAAATAACATATGATAATTGTAAAGTCAAAATGTTATAACTCATGTCCTCAAAATGATTGTGCAGTGATGGACATAAAATCTTTTAGATACTGGACGTGGCTTTGTGTAGGTTTGGGAAAAGACAGATACCTTGTTGAATGAAATTTGTGAAGTTATGCCTACATTTAAAAGCACATAACAATTATTTAAATAAGCATGATTGCAATTCATCATTTGCAGAATTAAAAACAGACTATTTTGAGCATTCATTAAGGGATTCAATCTGTAAAGCTTTAACTTTTTAGCTATGGCAATGTCATTACCAATTACATGATGCAGACGGGTAAATTCTCAGTATATGACCCAGGCAACTATAGCAGTGAAAGAAATTTTGAGTGACATGGAAGTAAAAAAGAAAGCTGAGGCATCACTTGTTCATGTCTCACAATGGAGTGGTGGAAAGCGCATGCTCTGCTTCACTCTTAGTGGCAAAGTCTTCAGCTGAGATGAGGGATCACTGGGAATGTATCTGTGTAAGGGGCAGTCCAACATCACATCAGTCCCAAATATGGGAGATGTTCTTCACAAAGGTCTATTACATGCCTCACTCCTTGGACCGCAGTATGCTAGGATGTGGGTACAGGGTCATAACAGCAGCAAATTTCTTCTCATCCTCATTCAGCCATTTTGGTTCTCAATCTCTCTCTCTCTCTCCTTCTCTAATTCTAGACATCCAACATGATACAGGTCTAACTTTTCTCATCAGCATACCAGGGATGTTGCCCTCATGGTATTGCAGGTTATTCTACAGTTAGGCAGAAAGGGAATGGAGGCAATGTAGGGGCTTACAGACTGCTAAGTTGTCATGGAATGTTAAAACTAAACTTATTAACAAGAAAAGTGAGAAAACACAATACAGTAGCAGAATCATTGATCACCTATCCAAAGTGTGAGGATGTAGGGGATCCAGACTGTTTGACAAATTACCACTTAGGTGAAAACTGTATGAGAAATGATACTGTTCAGGATGAGTAGTCCCATGGAGAGCATGTTGAAAAGATTGACTCAACATGTCATGAATTAGAAAAGCTTTTGCTTTTCTATCACTGCCCAGAGAAGAACTAGGGAAAAAGGTGTATTCAGTATGCAGTTGTGCATATTTCAGTCCATGGACAGATCTCTGAGAGGGATGGAAAGTCTTCTGCACTGAGAAAGATGGTCTACAAACTCAGAATAGTAAATGAGTTGGTGAAGGTTTGCATGTCTAAAGTGTTCAAGTTGTAGTGAAGCACAAGAGACAGTAATTATTTATCAGAAAAAAATATGCATTTATTTATTGATTGATTGACATTTGGTTACTAGAGAAATCCAAATGGGCCCAACATTTCTATTTTCAGTGGAGGCCTGAGGAGAAAGCTCCAACATATATCATCAATTACATATTAAAGAATTGCAAAATACATAATTATATTATTAGTAAAGCATTTCAGAAATCCATGTTATATAACATCATGAAAGCACATAGTAGAATTTGCAAACAAAAAAGCTGATGGAGTTAAGTATACAGTAGAATTTACAATGAAAAACATGATGCACATATTTTTTTGTTAGCAAAAGAGATGGGAGGGATGTAAGTTAATACAGGACAATAACTGTTAACAAAGCAAATAGACTGTAACACAGAAAGGTAATATATCAGTGGCAGGAGTGAGTAGAAAATAGAGTAGAGAAGAGTTATGCAAAATTAAGAGATTGGGATTTAACTTAGGTTGGAGCAGGAACATAGCCAGGATTTGCATAGGAATATCTTTACAGAATGTTTAAAGGTGATATTATGGGTAGTAGACCTAATGGACAGTGGAAAAGCATTCCAGATTTTGCCTATGGAGTAAGAGTAAAGGCAATGACCAGGGGCTTTGTTAAGTTTGTGGAATGGAGGGGAGTTGTTTATACTTGGATTGAAGGGATCTATCAGGCAGATAACTGTGGAGAATGGTACTAAGGACAGGGCAAGCTAAGGGTTTATATATTAAATTGTGAGTGGTGATTAGCTGGAGGAATTGTAGGTGGTATGGAAGTTCTAGTCAAGCTAATAGCTGAAAAGTGATTAGAAAAATCAGTAGTGCCAGTAGCAAATTAGGATGTTTTATTGTATCGCATTTCAAGTATAGTTTTCAGGAAGGACTGTAGGTTAGTGAGGATTGGGGCTCTATAAAGAAAGACGAGGTGTGCGGTTGCCAGCGTGGACTTGGTGGATGTGTTTAGAAAGTGTTTTCTCTACTGAGCAGACAGAAGTTTTGGTGTTTTATTTTATATTGCCTGGATATGGTGCTCAAACTTAAGACTGTCATGTATAATAACATCTAACAGCTTTGTATGGGAAACTACTTCAGTTTCTGTGTTGTTCAGGGAGGTTATTTTAAATTTGGTTTTGTCATGGTTATAGATTTTTGAGGTAAATCCAAAAAGCTTAGATTTCTTTCAGCTGAGAAGGAGCTGGGAATTGCTGAGCCACATTTTGATTGAGTTAAAAGCTTTCTGTGTTAATCGCTGAAGGTGAAGGAAGTTATTGGCTCAACAAATAAATGTGGAATCATCTGTGCATTGAATAAAGAAACCCTGACTGGAAGGTATGTGTGGACTGTTAATGTAATGAAGATGTTGAAATGGATATGATAGAGGATAGAGCCTTGAGGAATCCCAGTGTTTGTCATATATATATATATATATATATATATATATATACACAGAGAGAGAGAGAGAGAGAGTACCTTGTCATTTTGCAGATAGTTATCTATTAGATAGGTTGCTATGGAACCAGCTGAAAGTAGGTGAAAGGCCTATGGAGGATAGCTGGAGGAGCTTAGAGTGACAAACCATATCAAACATCTTAGAGAGGTCAAGGAATAAAGAGTACATACGTTTTTCTGAGTCCCTGGCTTTGTTAACAATTACTGTGAAGGACAATAAGGCAGAGAGTGTGTAATGGGATGGGAAAACCATGCTGGATTGAGTATAAGAGCTGGTTGTGGAGGAGATAGCCAAGGAGTTGTTTATGGATGCATTTTATGAAAGTTATTGAGAGTGGGGAATACAATTGCAGTGGGAAGAAAGTTAGATATATCTGTTGAGTTATCGCCTTTCTGGAGGGGAGTAATATAGGATTAGAACATAGGCTTCCCAAATAGATCTTTTGATTAATATGATTATAGGGTAGGCTATGGTTTCGGCAGCTTGCTTAAGGTACTTGGTGGGAGGTTGTCAGTAGAGATGTAGCCAACTTTGAGCTTGAATAATATATATATATTTTTTTTTACAAAGGAAGTAGGGACTGGATGAAGAGTAAGGGAGGGGAAGTACTTGGGAGTGGTTTGTACAGAGGTTAGAGGAAAGTTAATATATGCATTGGGGAAGGTGGGACTATTTGGAAGATAATTAGAGGATACCTAAGTGGATGGGCAGCAATGATGTTGAGAGTTTTCATTTTTTTAGTGGTTCTGTGCTTCTGTCAGGATTTCCATTCATTATTCCTATTATTCATAAGTTGTTTGTCTGGTTAGAAAGCAAACAGAAATGGTTAGCTTTGACTCTTTTTTTTTTTTGCATTGGGGAGACAAAGTACTGAGGATATTAAGAAATACGGAGTTGAAATAAATTAGAGCCTCATCTAACAGAAGAGTTTTTAGAGTGGTCCAATTCATGGCTTGTACCATATAAGTGAATGGCTGCTGCTTAAATGAAAAGAGAATGTGAGTTATTTAGTAAATATGTTGTTTGGGCAAAAAAGAGGTGGTTCAGTGGGCAAACACTGGAAGGTGTTCTCTTAGAGAATCAAGCAATGTTCCAACACTAATGAATTTATTGGGATCAAAAAACATAATCCATTGGAGGATGGTGCCCTTGTCATTGGTTTTAGTTAATCTAGTTGTTGTGTTGGACTGCTTCTTTATTTTGGTAAGTCATACTAATGAATCTGCAATTAGATAATCAGGCCACCACAAGGAGATTAAATGCTTCTAGCATCAGAAAAAGAGATGAGCCAAGTAGTATAGAGGGTTGTTGACAACAATTTTATTTGCATTAAAATTTTACTTATAGTTATAAATGCAGGGCAATCTTTATTTCTTAGCATAATATGGGGTATTACAGCTACTTTGGATTTAACCCCTTGTCACTTAGTAAAGTATGTATAAAACAGGGAGCTAACATGCTCATTTAGTTCCACTTCCTAACATACAACTAGATGCAGACAGCTCTGTAATCAGCAGAAGTAAATATGAATATATATATATATATATATATATATATATATATATATATATATATATATATATATCTATATATATATATATATATATATATATATATATATATATATCACCATCATTATATGTCCAGAAGATAAAGGGGGTGCTGTTATTTTAGACAAAATAAGTTATAACAAAATGCTGAGAGAAGAATTTATATGTCAATTGATTGATCATGCTATTGTAAACTGAATGGTTAAAAATATGGAGTCTATATTATGTCACCAAAATGCAATTCCAGCAAACACCTATACATCAACACCTAATCAGGGAAACAATTCGATGAATGCAATAAGGGCAATTATGTAGTTGGCCAACAACAGAACTTTGCCCTTTTCTCCACTGGAGTGCAATCTCAGAGTTGGTGTATATACTTAGGGGGGTTGTGTGGGTGACTTTGCCCCTGACATAGATGGGTTCAATTCCACATAGATGTTGGCACTTTGTGCTGTGGGCAATTATTTCCTTGCCCCCATTAAATTCAGTGAATCGCTTTGCTGATTAGGTGTTGATGTATAGGTGTTCACTGGAACTGCATTTTGGCAAAATAATATAGACCAAAAATATGAATGACTTCTTACATGATTTATTAATGTGTCAGAAAATTGATGAAGCTCCATATGACTTCTTTAAAGTTATACATTATGTAATACCTATTATAAAAGGATTCCCTAAAATCCATAAATTTTACAAGAATCCTCCTTTACACCCTATAGTAGCTGGTACGGGATGGGCAACAGAGCCCCTGTCTATAAACATTGAACATGAGTTGAAAAATGCCTTGTCACTGGCTCCCACTGTCTTAAAAGATACTAAGGATTTTCTTGCTTCTTTATATACAGTACATCTATGCAGAGTATTACTGATTTCAGAGGCCATCTTATGGTTATGCTGGATATAAATAGCCTCTTTATGGTAATTCCAAATGACTATGGGATTATGGCTGTAAGGAACTTCTTCTTACATGGTAAAGAAGGCTATACTGGTAGGAGGATTGATTTATTATGCCAAATGTTAGCCATAGTTAGCCATAGTGTTAGAAAATAATATTTTTTATATGAAAAGAATATCTATTGACAGAAATGTGAGTAGCCATAGGCACTCCCTGTACCAATAGTTATGTGAATATTATATTAGCATATTGGGAGTCTAATCACGTGATGAATAACAATGGTTTTGGCGCTAATATTATTATAAAAGTTTGTGGAAAAATGTATATATTATGTGGCAGGGGTCTGCGGAGGTTCTCATTGAATTTATTTCTTACCTAGAAGCTGCTACTGAGTTTTTGAAATTTACAATGAAGCGTTCTGCAACAAATATTGAATTTTTGGATGTTCAATTAGAGTAGGACCTTATTAATGGGATAAATACTAGTGTGTCATAAGAGCTGCAAGAGGAATAATTTGCTATCCTGAGGCAGTATGCATCCATGGCATATTTTTAATAACATTGTTAAGGAACAGATGTTGAGGAATTCTAGGTTACACACCAGGGATGAAGATTTTGAGAGAGCAAATGAAGCACTGGGGCAACAACATTTTGATAGAGACTACAACAAGAAGCATGTATATCAGCATTTAAATGATGCCAAAATGACAAGGGGCACATGTGGAGGCCATTTTTTGTTTTTATCATGAACATCAGATAATGTCTCCGCTACTAATGACATATATAACTCTGACCTACAAAAGTCAGATTGATTTTAATGGGGCCCCTATTAGCAGAGCAAAAGACCGTAATCGTGAATATGAAAAGAGTGACACGTATTGCTTGAAATACGGAAATGCTGAATGTCCAAAACAGCGAAAATTGAAATGTTGAAGTGCAATGGTTGGCCCATCTGTGGTATAGCTCCGTAAGGTAAGTGTGCAATAGATAGGACTTTAGGGTTAGGATGTGGGTTAAGGTAAGTTAATGGATAGGTAATGTATGTAAGATTTAGTGTAGTGTTAGTTGTAGGGATTTATTTAGCTGTATGCATGTGCATTATTTATTTTTTTGGGGTATGTCTGCAGGGGACGTGTGCGGTAGTTACAGACCTTAGGGTTAGGGAGGGGTTAAGGATAGTGCATAGTTAGTTGTGTATGTGGGGTTTAGTGTAGGGTTAGAAGTAGGGTTTTGGTGCTTTACTTTAGGTTAGAAGTAGGGTTTAGTTAGTGTATGTATGTGGTTTATTTATTTTGTTTGGGTAGGTAGTATGTAGCAGGTGGTGGGGTTGGCCGACTATGACAGTTTGTTATTTTATTTTTTGCTGTTTAGTTCGTTCGGGATTTTTGCGGTTCGCATTATAGGTTTCTGCGTTTAGGTATTCGCTTAAAGGTTTTTTTTGATTTGCTAATATAGGCCCACTGTAATGTACTCCACTGATACTAATTATATTTTTGATATATGGAGGAACTGGAAAATTTTGCCCTGTGATGAAAATGATAAAGAAATATTTGGTGATGCACCATTTAGCATTTAAGAATAATACGAATTTAAAATGTTTATTATGTGGAAAGTCTTTGTATAATAAATCCCGATCAGACAACTGGGACATATCCATGCAGGAGATGTACCATGTGTAAATATATCAGCAGAACTCAAGGTTTAATACATCCCCTAACTGCCAGGACTTGTGCGCCTAAACTGTATGCTGACTGTAGGACTAAAAATGTAGTGTATTTAGCATACTGCCAACAATATTCTAGTTTTTTATGTTAGAAAAATCAACAAGCAGCTCAAAGAATGGTACTTAAACATGTAAGTGATATTAATTAAAGGATAAAAGAAATCCATTATTGAAACACGTCCTGTTGAACAATGATCATATTTTTGTTTTCTTAGTCCTACAAGTTATATTAGCTAACCTGAGAGGAGGTGATATCATGGCAGAAATGGAGTTTGCTGAGATGACATGGATTGGTAAACTACAGGTAGACACAACTCCTGGACTGAATGTGTCTTCCACTTAAGCCCATCTTGAGAAGGTTTAGGCTCAGTCACTGATTTTGATTGGCTAGAATTTGCTTTTTAACTATTATGAATATCAGAGTAATTAGAGCTGATGAAGGGTAATGGTTTTATCTGAAAGCACTTATCTGCTTGGAATTGTTATAAAGTCTTAACTTGTTTGTATGTCTTATTCATTTATTTTATTAAAGAGTAGTTGGTTTTAATATATGGCTGGAGCCTTGTTGGTTGTGGTGCTTTGTTTTTTGGTACACGTTCCAGCAAAAGCCTTTTGTGGCCACTGTCCTGGTGATTTTACTTTCTTATATGCGTGTATATGTATGTTTCTGTATATATACACACATGCACATGCACACACAGAAACACACTAACATACATGCATGCATAGTTTTTTTTTCTTGAGCCAGTTGTTGCATTCCTCACCTCACCTCTTTTGTGTTTAAATGTCAGACTGTCACTCTGAGTGGCTAAGAGGATTTGTTGTTATAATGCTATACATTATTGAATCTCCAAAGCTTGATCAAATTAAATTGACTGATCTTCATTTGGAACAAGAATATTATTCTCTGTACTTAGATCATGTGACTGTGACCATTTAGGTGGTAAAGAGATCATGCAAATGAACCTCATTGGTACCCTTTCAGCTGCCAGCAATTAGTATCATATATTCTAAGTCACTTCTTCTAGCAGCTCAGGCAATTAATTGAATGTTCAGGTTATTGTCATGTTTCCCTGGATGAGTCCACTTCACTTGCAATTAATTGATGCCACTAATCTGCTTCCACTCTTTTAGTGAGCAACTGTTTCCTGTAACATCTCAAATAGTTCAAGACTGAATAATTCCAGACCTTGGTTAATTAAATGTATCTCTGTTCACAGTATCATCCTGTCCCTTTGCAGTCAAACTCTGTATGACATAATCTCCTTGATGTGAAATATTGCCTTGACATTTGTCTTTTTTCTAGCTTTCCAGATTTCACAGTAGATATAACATCCTTTTCTTACCATCAGATTCTGCAAGGTAAAATTTTAACCATAATAATAAAAAATGGAGCTGTGCCACTATATTGTATCAAAATTCCATACTATTGAAGTGGGTATGTGGCCAGGAAGGTAAACTGCTGACACACAGAGTCTTAGCTCTGCTTTATTTTCCTTTTCTTCTGACAGGATTTTATTATACAAACTTAAACTAGGAATCAGAACCAACAAAATGACAACAACAAGACCCAGTAGACCATGAACAGCAGCAGGATGTTTTGTACCATGGTCAGAGACAAGATCTTTTTAGATCAAAGACAGCAACAGAACAATGGGGTTTGGGGTAGGGGATGGCCATGAAAGACACCAGGGAGACCCCAATTCTGATATAAAACACTCAAGGCTATTCGACCAATACAGGTACTGTGAACTATCAAGCTAATCGGATAGCCACTGAGAAAACTGTAATCTAAGTAGTCAAAATATTAGCCCAGGGACCATTTCTCTACTCAGTAAGGGTTTGAACTGTGTTCCAGCACAGAGGGCTAAGATTAGTAATGTAATCATAGATTCCAAATTGTTTGTTCACAAATTGAACCTCAAACACTGGTTGCAAGACCTTAAAAATGATAATCATGAATGTGGTGACTTAAAAAGAAAGAGTTTGCCTAACCTTAACTTACACAATGCTCTGAATGTATTTTATGTGCTATGTGAACCATGAATCCATGCCCCCAGTTTGGTTCTTCCTCAACTGGAACTTTTGATGTTCTTAAATATCATATACTCATATAGCAGATCATCACAGTACACAGGAATATGTCATTAATAGTGATGAAAATGTTTTTTTTAAACAATATTACTGGTTTTAATCTGGCATGAAAGAAGCTGGAAAAACTAATATAATTTTAATAATAATTAATTAGACAGTTACTGCTATGCAGAATATTTCTGATAAACAAAGAAGTACCTATTACAGTTATGGAATTTCCTCTACAGTTTCTTTGGTTCTGTAGGATACTGCCTGTTATATTGTATCTACAAATATTTGCACACTTTCAGGCTGGATTTTTAATTATTCAGTCTAAACATTTCAGGACTTGGCACTGTGAGCCTCCAGGCATTTCTGCAGTTAATCCCTACTATACCTCTACGTGTCAAATATTGCTTATTCATATTTGCATTAGTAATTCCAAAACCATGATACATACAAGGTATCAAAAACTTTCATCTTGAAGCATACATGATGGCAAGTATAATTGTATTATTATTTGACCACTGTCTCATGCAGCTTAAAATATTGAATATTGTTTCTGTACTGTTTATTAGTACTGTAATAATGTTCATATTTCTCTGAATATCTCAATATTCTGATAACACTAACATAACTGCATAGCCCTTATATGAAAGTTCACAGCTGCATGAAGAAGCTCTTGCTGGCAGTATTTGTTGTTGCTTGAACTGTGTGTACAACATTACAAACATATTATTTACTGCCTTTATTTTGGCTTATAACATCCAGTTTAAAGCATCAAACTGAATGATGCCAGAAATGTAAAGATTAATTTATCCTGAACAGTTTGCCATTTACAGTTTTGTTTTAACACTTATGGTTCCAGAGATATGGGTACTTGTTTGAAGTATAAGTTGATAACTTCACCTTTTTAAAGGCTCAAGCCACACCCACTGGGAGTTAAAAGTACACACTCAAAAGAGCTGAACTGGAGGGAATGAGTTGAAAAATAATCATAAAAGAATGCTTCCTGTACAGAAGTTAGATGTTAAATGTATATTTCAAGTACTGGAGGTATTGATATTAACATACATATGTTTATAATACAAGCATTTACTTAAAAATTCCCACTCATTTGTGTATTTAATCTCATGCATAGATACACAGAACATATTCAGTCTCTTAACTGTTAATATACATATCAACCACCTTCTCATAATTTACAAGCACATACACCCAATTATAGGCATGCCCATCCATGTAACTATATTATGCATATAAGTACGTACAATATACACATATGTAATTTTAAATGGTAGCACCTTTTAATTATACTGAGTATTATTCTATTACTTTCACGTTTTCACTGATGAGGTTAAATGAGTTTTAAAAGTTTTATGATACATGATCTTGATATGTATTGGTATTATGATGTCTATAGGTTAATGTGTTATATGTGTTGTCAGTTTTATTTATTTGCACCATATATATGCTTAAATACTAAGCTATTTATAGTGTTTTCTGTAGTAGGATTAATTAGAAAAAATGATTATATAAAATGTCTTGATTAAATAGAGAAATTTGAAATGCATTATTTCTGGGATATTTTGATATATTCAGACATACATAATATCATTATTTATTATTAACATTTCAAACTTTATTAAATATTAATATTTATCAAATTAATACTTTATACTGTTTTTCCTTTTAACATGATTTGAGTGTGCTCTAGTTATAATTAATAATATTGTTTTAAATTAAGAAACAGTAGTAACTGCTTAGCTTGGTGACATTGGGAAGGGTTAGTTGGTGAACGATTTATATGACTACATCATCAAATCAGGGAATTTTCATTCCATGATGGAAAGTCTGACTGTATAAAAAATTTAAATTTTGCTCTTTTTTTGTATCTGACCATAACAATTATTAGCACTTGGTTATTATATTTTAAGCTAAATCATCTTAAATCAGTGCATTTACATGTTCATATGAATGTCAACATATAATTGTCTCTCATTAATCATCAAGGGACTTAATAATCCATTGAAGATTAGTAGCTTAAAATATGTAAAATTGCATAAAGTTCATATAATTTTCTTACAAGAAATACATTTGTTATCTGAGGATTTAGATAGATTGATGTTAAAAGATTGTTCAACTCTTGTGAGCTCTCATTTTATATAAAATATAGAAAACCTATTCTTTTGAGAATTATTACTGGATACCTGGAACCGGAGCCAAAGTTACTAAGAAATATTTTGATATTATAACCTTACATACAAAAATGGATTTGATTATTGCAGGAGATTTTAACTGTATTTTTTCTAGCAAAGACGCAACTATGGATAAGGTTCCTAAGCTATCCTTAGTAGCTAAACACTTAGATGATTTTATTAATTCTCAAAATTCTAGAGATTCTTATGATATTAAATCAACTAACTCTCTTAAGTTTACATATTATTATTATTATAATAGATTTGCCACCGAGACAAGCATTGGTAAAGTTATACTACAAGTAATGTATTTACTAAAATTGAAACTGTATTAATAACTCATATCCTTTATCTGACCACAGTGTTATTACATTGGCATCAATGTTAAAGTCGAGTAATTTGATTTACTGTCAGTTAATTCCTGCTTATATAGTAAAACTAAAAGAAGTTAAAGAATGGTGACTAAAAGAACTAGATCAGTACACTGAAATTAATAATAATGAAGAAGTTTCAGAAGTAATTCTCTAGGATTCATTAAAAGCTTATATATATATATATATATATATATATATATATATATATATATATATATATATATATATATATGCACACACACACACACACACACACACACACACACACGGATATGGATTAAAAATTGGTACATATATAAAAAAAGAGTGGGATAAGGAGTTGACTTATTTTCCAGTCTAATATGGATAAATTGAAATCCAATGTAAAACCTTATGACAAATCAACAAATGCTGTGTTGAAAATATAAGAACAGAAATATCATGATATACTTCATCATATAATATAAATACATCTGGAAAAACTAAAATTATAAATTTACACAATAATCCCAAAAAGCTTACACAGGTTGTCTGATAGATCTAAACAAATAAATAAATACTAATCATATTAAAAAAAATAATTTCCAAAACAATTTGATAAAAATAAAAAAGTGACTGATTTAAAAGACATAATAGTATGTGTTGGGAAATATTATGAAGACATTAATAACAAAGAGACATATAACAATACCAATGAAAGACAATATAAGGTTCAAATTATTCAAAGTACAAAGATCCCAAATTGATAAGTCATTCTCTTTTAAGGAGTTAAACTAGCAAATTAATAATCTTAAAACAAATAAAGCCCCTGGTCTTGATGGTATAATCCCAGAATTATACAAATTACTACTAGAGAATATTTTAAATATCCTATTACTAATTTTTTAACAAGTTAAACTTATGTCAACTATCCTACCCTCCTGGAAATATTCCCTGAAATCTCCTATCTTGAAACTAAATAAAGATTCTAACTTATGTTTTCTTACTATCTTATTTCATTATTAAATGTTGATTATAAAATACTTATGTCTATTCTTGCAGAAAGATTGAACCTTTTTATGCCTGGATTAATAAATGATTAGACTGGTTATATACTATATAGAAAGGCTCATGATAACATAATTCAGCTAAATACTTTAATAGAGCTGGCTAATAAAAACAAAAAAGAAACTAACTATAATAAGTCTAGATATAAATACGGTGTTTGATTCTGCTAAGTGGAATTATTTGTTCAAAACACTTAAACAACATGAATTTTCCATAGATTTTATAAATCGTATAAATAATCTATACAATATCTCATTCTCTTTGATTAAAATTGGTTATTTTCTTTCTAGCTCTTTCAAAATATTAAAAGCATAATAAGCATTAATATTAAAATCAGGGTTGTCCCTTGTTGCCTCTATTATTTGTTCTAGCAATTGAACCTTTCACAAACTTTATTAGATCTAATATTAAAATTCATGAACCAGTAAAGCGTTCCGTCAACAAAATACCAAAAAAAAAAACTGGAAGTGAAGAACACTGACTCCACGGACTTCAGAAACGCTCGTTGCCCACAAACAATATCCAAACCACTAGCGATGATGCAAATATTGTGTAAAAACACACCAACCACTTGAATGGTTAAAAAATCTTCATTTAATATTCCATGAGTTAAGCGCTTTCACTCACACAACTGTGAGCTTCATCAGAACAACTATAAAAAGAGAAAATACAGTTTAAATTCTCAGTTTGCTGCCAAATCTATATGTATTAAAGTAACAAGGAGCACGAAATATTCTGTAATTAAAATACCTTGTAGGTTTCGCCTAATGTCACCTAATACACTTATTTACAACCAAATGTCCTGTTATTAATGTAAAATAATATCTACAAATATAACATCAATAAAAATGTCAAAAATATATAACAACCATCACTATATTCAAATGCATTATGAACTAACACATTCTGATTGTTCACATAAAAAATAAAAAATAACACATAATCCCCTACAAGTGTACATACTTATTTTAAAAAATTGAAAATTACTATAATCATCAAGCAAACAAAATGTTATTCAAATCTTCATATCTTATGTACAAAAAATGGTTAAGTAATGACATCCTTGTGTGTCATAAGTTTGACTTTGTCTAAATACAAAAATTATGTTAATGAATTTATTTAATGGATAATAATGGTTTAATGGTTAGATAATCATTGAGCCCCGGAGGAGTCGAGGCATCAGTAAATAGCTGTCACCATAGTTCCTTATAAGCCAATATTGCCTTAATGTTGCCTCCTCTAGGGTCAAGGGCAACATTTTCCAAAATGGCAAACTTGAAAGAGTGTACTACCTCCTGCTTCTCTACACATCTATATAGAGCATTGTTCACATCCTTCCTCCTGATACTATATAGGTGTGCATAAATGCGTTTTTTAAAATTCCTTTCAGTCTTCCTTATATAGTATCCCGGGCAAACTCCACATTTTGCCAAATAAATGACAAATTTGGAGTTACAGTTACCTTGTTTGAATCTTATTCTAGTTCTATTGACAATGCTTAAAACAATTCCTTCTTCCTCATTTATTGCCTGACAATGACTGCAACTGCCACATTTTGATGTGTTCTTCTTAGCACTGTCATTTCCTTTACCAATTATTCCTCTTTCCAAATACATCTTGATGTTACAACCCATCTTGTATACAAATGTAGGTTTAGGACCCAATATGTCTGCTATTTCTTAGTCCACCATCATAACATTCCAATTATTTATTAAGATATCCTTTATTTTGTTAGTGTGTGGACCATACTCTAACACACAAGCTCTATTGTAGTCCCCTTTAGTATCTGTGTGATTGATGACAGACCTTTCCATCATGTTAGTAGTCCTCCCTTTACTATATGCTCCTAATAATGGGCTGTATTTGTGTCCCCATTCCTTAATAACATCATTCTTCACATCTTTCATCATATTTCTGTTATACCCCCTTTCTTTGAATAATTCAGTAATAAAATCAAGTTCTTCCATCATTTCTTTATATTCCGAAGTCATCCTAATGGCTCTAATGCACTGTCATTTGTATATATTATATAATAGTTTTCTAGGATGGTTACTAGTATATTCCAAATATCCATTTGTAAATGTGCTTTTTCGGTGTATTCTGGACTTAAAACATTTGTCACCATTGGAAATGAATGTATCTTAATAGGATATGCCTTCTTTACTACTAGTAGAAGTGAACTTGAGGAATTCACTACTTTGATTTAAATAGTCCAAAAAAATATTTAAGACTACCTGATTGCCTTCCCATAAGATGTATATGTCATCTAGGAACCGTGAGTAGTATCTAACATACTTGTAGTAGTCACTTTTGAACACCACTGTCTCTTTCCAGTCTAACATTACCAAATTGGCAAATATGGGGGCAAAAGCTGCCCCCATAGCCACTCACTTGGTTTGTCTGAAGTGTTCACCTTCATATAATATGTAATTGTAATCAAGAACTAAAGACATAAGTTCAAGAATCAGGCAGACCTTATCCCATTCTAGGTCACTATATTTTCTAATACTGTTAATGAAGGCTTCCATACCTTCCTCCTTGGGAATACATGAAAACAAATCTACAACGTCAATGGTGATGTGTATAAGTCCTTCCTTCCAGGTGTCAACAGGGTAATTCTTTAAGAGTCTTTAACCATATGAGTAATCTTCCCATACATATGTTTTAACATAGTATCCACAGCAACTACCAACGGGAATGTCTTAGATTTACTACCCGTAATTATAGGACGAAATGGTGGATTACTATGTATCAAGCCTGGCTAACTCTCTCTAGAATGTGTAAAAATCTGTTAACCAGTTTACTGTGTAATTTAATTTAATCCTGACTTGTGCTCAGGATTAACTCTAACCTGTGGAACTTGTTTAACTTGCGTACTTATGTAATCTCTGTAAATAGTCTGTTTGTAATATGTAATGCTGGTATTATGTAATGCTGTATCTGCTTTCCCTTGGAGCTTTTCTCCCTGGGCCTCCACTAAAAATGGAAATGCATCCAGTCAGACTATCCCGGTCAACAAATGTAAAATAAAAAATAAAAAAAAAAATACTAACATTCTTATGTATCTTGGGTAGCCCCACTAAAGTTGCCAGTTTGGGATATTCTACTTTCAAAAAGTTGTAGGTGTCTTACGTAATCCTTCTATCAATAAGAAATTCCTCCATATGCAAATCTATACGTCTGCAGCAATGTTGATTTCATTAATAGAGACTATCTCACAATTGCCTGATAGATGTAAGATCTCATGCAGTTTGGAGGTGTATTCCAAACTGTCATATATTACTACACCACCTCCTTTATCTGGTTTCATTACCCGAATACTTTTGTCTTCTGTCAGGTCTTTCAAGATTTTAATCTCATCCGTGGTTAAATTACTTCTAGGTTTTTTACCCAATAACTTGTTCTGCAACTGGTAAATCTGTTTGGTTACCAGTCTGTCATAAACCAACACATTTGGATGCATGGGAGGAACATAACAACTTTTCTTCCTAAGTATGCTTGTGCCACTTGTCCTTTGTTCAGTGTCTATTTTGGTATCCTTGAACAAGATGGCTAAATTAAGTTTTCTGATAGATAGTTTGAATTCACTTAAACAATCCACTAATCTAAAACATGTAGTGGGAATATATTTAATTCCCTTAGAAAGCAAGTCAAAATGTGCTTTTTCTAATGGAAGATGTGTGTAGTTATATATGTTAAAGTTCTTGTAACTAAAAGTAATACATTCTATGGTAATACCCTGATCTGTATGTAGATCTTGGTGGTGACAAGGTGTAATATTGTACTCTTCTATCAATATCCCCTTCCCCCCCATTCATTGGATTGCTCCTGTGTGTTCTGTCCACTTGATGTGAAGAACTTTTCTTCTATTTTCCTTCCCTTTTCCAATCTATGTGCTTTCTCTGTTTCCAACCCTGATGAAAATTTGATCTGTTATCATGGTTGTAAGTGTCCACATTCTTATATGTCCTACTACTCTTACTGTATATGTCCTTGGCTTTATGTTTGCTTTCTCCCTACTGATAAGCATGACCCTTGTTGTACTGTTCAATATCTCTTTTAATCTTTTTACATTTTTTATTATAAATCTTCTGGGTTTTATGATCAGCTATCTCAAATTGTTTTACATACAATTTCTCCCACTGTGGGAATAATAAATCATTAAGAATCATTTAATTCAACAGGTTCTACTTCTTTCATATAGTTACACAATTTTTCATCATTAAACTTGATTAATAACTGCATATACTGAAAACTGAATTGATCAAACAGTTGATTAAATTCACATTTAGTATTGTCAGTAATGTCAACCCCCATAGGGTGCTTGAAAAATCGTAACCCCATAGGAACAATTTTAAAACTAATACATTTAAACAAATATGCATTGTCTAATTTTAAAGTATTAATTAAGTTCAATTTTTTCCCCAATGTGAAAATGAAATCTCTCAAAGTGTCCTTCTGTGTGGATGGGTTAAACTGCTCATTACCACAATCACTGTTCATATTGTCAAATGCACAATAATTGTCCAAAAACTTCTTTAAATGAGTTTCACTTTTACCCCCCTGTCTTTCCCCATTGTCTGTAGCACCACACTGAACACTAGCTTTGACAGTACCTTTATCAACGGGGTCCTTGACATTAGCATTAAAATATGCTCTCATAGGCTGCGACCTCTTAGGCTTAGTACCTGTCCATTTCATCTCTTCATCTTGTTCACCAAAAGAAAAATCAAAGGTGAAATCAGTTGTGCCCAGCGTACTGTTGTTACAAGGTTCCACTTGGAACTGGGAAGCGGGTAAATCAATGGCTGTTGTGCTTTTGTGCCTGGTACCCTGTCCATTAGGAATTTCCTGTGAAGATGTCACCACATTAGAACCATCACTGGATCTACATGGACCATCACCATTGCCTGTCCCGTACAATGAGGTATGTCTAATGTCCGCTGTGCCATTGAACATGGGTAAACCACTACCGTGATTGAAAATGATAGTGCAAGTTTTTTCATTAGTAGTACCTGCTACATTAGCTCCAACTGTAGAAAATAGGGTTAAAAGTTTGCTCACATCTCCCCTGAGCATGGAAACTTCCACCTGAAGTTTCCTAACTTCTTCTCTCTTGATAGGTGAAGGAACAAATGAAGCATCTTGATCGGACTCCATGGCATACAACTCCTGAACCAGTAAAGCGTTCCATCAACAAAATACCAAAAAAAGACTGGAAGTGAAGAATGCTGACTCCACGGACTCCAGAAGTGCTCGCTGCCCAAAAACAATATCCAAACTACTAGTGATGATGCAAATACTGTGTAAAAACACACCAACCACTTGAATGGTTAAACCATCTTCATCTAATATTCCACGAGTTAAGTGCTTTCACTCACACAACTGTGAGCTTCATCAGAACAACTATAAAAAGAGAGAATGCAGTTTAAATACTCGGTTTGGCACCAAATCTATATGTATTAAAGTGACAAGGCGCACAAAAAATTCTGTACTTAAAATACCTCATACGCTTCACCTGATGTCACCTAATACACTTATTTACAACCAAACATCCTGTTATTAATGTAAAATAATATCTACAAATATAACATCAATAAAAATGTCAAAAAAATATATAACAACCATCACTATATTCAAATGCATAATGAACTAACACATTTTGATTGTTCAACAGCATCAACATTACACACAGATGTATATATTTGCATGCGGAGGAATTTCTTATTGATAGAAGGATTACGGAAGACACCTACAACTTATTGAAAGTAGAATATCCCAAACTGGCAACTTTAGTTGGGATACCCAAAATACATAAGAATGTTAGTAATCCACCATTTCGTCCTATAATTTTGGGGAGTAAATCTAAGACCTTCCCGTTGGTAGTTGCTGTGGATACTATGTTAAAACATATGTATGGAAAGACTACTCATATGGTTAAAGACTCATGGGAGTTTTTAAAGAATTACCCTGTTGACACCTGGAAGGAAGGACTTATACACATCACCACTGACATTGTAGATTTGTTTTCATGTATTCCCAAGGAAGAAGGTATGGAAGCCTTCATTAATAGTATTAGAAAATATAGTGACCTAGAATGGGATATCTGCTTGATTCTTGAACTGATGTCTTTAGTTCTTGATCACAATTACATATTATATGAAGGTGAACATTTCAGACAAACCAAGGGAGTGGCTATGGGGGCAGCTTGTGCCCCCATATTTGCCAATTTGGTAATGTTAGTTTGGAAAGAGACAGTAGTGTTCAAAAGTGACTACTACTTGTTAAATCAAAGTAGTGAATTCCTCAAGTTCACTTCTACTAGTAGTAAAGAAGGTATATCCTATTTAGATACATTAATTTCCAATGGTGACAAATGTTTTAAGTCCAGAATACACCGAAAAAGCACATTTACAAATGGATATTTGGAATATACTAGTATCCATCCTAGAAAACTATTATATAATATATACAAATGACAGTGCATTAGAGCCATTAGGATGACTTCGGAATATAAAGAGATGATGGAAGAACGAGATTTTATTACTGAATTATTCAACGAAAGGGGGTATACCAGAAATATGATGAAAGATGTGAAGAATGATGTTATTAAGGAATGGGGACACAAATACAGCCCATTATTAGGAGCATATAGTAAAGGGAGGACTACTAACATTATTGTAAGGTCTGTCATCAATCACACAGATACTAAAGGGGACTGCAATAGAGCTTGTGTGTTAGAGTATGGTCCACACACTAACAAAATAAAGGATATCTTGATAAATAATTGGAATGTTATGATGATGGACCAAGAAATAGCAGACATATTGGGTCCTAAATCTACATTTGTATACAAGATGGGTTGTAACATCAAGATGTATTTGGACAGAGGAATAATTGGTAAAGGAAATGACAGTGCTAAGAAGAACACATCAAAATGTGGCAGTTGCAGTCAATGTCAGGCAATAAATGAAGAGGAAGGAATTGTTTTAAGCACTGTCAATAGAACTAGAATAAGATTCGAACACGGTAACTGTAACTCCAAATTTGTCATTTATTTGGCAAAATGTGGAGTTTGCCCAGGATACTATAAACATGTAGAGAAGCGGGGGTAGACACTTTTTAGGAGGCAACATTAAGGCAATATTGGCTTATAAGGACCTATCGTGGCAGCTCATTTGAATATAGTGATGGTTGTTATATATTTTGTTGACATTTTTATTGATGTTATATTTGTAGATATTATTTTACATTAATAACAGTACGTTTGGTTGTAAATAAGTGTATTAGTTGACATTAGATGAAGCGTATGAGGTATTTTAAGTACAGAATTTTTTGTGCGCCTTATCACTTTAATACATACAGATTTGGTGACAAACCAAGTATTTAAACTGCATTCTCTCTTTTTATAGTTGTTGTGATGAAGCTCACAGTTGTGTGAGTGAAAGCGCTTATCTCGTGGAATATTAAATGAAGATTTTTTTAACCATTCAAGTGGTCGGTGTGTTTTTACACAGTATTTGCATCATCGTTAGTGGTTTGGATATTGTTTGTAGGCAGCAAGCGTTTCTGGACTCCGTGGAGTCAGCGTTCTTCACTTCCAGTCTTTTTTTGAATATTAAAATTCAGGGATTCTTGATAGATGAAAGTTATTTCTGTAAAATTCAGTTATTTGCAGATTACATTTTAATAACAAGTGATGATGCTGAAGCTTCAATAGAAAATAATTACTTTGAAAACGTGTTAGGTTTAATGTTTAACTCTGATAAAACAGAAACTTTACTTATTTCTGAAAAGTTCTTAATTATTTAAGAAACAATAACAATTTTATTTGGGACAGTTCACAAATGAATTATGTTCAAATTTTAATTAAATCTACTGTAAAAGATTCAATAGTAGTAAATTATAATAATTTAATAGACACTGTTACTAAAATATTTTTTAATTGTAACAATTGTTTTACAATGGAAGATAGACTTACTTTAAGAAAAATGAGAAACCTAGCGAAAATACTTCTCTATCTACAATCACTAATTTTTCTCCCTCCTAAAACAATCTTTAAGAAATTAAATTTTATTCTGCATACTTTTCTGTGGTTCCCCAATAAACCAAAAATAATCTTTGATTGACATGTTAAAATTTGGAAAGAAGGTGGATTTAATTTTTCAAATGTTGAATTATATAACAAATCCATAATTCTCAATTTGATATTGCTATGGTTAAATTCCTCTTACCAATCCACCTGGAAATCTATTGTAGAATATTTCTCTAAGTCTGGAATTAATAAATTTTACTGGATCTTAAAAGAGTTATGTTTAAATGAAAAGAAAAAATACTATGCCTCTTCCTTCACTGATTACATCCTTATAAATTTTATAAGATTCATGATTGCTAATTATATAGCTAAAATATTTATTGTTTTTATTGCTCCCTATATCAAATACTGCCGGTTGTTTGGGAACTTTTATTATAAACAAAATGCTACACCTTAGAAATGCAAATTTAATCTTTTGGCATCAATTCTTAATTGGAAATAAATCACATAGTACAGATTATATTCTTGTTAGACATTGTTTAGAAAATTTGATTGACTATACAATCCTGTAAAAAATTATGTTAGTGATAAAATCAAAATCTCTATAGATTTTCAAGCAAAACATATAACCTATTTGAGTTTTTTTTTTAATCAATAGTAACTCAAATAAGAATAAATCATATATATATATATATATATATATATATATATATATATATATATATATATATATATATATATATATATATATATATATATATATATATATATATAATTTATAAAATAGTAAGAGAAGAGCTTGGTTCCACAAAATTCATTATTTTGAAATTAATCAACTAATAATAATGATGAAGATAAATGCTTCATTCATAAATCTACAGGAAATGTATTTTTTTATTTTTATTGGAACATATATACTTGGATATTTCTTCACAGAGCTTTTTTAACACCATGTAAAGTGGCTTTCATATATAACTAAGGGAAAATTAATCACTGGAGGTGTAATGACATCTCTAACACAGATTTGTTTTCTATGATATTGGATTGTAAAATAGTAACTCCTTTTTGGTTGAATTTAGAAATTTTGCCCAAGCTTTGTGGACAGATAATTTTATCATTTCTAACTTCTTGATCTTATTTAATGCTTCAGTTCCAGATTCCTTTCCTAGGTTACAGGTACCTTTCCTTTGGTCCATTTTAGCTATAGCAAAACAAATAGTCACAAGGAATTGGAAATGTAAAACTACTCTTTCTTTCACTGAATTCATTAATTTAGCAAAAAATGTTTGTAAAAAAATAATTGTCAACTGCTGAAATTACTCACCAGTTTAGGTTTTGGTCAAAATTAAATGATTTACTTGATAAATTGTAATGATTACATTTTCTGTGTTTGATTTTGCTGTGGACATCTGAAATAGTTATGTTTTTGATCCATTTATCTTTAAATAATTTTCTACAACCTTTGTTTGAAAATCAGTATTTTTTTTAAATCCTTAACATTTGAATTTGAAAGTACATTGTCAATGTTCTGCCTGTATCTTTTCTCAGAAAGAATGAACATTTTCAGCAGTTTATAAGTTCATATGTTCATTATGCTACCTGCCCACCTGGCAATGCTTTCTTTAAACATATCCATATTTTTAGATTTTATAAAATCATTTGGAGTTTATTCAATAGTGTAGGTATTTTAAATTTTTGAAAATCATTCTCTCAAATGTGTTTTATTCTTGTTATTTTGAATTTCAAACTTCTGTTCCTAAGTTCCGGTTTACTCTTATAGCTGTCATTGATAATGATCTTTAAATAGTTATCATTAAATATTTTGTAGTAGTAGGATACACATATTTCTTAATAAAACATTTTAGTGCAGCTTCTAATTTATTGAGTTTTCTTTTGGTACAAGTACAGAAGATGTCATTATATTCCAAAACTGGACTCACATAAGTCTTATATATTGATGTTAAACAAATGTCATCTTTTTACCAAATTTTTAACCATTATATCCACTTGTTTAAGTGGTTAACAAATAATTATGTTAGCATGTATGTCAAAAAGAAAAAATCTGACAAAACTATGCTCGTAACTTTATAATAAATTACTTCTTGTAGTGCATTTTATATTAGCAAAAACAATATTACATATTAATATCCCTAACATGGAGCCCTGAGGAACTACTGAACTGAGTTGTAAATAATCTGATCTAGAGCCATCCATGAACACAGTATGGGTGCATCTTACCAACCATTCTTTTATTCATCTAATAATGTAGGGACCTATTTTTGCCTAGCATAAAGCTCTGTATACTACAGGAAATGGAAGAGTCAAATACCTTAGTGAGGTCCATATATATTAAACCAGATGACAAACCAAAATAACTGGTCATAATAATTTGACTGGAAAAATTCGACAAGATTTGTAAGTTTTTACCTACCCTTGATAAAACCATGCTGGCTGTTATTTAAAAGCATCACTTTGATCTTGCCATTCATTAGTTCTATAACACAAGTTTATAGCATTTGCCAAAGATAAACATTAAGCTTATTGGCCTGCAGTTCTTAATATTATTTCTTTATCCTTTTTATGTATATCTAATATGTGATTGCTTTTCCATTTATCTGGTACTTTGTCCAAATGTAAAAGACTCTTGAAAATATTCTTCAACATTGACAAAAGATTAGTTTTTAAGTTATGTAACTCAACTGCTGGCATATTCTGGTTGCAGAGATGCCATTTTCTTTATTTTGTTTTGTGCTCTGAATAATACATCCCAAGATATGGAAGGACAACAATTTGATAATGTGATATTATGTCCAAAGTTAGGTTAGTAGAACTACAGACAGATGAGGAAAAGTTCTTATTCAATTCATTCTAAATTGTAGATATGTCAGCAAATAAAGAATCATTAATTTCAATAACACCAAGACTATGTCTGGATTTACTTAGATTTACTTGTATGCTTACAACAGTTTCCACTTGTTTTGTGTAAAACTATTTTTCTCTCATTTGCTATTTTCTTAAATCTTATTTGATTTTTCATATCTGCTAGTCAGATTCCATTTTTTCAGCTAAATGGGAATTTCTTGACAGTCTGGGAAGCCCTTTTCTTTTTCTTATAAGTTTGAATTATGCCATGGTTACACCAGAAATGGACTTTGTTATTACAACTGGTGTATTTTACTATGTCTTTAGACTCATCCCCAGTTTTAGATATTTCAAGAGTAATAGAGCAATACTCTATGCCTTCTGAGAAAAGTTCTTTAGACCAATCAGTAATATGAATGTTTTTACTGAGCATTTCATAGTCAGGCCTTCCAAAATTATATTTGTTTAATCTAGAAACTCTGACATAATCATGACTTTGCATATAATCTAGTTATGATCCAAGTTTCCCATAGGTTGTATAATGCTTACTTTGTGTATGTTATTTGAAATGTTAGTTGAAGTAATAGCTAACAAGTTATTCTCTCAAGTGTTTTCAGTAACCAATTGCTGCGACTTTGAAATGATATACATAAATTCTTTGGAATGAGCATTTCTTTTAGTCAATATCAGGATAGCTGAAGTCACCATGCAGCAGTGTGTTTTTATTGTCTAAAGTAGAATTCAATAAAAAATGCTAAATTCAGCAACATGCAGAGGATGACTGACACTTTATTAAAATAAAATAAAAATTGTATTTGCATTTGTATTTGTATTTTTATTTATTTTAATAAAGCGTCAGTCATCCTCTGCTTGTTGCAGAATTTAGTATTTGTTTATTGGTTTTGGTTGTTGTCATAGTGCACGTCTTTATTTTGGTTTAAAGTAAGACTTAGCTTGAATACATACAATGCTCAGTAAGCCTTGTATTTAGATTACAGTTATATAAAATAACCATTAATGACTTAAAAGGCATAAAACATTGTATGTCTACCACAAAACCTTCCAGAAAGGAGTTATGGACAAACAAGAATGCACTACCCCCATTTTTGTTCCTAAGAAAGTCATATTTCTAAAAACTGCGATAGTATATTTCAACAGAATTCCATACTCCCACTATAGCAATGCTTTGTAATTTTCAAATTCTATTGTACTTTCCAGTTCTTTATGCCTGTATGCATTGCAGAAATATTTTACAGGCTGATAAAATCTTCTTCCACTGACGCTTTCTTTATTTTTGTTAGTTCTGATAAAGGTTTTAAATATTGTGTTATATTACCCAGAACACATTCTGCTTCATAGTAATTCGGGTGTTTTGTGTGAAGTCTAATGTCTGAGACACATTCCTCCTGGTATGTAAGTTGATGTTATAGACAAGACATATTTGCATTAACCACCAGGTATTCAGATTATCCATTTTGGTGAAATAACATTACTTCCCCTAGATGAAATTACTATTATCACTAAATGGCAAATCCACTGAGGCCTTTTCTGAAGTTCTGATTATAATTAAAATAATAATCTATCTAAATGTTGTACTCTGTTCTCAAAAATGCCCCCTTTAAATTTAAACCATATCTATTATTATTTAAATCTTTTATAAAAAAAAATCCATAGTCTGTCTACCACTTTTAAAAGTAGATATCAAATTATCAGTAAAAATGCCTATAATGAATTACATACTTATTAACAGCTTGATGAGTTTAAATATATTCATAGTAAAATAAACCCATAACTAATTTTGCAAACATGGGGTAAAAGATGCCCCCATGTGTATTCCCTTCAGCTGAAGATGAAAATTCCTATCAAACATGAAACAGTTATTAGACAAATAAAAACATTATTAATTCTGGAACATAATTTGCCACAGATGTAGCACCTATAAAATAATTAAGAGCTGCTACCCCATGTGCATGCTTAATACTAGTATATAAACTATCTAGATGTAAAGAAATCAAATACTGCTTATATATCCATAGCAAATCATTAAAACCATTCAGCAAAACATCTGAATGTCTAATGTAGGTTGGCAACTTCCTAACACAATTATATAAAGAAATGTCAAAACATATTTAAATTACTCCAAAAAAAACTATCACAAGATGACACAACATACATAAATTACTCCAAAAAAACTATCACAAGATGACACAGTAGATCTTCCTAGTGGACTAGTAACACCATTATGTACTTTTCAGTGAGAATAAAAAGGGCCTACTCCTGGGTGCTTTACTATTAACTTACCACTTAAATCCTTTACATCAAAATATCTTAATTTAGTACTCTTATGAAATAAATTGATAAATGTTTTTATTGCAGTATCGTAAATAATTTTATCAAAAGTTTTATGTGTTACTTGGTCTAAGAAATGCTTATAACACATATCTAAATATTGTTCACTATTTAAAACTACAATATTTTTACCATTGTCAGACCACTTAAATATCAAGTGCTTATTTTAACTCAAGTGTTTTAAACTAACCATTCTGCCTTAGGCATATTAAATTTTTTCCAGACCTCTGGAAACTGTATGATGCCAAAGCCTGTTCTTCTATTAAATTTCATATGAATACTGACAGTGTGAATAGACAGAGAAATAATCCATTCCCATCTCTTGCACTGATTTACTACGCAGATTTAGGTACTCGTGCAGTATGTCAGTATGCAGTTCATGAAGTGGACAAGCACTATAAGCATCATTATACAATGGAATTATTCAAGAAAGCTAAGCAATTTTTTTCTTAAATAATATCATTGTATAATAGCAATAATCCAATCACTTGTGTGGCTATATCAGGATTTATCAACAGACAATCATGGATTATTCCCCAAAAAGATACACAAAAGTTTCATCTAAACTCTCACTGTTAAAAGGCTTATTAAATCATCCTCACAACTACTACGCATCAACAATTAATTTATCTTAGCAACATTTTCAGACTCATTCTTAGTGGCAAAATATTGCATTAAATATAACCTTCCAATAAAATATAATAATTCAATTTTTGCTTTGTAAATTTGTGAAATAACTGTTGGAACACATTTCAAACCATGATTTAATACATTTAGTTCAAAGTCTGTAAGCTCTTTGTTAGATAAATTAATAACAGATAAATGATTCCTATCAGTCTCAAATGAGTTAAAAAAAATGAGAGAGACAATGAAAATGAACAGTCACTTACTGTTCCAAAAGTCACTCTAATGTCTTCTATATTTCTTACTGTGTGTGTTAAAATACTTTTGTTGGCATCCGTGGCTGATATCATCTATATTGGTAACTGTACTTTTTCTAGACTATCCCTGATATTGGAATGAAACACATTCCACTGTTCCCGCATCACTTTTTCATCATATGCTGGTAAAGGTGGAAATTCCATGTAATAATTTATGTCAGCTCATCACCCAATGCTATAACGCACATTAATTTCCTCATTCTGATGCCACAGATAATTATAAACTGGAAGTGATGACACCAATCCTTCTGTATATTCCAGTTTGCAACTGTAATATTACTGGATCACTGTAACCACCAGCAAAAATTACTAAATGTATAGCTATGAGAAAAATGCATGTCACAACCATAACCATGGTATCCATACATACATGTATATGCATATATATACCAGCTGTGGTTCTTGGTTTGTGACCATGGATTAGAAGGGCAAACCAAGTTATCTAAAGGTGTTCTCTGCAGTTCAAGAGAGAGGTAGTGGTAACAGCAGATGGTCAATCCTACAACAGGAGATCTCTCTCTCTCTTTCTGTCTATACAAACACATGCACATACATATACATTAACGTGTGTGTGTGTGTGTGTGTGTGTGTGTGTGTGTGTGTGTGTGTGTGTGTGTGTGTGTGTGTGTGAGTGTGTGTGTTTAATATATTAGAAATTTGCATTATAAGGTCTGGAATTTGCATCTCTGATATAGAATTGTGAAGTAAATCAGACTGATGCAGGCACTGATGCAGTTATCCCCTTTATCACTCAAATGGAAAAGAACCTTACCTTTATGAATGGAAGCTAGAATTGCACCAAAGCTGTGATGACATAATGGTAGGTATTTTCTCCATAGCCTCTTACCCATCTATGTAAGGAATGCTTATTATTCTCATTTCAGCTTAGTTACTACTATAAAAAATGGAGTGACTGGTATTTCTTTAACCTTGAAAAGTATTGGATCCTAATTATTTTCTTCATAGGATCAAGAGTCCACTTTTAGTATTCTTGTTCTCTTCTCTCATGCACTTGGAGAAAAGATGAGTAAGAATGTTAAAATCAAATGACTGAGTTGTTTTTTTTCAGCTATTTTATTTTTATTCTGATAAGCAAGTGTAAAACATGCCACATCATATAACAAAGGAGCCACAAAACATGTCATAAACAGGAGGGAGCTAAAAACATGCCCCATTTTATAAGGAAATGAGTTACTACATATGATAATGTCTAATCCTGTTCAAGTTTCTACATGATTTATTAATTTTCTAGTTAGTGAAGAATGCCGGCACTGAAAATGTTGATAGGTTTATTTTGTCGTGAGCCAGATCCCATTACATTAATCAGAAATGGCACTAAGCCTATGCAACTACTTAACTGGAAAATAATTATGTAATAACAGGCTTTCCTGCCTTCAGTTTGCTCTGTATTGCATTAACCCTACTACTGTTTTATTTTGTTATTCCCTGTTACCAAGATACTTACTAATTCATCTTTCATTTTACACATACATAAACATTCTGATGTGCTACTTGTGTACCAGTTGTATAAAATGCATGCCCTTCTCACCATGTCAACTGTTATCAAATCATGGTTTTATGTTTAAGCTGCAGAAGTATGTTTTACCGGTCATTCCTTATCCTGATAATAGGTAATCTCATCCTGGTACTCTGCATTAAAGTTCATGTAGCTAGACCAGCAGAGTTCAGTTCTCACTTTGTGGGCTTAGGAGATGTATCTCCTGGCAGAGATTAGTAACCTCAGAGTTATTTAGTGTGATTCAGTCTGATAATATGAAACATTAATTCCAAATCTTGTTTAAAACATACACTCTTGAGACACTAAATAGTCTTAATATCTTAAAAGCCTTAATCAAAGGTTATCAACCATTCGACATGGAAAAATCTATTGTATTTCAAATATCAAGCAAAGTGAAAATTGTAGTATCTCTTCAATAACATTTAACAACATGACTTAATATCATTACAGACCAGCTATGATAGACTGGAAACTAGCCAGATACAATATGCAGAAGGCTTAGTACTAATGGTTTAGAATACACAGTGATTATATAATTAATTAACACAGGTTAGGAGTTATCTGTATGAAAAATAACATACTACAGTCTTGCGCTACATTAAGTAAACACTCCTCAGAATAGCAAATCACTATTCTGAAGCCGGATTATATGTATATCCTAATCCTGCATATTATATGGAATTATATCAGTAATGTGTTAATGCATTAAACGTATAATAACACAGAATATTTAATAGTATGAAATGAAAGGAAGCAATATATGGGTGCAAATGATGCTGATGCTTTATTTCTACAAAGTATACTTCTGAAGATACTCTGAGATTTATAAGAATATTAATGAAAAAGTGTTATTCCCATATTATGCTAAGCATTCAAAAGGTAACAAAAGTGTATAAATTATAATCTGTAATTTGGCATTGTGACTGATAAAACTGATATGCACACTGAGCATACAGTGCACAGTTTCTTGAAATAGAAAACTGACTGAATTAAAAAATTCTAATTATTTGAATGACTCTAAAATAATTTAAATGACCTCAATATTTTGCAGTCCATCCATTTATATTGAAAACCCTGAACTCTCTCAATATGTGGTAGTAATAGCATAACTTTAT
>NC_056732.1:271377967-271449528 GCF_019279795.1 Protopterus annectens
AGATTCCTGTCCCAGAGACTCCCCATACTCTGGAACAAACTACCTATCTATATCAAACAAAGCTCCTCATTAGCACTCTTCACGAAAAATCTTGATGATTGGATGGGAGATAGGAAATTCACCCCTGGGATCACTTCTGTGGCTCTGCTTGACAGTGACACAGGAAAATAATTTTATTGGGTGGCCAAAGCAGGGTACCTTTTGGCGAGGCTTATATAGGCCCTAGGCCAATAGCCTAGAACCTACCTATGAGCCTATGAACCTATGGATCTGATTCAGAAATAATTCCTTGTATACACCTTTTGGTAATCATTTCTGATTCCAAGACACCTCTACTACAATGCTACCATGATGCTGCAATGTGAATACACCATGGTGGGCTGTCTCTGTGACCATGCTAACTGCTAATGAGACAGTCTGAGGGACTGTCACATGTAATCTAGCCATGTGGTCTCTCCTCAGATATATCTGGTTCACCCCCCTGCACAGTTTCAACTCTACATTTTACTTTAATAAAAAGAAACAAAGAAAACTCTCTTTAAGAGTATGACAAAACAAGCCAGTCTCTCTGTCTCTCTCACACACACACACACACACACACACACACACACACACACACACACACACACACACACACACACACACACACACACACACACACACACACACACACACACACACACACACACACACACACACACACACACACACACACACACACACACGCACACACACTCACACTCATGTGCCTGCATACATACACCATTTACTTTTTATGATAAAGCATGCATCTTACAATATAAATGTTTGATATATTGAACATTTGTACAAATCACCCTGGAGTTCATTCTGTTGTGTAAATGACTGTGCAAGAGAATAAAAAAAAACATATATACATATATATATATATATATATATATATATATATATATATATATATCCGTCCCCAACCCCTTTTTCCATTTTTGCACATGGGGTCGGGGTGTCTCTTCAGCAGTGACAATCATCTCGAGCCAAGGTTTGCACTGCCAGGTAGCTAGCCCTGCCACAGTAGTTCATTCGTACCACACACTCACACAAACACTCTCATCTACAGCCAAGTTAAAGCACCCAATCCACCTACTGCATGTCTTTGGAATGTGGGAGGAAACTGGACACACATAGGAAACCGACATGACCTCAGAGAGGATATGCAGACTTCGCACAGAAGGTACACCAACTGAGAAGCGAACTGGAGAATCTCCTGCTGTGAGGTGAAAACTCTAACTGCTACACCACAGCGACCTCCCCAAAACCAGTATATATATATATATATATATATATATATATATATATATATATATATATATATGGATCTACTTCATATGATCGAAAATTCATATGATTGACAAACTGTTCAGAGAGACCAAAACACTGAAAGCTCAAAACACCAAAAACTCATTTGATCGAAACTCATAACATTGACACATGACAGTCAAACCATTATGTCTTTTCTCCACTGTAGCATGACCCTGGAGTTAGAATAAATAGATAGGGGGTGTGGTGGTCACAGCCCACCCACAATGGGGGGTGCGGGGGGCATAGCCCCCTAAATACATAGAACATTAAACAGATACATGTAGATAGTTATAACAGAGATGACAATATTTATCTAAATAATGTGGGGGGCTACACCCCCCCATACCCCCTATCTAGTTATTCAAACTCCAGGGCTCCGCTACAGTGGGAAAAGGGCATAATGCTTTGAATGTCATGTGTCGATGTTATGAGTTTCAACCAAATGAGCTTTCGGTGTTTTGAACTTTCAGTGTATTGGTCTCTCTGAAAATTTTGTTGATCATATGAGCATTCGATCATATGAAGTAGACCAATATATGGATATAAATATATATATATATATATATATATATATATATATATATATATATATATATATATATATATATATATATAATGCCCTTTCCCCACTGTAGTGCATTGCCAGAGTTGGTATATTTAGTTAGGGGGTGGTGGGCGCAGGCCCCCATCAAGGTGAGTATGGGAAGGCGTAGCCCCCCCACCTGTGTGGGTTAAATAGTGCAGTGTGTTGCAGTGTAGTTTTGAGCAAGTGTTCCTTGCCCTGGGAAAAGAGATGCATTTGGTATTATCAGTTTTATTATTGTGGTCTCGAGCATCTTGTCTTGGTAATGTAAAATAGACCCGTATATATATATATATACATATATATATATATATATATATATATATATATATATATATATATATACATATATATATATATATACATATATATATATATATATATATATATGGGTCTAGGACATTTTACCGAAAGCACATTTCACCTAAACTCAAACTGGTGTGCACATTTCACCTAAAGCACAATTCACCATAAAACATTTTACCTAAAGTTTCAGATGGCATTTTCCCCACTGCAGTGTGACCAGGAGTTGGTAAATATAGTAGGGGGGTGTGGGGTGTTAGCCCCCCACATATGTTAAATATTTTGAACTATATACATGGATACTTGCAATTTCAACATATTACTCTTTTCCAAACATGATATCTACTTAAAATATGTGGGGGGTCTATGCCCCCCACACCCACCAATGTGGGGGGCTGTGCCTACACACACCCCTACTATATATATATATATATATATATATATATATATATATATATATATATATACTAACTCCAGGGTCGCACTACAGTGAGGACAAGGCCATTTCAAACTTCAGGTGAAATGTGTTTCGGTGAATTGTCTTTTAGGTGGATTGTGCTTTTGGTAATTTGTGTTTGGTGATTTGTGTTTAGGTAAAATGTGCTTTCGGTGAAACATCCTAGACCCAGATATATATATATATATATATATATATATATATATATATATATATATATATATATATATATATATATATATATATATATATATATATATATATATATATATATATATATATATATATATATAAAAATGCTGCTTGATAAGAGATTTGTTGCAAGATCTACTGTGCAACTCACATTTCGTGATGGCGGTCATTACTTCCTCTTTGTATACCTGATGAGGCTGAAAGTTAGTTCTAGAATGCAAAGTTCATCTCTATCTATGACACACATTTCTTGGAGATTTTTCACAACAGAAAGAAGCCAGCTTGCTTTTATTGGAGAATTAATATCATTGATTCACTGACAAAACTTAATTTATATTTGTCCACATCTGTAGATTTCTTAATAATTTTCTAATCATGGGTACTTGTATGCTGGTTGCAATGTGTTTTCTATTAATTTAATTTTGTTTTCTTCTTGGTGCATCTAGTCCAAACTATTGTAAATAAGCAATATGATAATGAATTGGTATTAAGTCTATCTTGTATTAATGCAATGTAATAAAATTAACAAACCACAACAAACACCAGTGTAAACTAAACAGATAAGTGCGAACTTTACATTTTCTGAGAGGCAAAGTATTAGCATTTTAGGCAGTGATGAAATAAGCTTTAGTGAGTATTTTAGTTTCAGAATCACACGATTCATCATAACGTCCTTGCCTGTCAGAGTTTCTAAGATCATTGGAGGGATTCAATAAAGCCTACAAGGTGGTTTTCCACAGTTAGCTCACCTCAGAGTAATGTGTACATAGACATGAAAACTTTTAAATTCAGTAAGCATCGTTTAGTGGCATCCACTCCTGCACTGTCAAGGTAAACACAGTGGCATGCTAATTACTACATAAACAGTTGAATTGCATGGTATGCTAAGGCAACGTGTTGGAGCTATTCAACAAGCCATAAAGCAACCATTAGACTATGTGCTAGTTTTGCCCATGGATTCCAAAACATTTGGAATATAGGCATGGAAAGGAGTCTATACAAACAGCATAAAAAGAAAAATGTGTGAGATTTGTACAGAACTGACCTTAACATGTGACAGTAAGCAGGACGCAACAAAAGTAGAGTAACAATAGCAACATAAAATCCTTTTTTGTGCAATAACACAAATACAGATCTGTTCCTCCACCTCCAAATGAACATTAAACTTGTAAGTAATTCAGACAGAAGTGTAAAAGTGTGTGTCAATCAAAATAATTGCAAAAAAAAGTAAACAGACTATTCATAGTTACATATCATCATATGCAATATGTAGCTGACGAAATGCAAGCATATCATCTGAGAATCAGTACTCCTCAACACATAAACAATTCAGCTCCCCTTCAGTTTCCCTAGCTATATGGTTGCCTTCTGGTGTAGATTAAGGACTGTCAGCATGGCGAAGATGCAAATGAGGTCTGAACTCATTAGAATATCTGAGTCCCAAAAAATTGGATCCATGTAGGGATGTATACATATTGCAGGCACTGCCTCAGTGTTTGTGTTTAATGGATGGCAACTGTGAATGCTTACATCAGGTGCGTGTGTCAGGTTAGACTTACAAAGTGTCACATGTATGTCTGTTGAGATTGGAACTGCAAGTAAGCAGCGCACAGTTCACAAGTTCTGTTTCATTAACATCCAACCTCCTCTTCATTGCTGTGCAAATTGTTCATTTCTCTGTCAGTTTTTTTATTATTGTTTGGACATTGTGCAATGTGGTGCTTAGCACAATCATGGCCAATGGAAGAATGGATGGAAGGTTTGGCTATGCTTATCTTGTTTGCATGGCATTGTGCGACAGGCAAAAGGGAGACCTTAAGAATGCCTAGTACATAAGGGAATGTTATGTAACTCTTCCAGTGGCAGCATTGCTAAACTCTAACAGTTAGTACTGAGTCTGTGGAATACACCTGCTACTTAATTCACAGTGTGGCAACAGGTGTTAATGCAGTGCTACGTTCCTTTTTGGGGTCAGATGGTACTGGGTTTGAATACAGCTGTAGCTAATATTTTTAACTATTTTTCCTTTACTGTCGGTGCACATTGGTACATAATGGACACCATCACACAAGGATACATTAAAGAAAAGAAATAGGGAAAGATAGGATAGTGGTGAAATGGTGATACTAAAGTCTGACAGTTGGTAATGAGTCTCTGGAATACACATGCTACTTAACTGACTCTGTGGCTGCATGTGTTAATGCAGTAATACATTCCTTTTTGGGGGCAGATGCTACTGGGTTCGAATACAACTGAATCTAACACTTTAAGTACTTTTATATTACCATTGCTGCTTGTTGATGTGAGATGTGCACCATCACGCAATAATTCATTAAAGAACAGAAATGAAAAAGACAGGACAGTGGTAAAATGAGGAGCAATCAAGGGAAGAGCAAAGTGAAAGCAATACAGGAATGTGCAGAAGGGAGGTATGAAAGAGCCATAGCTGTCCATTTCTTCAACAGCAAAAACTGATAATATATGCAGAATATTAGCTGAATTTGGAGTGTTACCTCCTGAGAGAGGGGTGTCCATAATACAATCATATTCTATAGCCAAATGGACTGAATCAAGTGTGTCAAGAAGGCACTTTTGCGAACTGGAGAGCAATGTAAAAGATTTTTTTTTTGTGGGACGGGTGCCCATTTTTATTTATTTATTTACTTATTTGAGAAAGGAATGCTTGGGAAAGGATGTAGATATGTTTGGGTGTTTGGGTCTGGTAAGTTGGGTAGGTGAGGAAGTAATTGCAGACAGACAAGACAAAATAGAGGGATGGTAATGAACACAAGAAGTCAGTGGACACCATAGATAGGTGATGGTGGGGACATCCAGGACCCAAGGACGTCAAGTTGGTTGAGAGTGAGAATTGAGTCATCACCTCCAGGAATGTCATCACTGTCACATCACTCTGCCACTGGTTAGGGTTGTCAACATCACCTCCTCCTATTGGTCCAACATAAAATGAGGGAGAGCAGCCCCTCCATCTGGCATAGGCCTGCACCAATAGTGTAGCACACAACCCTATGCAGTTCAGCGCAGGTGATAAACTCACTGCCACTGCTCCCAGAGGGAACCACTGGCCTATCCTCCAGGGCAGAACTACCTGATGGGGCAGGCAGTGCAGGGGCAGCAGAGGTGGTGCTGCCAGGTTGGCTCCCAGACATGCTGGGCAATGGTGCCAATGCCAGTGGAGTGGGATGACACATAATAAAAAAAGAGTTAAGTGTTGTGGTGATCATATGTAACATGCAATGCATTAATACAACTATTCAACTCTATTATTTTGACCTTTATTCTTAAGACTACCACCTCATAACAGATAACTTATTACTTTTAAGACTAGCAGCTCCTAACAAATGTATACTATACTACAGATTGCAGCAAGCACTCATTTACATGTGCATATATTACATATATACATTTTATAATTATCCAGATTACAGTTTACAGCAGGACATGTGTTCCGCTGTTATAGATCTTTTACTTTAAACCTTTACGTTACACATAGTTGAAGATTAACAGTTATTGTATAGTTGGTAAGTGTGGTATTTGAACCCCCCAACTCTGACTAAAGTCTAATATTGTACTCTTGGTTTGTGATATCGACTAATGCATGCATACTTGCTTTTATATTTGAAATATGCATGTTCAATTTGATACAACTGTATAAAATAACAAACAAGCTGTCTTTGTCTGTGCTACAGACTAATTGGATGCATACTTGCTTTTCCAATTGAAATATGCATGCTCAATTTGATACAACTGTATAAAATACCAAAAAAAACTATATTTAACTTTTAATGCTAGAATAACACTACTCTTCTGCTGCATACATACCACATGATTCCCTCATCCTTGACAATCTAGTGGCATGGGTCCTAACATTGCACTCTCTCTCCATGGCAGCTGTGAAAAATAACTGAACATAACAGAATACCATTATTAAAACCAGTCTTGCCTGTATTCAGGTTTTAGGCTTTACAAGCACTCTCTGTAGTTGATACTTACACATGTGTGACATGTTCTCCATACTAAATTCCTCAATCCAAGCATCAAGGGTATCCCTCTTCCTCCTTCTCCAGAGGTTGATGCAGTGCTGCCTACATTGTTCACCAGTGTGGGGGATACTGCTGGCACTGGTCACATCCCAGGCCAAACTATCCCAAGTGTTTGTCTTATACTGGGACATGTCTGACTTATACTGAGACCCAGAATAATCCACCTGCAGCAACCTGACACTGTGGTGTTTCACTAGAAGTCCAACAAAAAATTTATACTCCTAGGCACCCCATCTCTGAGCCATAAATCTCATACCCTATCCACAAACACCTGCCATGTCTAGCATGGATCAAGAACAATGGACATTGATGTTTTATTCCAGTTATTGCTTTTACTGGGAATAGGTACAATGTTTGAAAAGTTTGTGTACCATGCACCATCAAGCAGACATGTTACTCCGGGATTTGGGATGATAAATGGTCCACAACAGTGGCAAGCAATGTAATTTCAGGGTTATTTGATGTACAGGCACTTGTCTAAGTGTGTTAGTCAAATGTGAAGGCTGTGCCAATCCACAGATCAGAAATATACTTACAAGAACATAGTGCTCAGTACACCCACAGTCATACATTTGATAATAAATGTGATAACACATAGCTCAATAAAGAAATAACTGATACAATATTAGTGTCTTAGCACTCATACATATAATTATCAGCTACACAAGTGTTATAAGTGAGAGTGGCTATAATGTGAAGTGGAAGAACAGTAAAGTGCAAGGCATATGCTGTATTTGAACCCAGGACAATGTGCATGGCAGTCCTACACTTACACTTGTTAACACAAGAGGGTTGAGGTAACAGCTGTTCTTGTTTCAGTTCATTGCTATAAACTGCAATGTCACAACAGTAAAACAAGGAACCCAGGACCATCTGTATTCTAGCCCTACAGTTATACCTGCTACCACAGACAATGACATTGATTGAATTTATCCAGTTTCTGTTCTTGGCTATTTATTTTCTGGGTGGTTTACTTATCCAGTAAAAAAGGAGAGAAATACTTGGAATGAGAAAAGCAATCTATGACATACACTGTAGAAAATGTTAGTACACATGAGATATTTCTACATAGGTCTGGATTTCAACTCTCTCTCCAATACACCTTCAGAAAACAGGATGAGTGCCTTATTCCTATTTGTCACACAAGCAGCTTTGCAGCAAAGAACTGAATTATTTTTTTACACAACCATCTGGAAAAGAATGTCCACTGATATCAAACCATAATCTGTTAGGTTATATGATATATAGTAATATATGTGAAGTATACTGTTTGTTAATATCCATTTAATGCAATTTGATTACTTTTGTACAAATGTAAATTTGCCTATGTCACAAAAGGTCATTCAATAAAGATGTTTAAGAAACATAAACTATTTTAGAGTTATTAAATTTATTATATTTGGACGTAGTGCACTTAGAGATCACACAATCTGTTATGCTTATTGCTTGCAAATATAGAGCTCTGTCTTATCTTTCTGTGTTTCTTGGTCATTCATCAGTTATCTGACCAGTACTCTGACACATACAGTGTGTAAGCCATTCTATATCATTGGCCTTAAAATGTGTGAGGATATTAACAGGGAATAATATGATATGCAGTTGCCAACAACTGAAGGGCAGGTTGGATGGCACAAACAAGAATAGATTGGTCTTTGGGTGGGGAAATGTGAGTTACTGTCATGGCACACACAAGGGTACATGGTTCTTTTGAGGGGGGAATGAAGCTGAGTTACTGTTACGGGACAAACAAGCATAGACTGTTCTTCTTGGCGAGCAAAGGTGAGTTACTGTTATGGCATAGACAAGAATGGACTGTTATTTTTTGGGGGCGGACAAAGTTAAGTTCTGCTATGGCACAAACAAGGATATGTTGCTCTTGTTCTTCTTGTTTTGCATCCTGCTTATTGTTTGGTCATGTGAGGGTTGTGAAGTCAGAAACTGCAATGTGTATAATTACTTTCTAACTTTTCTCTTTAATGATTTTCCAGTACAAACATATGGTGCTATACTGAGGGCATGCAGTGATCATCAGTACTTTTGAGAGGCATGACTGAATATTTGAGGCCTGAGGCCTACTACTTACTAATGGACACATATAAGTCAAATAAGTCTCTGTTGTCACACGTTAAGGTAATTTCTCAACAAATCTCCTACCTTTTACTTGTTTACTATACAGAGTGATGAAATACAAGGGTATGCCATAATATTATTAAAAAATGCTTTCCAGATTCAGAACTTACTTGTAAATGCAGCAGTTGCCACAGTGTTACTTCAGGGCTGACTCTGTCTGATGTAAGCAGTACACAGCCAGTACATGGAGAGGTAAAAGTTGTGTGAGTTGCCTGGCATCAGTGTTAATATATGTATGTGAGTAGGAGGAAGGTTTTAGGCCCCTAGGTGATGAGTGAGTGTGCTATGCATTGTCTCTTAGCCAGTGCAGGTGCATACTCAGTAAGCCTATGTCTGTCTGCACCCACAGCAGCTGGTGGTTCTCCTCTGACTCATCAGCTGCCTGTGACTAGTGACCTTGAAACTGGTAGTGGAATGTCTGCCCCTGCCCCTTGTTGATCCTGCTGCAGCTAGTTCCTCAGGATGTGTCTAGGGACCTGAACCATGACTTCAGCAGCTGAAACTAGTCTCTGTGACATTTCTGTTTTGAGCATGTGCCTAATTATGCTGTTTTTTTTTTTTGTGGGTGTGTGTGCACCTCTGATGGGTGGCATTAGCCACAGTTCCAGTGCATAGCCTCCATCCCCCAGTAAATGACCATATGGGATATCCCCCTAGCAAACATCTGGTATGCTTGGGAGGTGTGCCACATATGTGAGTCATGGTAACTGCCAGGGTTGCCAGAACACACATTCAAGATGATTCCCTTGGCATTACTCATGACTTGGCAGTTCATAGAGTGGTAGCCCTTTCTCTTAACATAAAGACTAGTCCTTTCCCCAGGTGGTGCCTTAATTTCTTCATGAGTGCAAACAGTACTTCAAGGTAGTGCACTAACTAGTATAACTGTTGCATATTTCTGTCACTCTCCTCAGAGCTACAGGGAAAATATATGTGTTTTTTGACATTTTGGAGCATAGCATTGAAGAATTGGTGGAATATATTGGATGCTGATGGCTGTGATTACCCCAGCATGTCCCCTGTTGGTTTCTGAAAGATACATGTAGCTAAGATTCTAAGGGCTACATTTACCTTAGTTGCCACTGGGATGGGTTCCCCTCAGTTGGCTCTGGCTCTGAGTTGAGGGTGGCCAAAGTTGCAGAGTTCCTTTAGTGTGTCCCTATCCACCCAGTAGCTCTCTATAATTCCATGGCATGTAGATTGTGATAAGTTAAATGTGGCCTGAAAACTCTTTTCATTCTCAGCCTAGGTGTATTGGCAGCAGCAGCAGCATTGGCTTGAGCCTCTAGCACATAGAAATGGATTAAAGCAGCAGCCCCTAACATTCTGTATGTGTAGACTTTCCTTGTTTGTATTCCAAAAGTTTTGACATCTGCAGGAAAAATCCACATGATGTCTATGATGATACTTTATAAGCTTGTTGAATAGCTCCACTATGTTGGACTGATTAATTAGCAAGCATTTCAGCTGCCTATGCTGTAATTAGCATCTATGGAATGCAGTCACAGACAGATGCAATCCATTAATATTCTACACCATTATAAAAAGGCAAATGTAGCTGGCTGAACTGATGTTGAGCAGAATTGTATGTGCTTGGAAGACTGCAAAACACTTTTTCTTCAGGATAGTTTTGTACAAATGAGTACAGAACTTCAGCAGGTATTCTCCCATTTTGTCACCTACATACTGCATATGCTAAAACATAGTTAAGAATAATGTGAAGCAAATGCTTTTACACTTTTATCTGTATGCATTAGTTAGAAGTGTACTGATGACATGGGCATGTTTATCAAGCCATTTCAGAGGTATACTTGATTGCCAATACATGAAAATAGAATGTTGTGTGATAAATATGTACAAATATTTCAGGGACAGGTCCTTTGATAGCACTTTTTGTATTTCAAATATGGTTTGTTAGCAAAGTGGGTCATTTGCCTGTTCTTTTGTGTGGGAGCAAAGATGAGTTACTGTTATGGCACAAATAGGAATGGACTGTTCTTTTAGGGGAAACAATGCTGGGTTACCGTTATGGTACAAACAAGGATATGTTGCTATTGTTACTCTCCATGATTTGCATCCTGTCTGTTGTCAGTATTTCACATCTGTAGACTGTTTTATGTTTCTCCAGTGGGTAATGCTGAATGGCTACCTTTTCTGTTTTATCAGGAAACAGTTATTTTGTTGTTATGTGATACCTGCGTGCATTATACATCTGTTGTCTTTTAGGACACCTACAGGTATGCCACTCAGGTGTGTCAATCCATGTAGACTTCCTTTCATCGATGGGGAAATCAAGTCATTGTGGATGGGTTTCATCAACATGGTGCTTTTCTTCTGGAAAGGGGATGGGGATATATGGCACACCCTATGCTAATATGGCAGCAGATTTTATTTTATTTTTTTTTTTTATTTATTTTACATTTGTTGACTGGGATAGTCCGACTGGATGCATGTCCATTTTCAGCGGAGGCCCAGGGAGAAAAGCTCCAAGGGTAAGCAGATACAGCATTACATAATACCAGCATTACATATTACAAACAGATTATTTACAGAGATTACATAAGTAAGCAAGTTAAACAAGTTCCATAGGTTAAAGTTAGTCCTGAGCACAAGTCAGGATTAAATTAAATTACACAGTAAACTGGTTAACAGATTTTTACACATTCGAGTTAGCCAGGCTTGATACATTGACATAGCCAGTTAAGTGACAAATGTTGTTTGAGTCTAGTTTTAAATTGACCTAAGGTGGAAAGTAAGGTAATATCAGCTGGAAGTGAGTTCCAGGATCTACTTACAGAGTTTGCAAAGAGAGAATCACCAGCTGTGTTATTAATTTTGCTAGTCTGAATTAGTAGTTTGTTAGAGGATTGAAGTGGTCTAGGATTGTTATAGGGGGTGATAATATTTTTAAGTGCAGGAGTATTGTCCGGATTATAGAGGATTTTATAGGCCATAATCAGTTGGTTATACTGGATTAGGCTAGGTAGTTCAAGCCAACCAAGCTGATTTAGATTGATGCAATGATGTGTCCTAAAAGGCAGCCAAGTGGCAAACCTGGCAATGTGGTTGTAGCAAATTGAGAGTTTGTTAAGGACAGTCTTGTTCAAATTCAAGAGTAGAGGGGATGCATACAGAAGGGTTGAAAGAAGGTGAGAGCGAGCTATAGCAATTTTAGCTGGAGGGGTTAGGAAGGCTTTTATTCTGTAAAGTGACCCTAGTTTTTTATTGATGGTTTTGATAGTTTGGTTAACATGTAGGTCAGATTTGAGATTATTGTCTATGATGACACCTAATAGTTTTGTAGATGGGTCAGGGGAGATTATTGTGCCATCATTTGATTTTATGGTAAAGGTGAAAGTGGTAGACCTACGTGTTGGTGAAAATAACAGCATTTTAGTTTTTTAGGGATTTAGGATCAGACGATGTTCAGAAAGCCAGTTTTCTATTGTATTAAAGGTGGTCTGGGTAGCTGACCATAACTCTACTGGAGATGTGGCTGAGCAAATCAGAGTAGAGTCATCAGCATATTGGATACAGCTGACTTTTAGGATGACAGTATAAAGGTCATTAATGAAGATGGAGAACAGCAAGGGCCCTGGTATAGAGCCTTGTGGTACTCCGAGGGTGTTAGGTAGAAGGTTAGAGAGTTTGTTCTGCCAGAGGACAGCCAGCTGTCGACCATTCAGGTAGGATTGAAACCATTGGAGGGCTCCAGTATCTAGACAGAATGCTTGCAGGGTGTGGATTAAAAGTTGGTAATCAACCATATCGAATGCCTTGGAAAGATCCAAAAAGAGGGCTGAAGATATATAATTATTGTTGCGATTATGGTTTATGGTGTTAGTAAAGGCTAGGAGGGCTGAAGTAGTGCTGTGATGAGGACGGAAGCCATGCTGAGTGTCTGCCATAAGGCGATTTTGGATTAGGTGGTGCATGAATTGTCTATGAATACATTTTTCCATAATCTTTGCAAGTGGAGAGAGTATAGCTATTGGCCTATAATTGGAGAATTCAGTAGAGCTGCCTCCTTTGTGAAGTGGGATTACATAGGATATTTTCCAGATGGTGGGAATTTTAGCTTCTACTATGGTTCGATTGTTTAGTATTGAGACGGGTAAGCAATAGCATCAGTTGTTTTTTGTGGGTACTCCGCAGGGAGGTGATCAGCAGAAAGTGTAGTGGGTTTTAATTTTGATCAAGGTATGGATAAGTGAAGCGGCGCCTGGTTGGAACCTGAACGCAAGTAGCCTTCTAGGGCTGCTACTTTCAGGACCAGGGCAGCTAGGAGGTAGTTGGCTAGCTAGGGCTTGAATTGTCTCAGTAAAGAATTGGTTAAAACTATCAGAAACATCTTCAGGGGTTTTATCAATAGTAGCAGCAGGGATTGGGGTTGAAGTTTGTCCAGGATGTAGTAGATTATTTAAACCTGCCCAAAACTTCTGAGGGTTATTTTGATTTACTGTCTGTAAATTACAGTAGTATTGTTTTTGTCTTGTAAAATTGATTTTTGGTTTCATTCCTGGATTGCCTGTATTTAATGTGATCTTGAGGGTCTTTAGAAGAACGCCATAAAGCCCATGCTTTGTTTCTAAGGGTAATTTTGAGTTTAGACTCTATAGAAAGCCATGGTGCAGTTTTTGCCTTGGTTCTCTTTGAATGAACAGGTGCATGCATATCAAGGATCTCAAGGAATTTGTTGTTAAAGTATGCTACTGCTTCCTCTAAGGGAGGTGTTTTAGAATAGACCAATTACATGAGTTTAGTTCTTGTTGGAATTTGGCAGGGTCAAAGTTTTTATTGTTTCTAACCTTTCTGAGTAAGGGTTGTTGGGAATTAATGGTTTTGTGCTTAATTACATATGTGAGAAGGTGATCGCTTAGGCCATTAAGGAGGGTACCAGAGGTGTACAGTTGGGGGTGACTGTTTATGTGTACCCAGTCAAGTATACTTTCTTTTTGGTTGGGTTTACCTATCCTGGTAGGGGTGGATATGATTTGTGTAAATGCATGCAGGTTAATATGGGTGGTTGGTGATTCTAAGGAACAGGTGCCCCAGTCTATGTTAAAGTCTCCAAGTAGTAGGGTTTCTTGAGGGTAGTGACATGATAACCAGTGTAGGATATCTTCAAATGTAGATATATTGTTACCTGGGGGAATGTACATACAGATGATATTAATGCATTTATTTTTATTAAGTTGCAATTTGGTGGCAAGAATCTCAGAGTTATTAATCTGAGGAGGTTGTATTAAATCTATGGTGACATTCAACTCAGATTTATAAAGTACAGCTACCCCACCCCCCTTCCTCGAAGCACGATCCAGCCTGTGTATGTTGTACCCAGGTGGTAACACTTCATTGTCTTTAGTGTTAGGTTTTAACCAGGTTTCAGATAAACAGAGAATCTCAGGGGAGTGGACATCCAGAAGTGCATGCAATTCATGTACCTTGTTATTAATGCTTCTAATATTGAGATGACAGACTAGGAGAGAGTTAGTTGGCCTATAAATTGTAGGTTTGTAGCTTAGATTACAAGTAGAGGGGGTTTGTGTATCTGAAGTGAGTGGGCCAGGGTTGGGGTGAATATCACCACCAAGTATTAGGTTGAGTCTATACATGGTGATGAACTTCAGGACTTTGTTTATTAGTTTGTGGTAGTGTTTGGATCTAGAGCTAATGTGCCTGGGGTTGAGATGTTGATAGACTGAACAAGATGTTGGATAGGATCTGGTACTGTAAGTATGGTTGAAGGTGGAAGGATTTACAGCTGAGGTGATAGTATGGCCTTTTGGGACCTGAAATCCCATAAGAAACTGGTTTTCATACAAGGTAAGGAGGTATGGTGTGAACAAGAGGGGTGTGAACAAGAGGGGTAGTAAAGAGGAGTATATCATTTATGTGATTCAGCTAGTGAGTGAAGGAACTGTTTTACCTGGTGATGCAACACCAGAAGATAGAGTGGTGAGGTAAAGGTACTGGAAGGGGGGATGGGAGAATGCCAGATGAAAGCTAATAGGTGATATTAAATGTAGGTAGTAGAATAGGGGTGGGTGGAATTATCCCAGATGAAAGCAGATAGGATCTAGAAAGTGGGGGAGTGGCTATAGTACTGTAAATTTAGAGGTACTGGGGGTGGGAGGGAATTGGGGGCAGGGAGGAGAGCGAAGAGAGCCCGAGTGTAGCGGGGCTATTGCAGTTTACAAGCACAATCATGCACAATTTGAATGCTGTGGGTGGCCATGACAGAACATATTAAGAGGTGCACCACAGGGCCACTGACATGATCACTACTACATGCAGGCAAGCAGCTGCAATTGGCTGTGACCAAATGTCTACCAGGAAAGGTCCTGCTAAGGAATCCCACTAATGCCCATTGAACAGTTCCTGGCCAATATAAAGATCCAGACAGCTCCAAGGAGTGTTCAAGACAGCATGTTCTGGATGTGGGTAGAACACATTCCAAGACAGCAAGCATGTCCCAGGAAGAGCTTCCAGGTAGGCTTTATCTGAACAGTTGAATACTGTTGTATAGTAAAACAATTGAAATGAATAAGTTAATTCTGCGTCACTTGTCTTTTTTTGGAGAGGATTGAAGATTGCTACAGTTATAAGCTTAGGTTGGAGTTGTTACCCACATTCTTTTTGGCATTAAACTTAATGCACATATAAAGGGGTAAATGTATTACCCCCTGTGTTGCTGATAATTGTGATGATGTTGCCCTTACCTTTTGCTTAACTTCTTCCAAGATCATCTGGACTCCAGAGTAGTACCTCATCTTCAGATAGTAAGGCAAACATTTTTTATGTCAGTACTGCTGAGCAATTTAAAGAAATATTGTAGTGTGTGTGGTGTTGTTATCAGGCCTGTTGTGTGTATTGCTGCACTGTCTGTAATAACTGGAAGCTCTGTTAGTTTGTTAGGATATATTGCACTATAGTAGTGCAAGTATTAATTTATTCCTGTGTTTCTTGCTTTTTATCACAGGTGATTATGACACTGGAAGTGTGGGCCCTGTGCCACCTGATGTCAGTGTATCAGCAGACTCTGATGATGATGGTGGCCAAAGTGAGGCACAGTCTGCAGGTGCAGAGCTTGATTCTGGCACTGATGTTGACATACAGCCATCCCCTGCATTTCCATCAGACACAGCCAGGTCAATTGAGCCCACAGATATTGGACTGGTGGAGCGCAAGGACATTGATCAGGGAAGTGTGGCTACAGTGACTTCAGTGCCTGTTGAATCTGGCCATAGCCAAAGTGTGAGTGAGGTGCCACACAGGAGGACTGATAAGGGTGCTTGGAGGGGGCCTGCTGTCCCTCCTCCATCTAGTGCAGGTGACACTTCCTGTGCCACTCAATAGTATGTTTAAGGCCATCATGGAGATACAGACATGTTCCCATGGGTGCTCCATGTTCCCATAGGTGCTCATGGTTGTGGATGTGGCACAGTCTGACATACATGACTGTCTCTACCATGTTGTTGATTCACTGGATCAGATGAATGACATGTTGGAATGAGGGGTGTCTGTGATGGACCGAGGGGTGTCTGTCATTGATTGAGCAGTGTCTGTGGTGGAACATCTGCTGGGTGGGGAACAGCATTCTAGTACGCATAGGTCAGCCAAATCATCTGCTGTCAGTCAACGTAGCCGTGCCCGATCATGGTCCCATAGTGGTAGTACTTCCAGTGCTCTATCAGTGACTGTCCTGTGCACACCCCATTGTGACAGACCATGGGGTTGTGGTCTTGGACATCCCTCTGAAGGGAGCTCATGCAACAGACATCAGTCACATTTAGATAGCAGCACTGCTTCTGACCTTGGGTGTGGAGGTGCCAGTTCTCATGGTCGGGGATGACAATGATGAACTGCGACCTCTTCCATGCATAGATCAACCTGTTCAACAGACCAACATGTAAAGCTAGCACAAACCTTGGCTGTGTTCATGTAGGTACTCCACAACAATTTCACCTGAAGGACCTACAGACACACCAACATAGCAGTTACTCAGTTTGTCTCACAGACCATTTATTTTATTGCAATATCTGCCTTCTTATTTCTCACTCACCCACATGTACCAACCTTTTGTGCCAGTCTAGGTATCCTGCCCCCCCACCTCACATACACACACATAACACCCTGTGCAAGTGATGATAACTGTGCCATATCCCTGTTTTCTATCTTTTGGATTCAGGTATACAAAAGTTTTGTCTGAAGCTTCAGATGTGTAGCTAACTTAGTGCATAGTATATCTGCATTTGTGTTGTTGAACTGCTCATTGTACCTTTGACTTATATTAGCCTTAGAAAGTTAGACAGTTGATAGTGTCAATATTTCACAACTGTATAGTGAATGCTCTTGTAAGGGTTGTGAAGTCAGACACTGCAATGCGTATCATTACTTTCTAACTTTTTTCTTTAATGATTTTCCAGGACAAATGCATGGTGCACACTATAAGTCACACCATCATGTTCAGATCCTAGGATTTTATAACAGTACTGCAGTCAAACCTCATCAGAACAGTAATAAAGTATAATGCTATCTTTTGCCTGCACTTACACAGACACATGCAGCAGCTGGAGAGACCACAGGGCTTTATCAGCAAGATAACACAGGCCTACAAACCATGCCATGATGTATGTGGATAGATTAAAAGCTCTGTCATTGTACTCTGTCTTGTATATGATGAGGTGACATCTGCCTGGCCTCCAGCCCAGTGACTGACCATACCCTAGTGGTATGACTGTGTATCCAAATATTTGATATAACTGATGATATCAGCAGTGTCTGTTGAGAATATGCCAATAACAGTGTCCCACATACTGCATAAAAGGATTTCTGTAATGTCAAGCAAGAGTGCAAACACACACACACACACACACACACACACACACACACACACACTTGACTGCAGTGAGAACAGAATCCCTACCCATCTAAGTACACAGACTACAGAACACAGCACTTAACTGAAACATGATGTCACGCATCTGACTTTTGCAAGACTGCAGCTGGACATATAGTACATGATATCAGCAGGACATGTGTGAGATGAGATGTTGGCAGGCTTGCACAGGTTCATACGAAGCTATTACCATAATGGCTCTAGGTTCATAGGTTTATAAGAGGTTACTAGACTAACAGCCATAAGGCCTTTTTAAGCCTAGCAAAATTATACAATTGTTTCATTATAGACCAAGATATGTAATCCATATTTGCAAATCCATGCTCAGCACTGGTTGCCCCATAGAATAAGAGTGACATAGGTAAAATCCCCATGTAATTTTACAATTTCCCATCCAAATGTCCAAGTTACACTTAAATAGGGTCATTGATGAGCTCAGTTTCTCGTGAATTATGAGATTATTCCTTAGGAGGGGCGATCTCTAAGAGACATATCTGTCATGCCAGCATGTCCTGTTGATGTAGGTTAAGGTCTCTACAGTGAGTGAGTCTTGTCCCATTTGATTTGCAAGGTGCAACATTTCCATTAAGGCAGGTTTTGAGAGTTCTCTGTAGGCCAGACACAAGTCACCTCTCAGCAATTTATATGATACAGAGTTCAATCTCTCCATGTAGGTCATATGCTGAAGTCCAATAAACCAAAAAATGGTCCGAAGCAGATTCACTAGTGTAGTATTTCGGAGATCGATCAGCTCACAATAAGGCACCAAGCTCAACTGAACAGAAAAATTTATTAACGCCAACAATATAGTGCACACGTTTTCATCAAAAGTATGACTTCATCAGACATAGTAGATTTGAATCACACAGGTATAAATACCCAAAGACATCACACATAACATAATGAATTAATTAATGAATCGAGTTTTAAAGACACAAGCGTCCTTTCTAAAAGTTCAGTGTAACAATATGAATAATACATCAACCCTCTATATTAAAAACACCTGTTAAAAACATTTTTCAACCTTAAAATATTGTCATATGTTATGACCGTAATAGTTTTAAAAAATTTTTTTGTATATTGTAACATACCTGATGTATTAGTGATGAGAAAACTAATAATTATATCCTATCAGATTTTAATTTTAAGTATGGGACAATGGATATTGCTTCATTAAGCCCAGGAAATCTGTTGGATTCCAAAAGAATTTGCCAGTGTGTCTCCCTATGGGACAATAATGTCTCCCATGGTCCACCCCTGGCATCTTGAGAAACGGAATCCAAAACAAAGAAAGTAAAAGTAGCATCAGAACATGCTAAACTATGCTTATAAAGTGCATTTTTCCTGTCACATTTTTGTATATCGTAAAGGTGCTCATACACCCTTCTACGGAGTTGTCTTTTGGTCTTCCCCACGTAAAATGCCTGACATGACAGGCACAGAACCAAATAAACAACCCCATAGGAAAGACAATTGTAAAATCTTTTAGAACTGATCCTCCTGTTTCTACTTTCCAAGTATACTGCCTCTTTGTTAAAAATATGTTTACACTGGGAACACCATCCACACTTAAAGGAGCCTTTACGAGGATATTCAGGTTGATATTGTGTGGGACCCATCTCTAAAATTCTTTTGATGTTAAAACCTTTTTTATATACAGTTTTAAGGGTTATGGTCTTAAATCCATCAAGATCTGTCAGTTCCTGAAAAGATTTGAATTCCCTATCAATAATCCTCCTGAGTGTCCCGACATTGCCACTATATTCTGTAATAAACAGTAATTGTTGTCCTTCACTGTTAAATTTCTGCTCAGTTACTAAACTCTCTTGTCCCAAAATAGGCTTGAATCTTGTGGTTCTGCCTTTGGAAACCTCTTCCAATTGATCATGGTTTGGGATACCCCTATCCATGAACATTGTTGTCAACTTGTCACATTCATTGTTGAATTGGTGGTCCTGGGATGTCATAACTGTCCCTTGATAATACCCCTCTTTTGAAACTCTGGGTGTGAGCTAGAGAAATGCAAGTAGCTGTTTGAAAAAGTTGGCTTTCTGTAAACTGTTGAGGTAAACCCTGCTGTCTCTTTGCTTATAGTTACATCTAGGTAATGTACAGATTCCACAGATGTCTCATAGGTGAAGTTTAAAAAACTAGTGGTACCCCTAATATAGGTGATAAACTCCTGGATGGTCTCAAAATGCAGATGTCGTCCAGGAATCTAGAGTAATGGTTCCAATACTTCTCAAAACCACAATTGTGGACAAATTTCTTCTCCCAGACGGCCATAATTATGTCTGCATAAGTTGGAGCAAAATTAGCCCTCATTGACACCCCAGTAATTTGTTTAAAGTACTCACCCCCATACCATATGTAGTTGTTTTGTAATACCAACTCAACCAAAGTCATGATCATGTTTACATCATTACCTGTGATTCCCATAGAGCCTCCTCCAACCATTCCAATCCCACATCAGTAGGAATAACTGTAAACAAATCCAATTAGGCCTATACAACTCATTAGTAACTCTCAAATTCCCAGGAGTCCTTGATGAGGTGTGACTCCTTCCCCACCTGTTTGAGCTTCCAATCCAGGAATTTGGTGGATCTTCCATACATTTGTGTATTTTAGGTACTCCAAAAATAGTGGGTACCTTAGGATGGCTGTTTTCCAAAAAAGAGAAGGTATCAAATTCAATGACCTCCTGATCTAACATATCCTTTATGGTTAAATCAACCTTTTTATATGAAAGATGTACCTCTTGAATGGATGTGACAGTGTATTTATTGGTATCGTAAAGTATTTCCCCCATTTTACTTCAACTATCAAGCGCAGGGGAGGGGGAGGAGCAAGGATCAAGCCTGGCAATAGATAACAGTATTACCGTTACAAACTTGGGTGCGTACCATTTACACAGCAAGAAGGGTTACCATATTTACAACTACAGTGAAGCAGCTATCACTGAAGCATGTTTTGATTTATTTACAAAAGGTTTCAAATTTGTTCCAGCCAGGGGTAGTCAACTAGTTAATTGTATTCTTGACCTCAAAATGCTTACTCGTAAATTAAATTTCCAACATTTATTTGGTTATGGCCCTGTTGCTCCAAGTATGTTTTTAAAAAAGTCCAGTGCATTTAATCCACCACTCCATCCACAGTTATGCAATTTGGAGTATAGAATTGAAAGAGAAATAAAGAACTAGGTCAGGTTAGTTTTGAACACAATTTAAGTGATGAAGAATATACAGTTTTATGCGACCTGGCGCACAAACCATTCCATCCGGGTTATGCAACTGGACAAGGGAGGGGCACTGTTCTTATGAGCCAGGTTTTATAGTAAAATGGAAATACAAATACACTGTCACATCCATTCAAGAGGTACATCTTTCATATAAAAGGTTGATTTAACCATAAAGGATATGTTAGATCAGGAGGTCATTGAATTTGATACCTTCTCTTTTTTGGAAACATCCCATTAAAATTACCCACACTTTTTTAAATACAAAATACACAAATGATCCACCATCCCACACTATTATGTATGGCCAGCCAGACTCGAACCCACTCAATAGCTAAATTCCTGGATTGGAAGCTCAAACAGGTGTGGGGGAAGAGTCACACCTCATCAAGGACTCCTTTGTATAGGCCTAATTTAACATTTTTAAAAATAGTCAAAGAGAAGCTGTGAACCAACCACCAGGACCAATCAGCTAGAAATTCCTGTAGCTCGAATGGCTAAAACAAAGGTAACCACCAGATTATAAAACCAAAATAGTCCATAAACTGCACGTAGAAATACTATTCCTTCATTGAAATGAAAAGATGCTACTCCGTCATAAAATTGAGCTATCTTTTATTGGAAACAAACAGAAATAAGCGCTTTCACGCGGTTAAAACCACGCTTCATCAGATTTCATTATTGTACTGCATAAGCTTAATCATTTATAGTGCCAAAGGCGGGAAAAAACATCAATTAGCAGGCCAATTAGCCAATAAATCAAGTCATATGCATGTTGCTAAGCAACTATTGTACTGAAAGCACATCAACATTAAAAACATCAATATAGAAAACATAGATAGGTACGTAAACCTGTAGTTTAGATATAAACATCAAAATATAAAGTCTAAAACCATGCAGTATTCCTAATCAGACTCATTTTCTTATAATCCACATTATTAAACTCAATTTATGTTAAGGCACATCAACCTTGTAATGATGTTCAAGGAACTATCCTCGTGGGCGGTGTATTTAAACTAGAACACTATACTTAATGGACCCAAACATTGGAGGCATAGTGATCAAATCAATCACATTCTTACGTCCATTGCGTTTCAGACTACGGTTACCGCTCTAGTAAAAGCAGAGCTGTTTATCTGACTATAAACATTCAGTCATGAACCTAAATACTTTTATGTTAAAATGCTGAAAGATTATCCCACCACAAACACATCCGCATTAAAAGTATATTTGCATAAAATCACCATTCTCAGCACACCCGAATATAAGGAATGTAGTGATCAAAACAATCACATTCGTTCGTCCATTCTATTTCAAATTGCAATATTTGTTCCAATAGAAACAGAACTGTATATCGGGCTGCGTGTATATAGTCATAAGCCTAAGTATTTATGCACTGAGTGAAATGCTACAAGAATATTCCACCGCAAACACATCCACGTTAAAGGGCATGGATACAGAAGACATATGTAAGCACGTAAATATAGAGTATAGGCATTAAACCATATTATTTACATAGAACAAACTAATTTTATATTAAGCTTCATTATATGGAGCAGTATTTGACTTACATTAATATCAAGCTAAAGACACAATTCAGAAGCTAAATTCTGAATAATGCATGATCATGCTAAAGAGCCATGGCCAATGAAACCAAATGCAAATGAATATAAAACCAAAACAATGACATTGGTTCAGCCATTCAATGGGAACTATAAAGCCATTAAATAGGCATTATTCATATACATAACACTCAAATGTCAATTGCAAAAAATATAAAAAATATATGAATAACGAAAAATGTAATATGTGCAATGAATGAATAAATGAATAGGAACAACAATCATGTTCGGTCCCTGAAGAAACTTATGTATAATCACAAATGACTATAAATAACGGGACTGACACATTGGCCCATCCTTTCGGGTGGAACCTGAACTTTGTACCGTAGTGAACACAAAACCTTTGAACAGGCATTGTTTATGCACACAAAATACAAAATCATTTGCATAAAAATGTATAATAGGTTATGCAATGTGCGCAATCAATAAATATGAAATAAAAATGAAATAAAAAATGAAAAAATATGAAAAAACAATAATCATATTCAGTCTATAGACAACCTTATATCCTAACATTGGACCATGGGCACTCAATCTACTCATGAGTGTCTGACAACCAATGTTGACTGGAAAATCAATCATAGATCTGACACATATCTACATATTAAGACTTGAATCAAGGATCCTTATAGTCACCAGTTACAAGTCATGATAAACAGAGACACTGGTCTTAGCTATATCTAAATAAAACAAAGATTCTAATCTAAATTATGTAAAACTGATCTAGGAACATCAAGATCAAAGATCGTGAGATGAAGAACAAAAAGCATGTGTAAAAAAGCAATAGTGTATATTGCATATCTCATTAAAACATAAATGTAAAAAATAAATAAGAAATAAGTACATGAAAACAAAAACAAAATAAAAAATGTGAATATATGGAGGCAGCCCACAAATGTGTTAGTAAAACCTAGTCTGGGCATAAATTCATGGCTAATAGTAAAGATATATATAATTCTTTCTGTAAAGAGCTAAGGATTATAGTAGCACTGGTTTCATAGATATAGAACTGTTGATTCCTGGTGCTAAGTGAGCTCCCAGTTTCAATATCCAGTGTAATTCAGTGGTGGCCAGATTATTTTCCTTGTTACCTTCTCTGTTGCTGTCATTCACTATTTGCAAGACCCTAAAGGTAAAGGAATGTGACGGATACTCAATAACATGCTTTGCTAGTGCATTCATCTCCACCCTCTTTCTGATGTCATATAGGTGATTATAGATGCGTTCATTTTTAACAATAGACGTAGTGGATTTGTTTACAGTTATTCCTACTGATGTGGGATTGGAATGGTTGGAGGAGGCTCTATGGGACTGTGCAGGGATCACAGGTAATGATGTAAACATGATCATGACTTTGGTTGAGTTGGTATTACAAAACAACTACATATGCTATGGGGGTGAGTACTTTAAACAAATTACTGGGGTGTCAATGGGGGCTAATTTTGCTCCAACTTATGCAGACATAATTATGGCCATCTGGGAGAAGAAATTTGTCCACAATTGTGGTTTTGAGAAGTACTGGAACCATTACTCTAGATTCCTGGACGACATCTGCATTTTTTGGGTAGGTCCCACGGAGACCATCCAGGAGTTTATCACCTATATTAGGGGTACCACTAGTTTTTTAAACTTCACCTATGAGACATCTGTGGAATCTGTTCATTACCTAGATGTAACTATAAGTAAAGAGACAGCAGGGTTTACCTCAACAGTTTACAGAAAGCCAACTTTTTCAAACAGCTACTTGCATTTCTCTAGCTCACACCCAGAGTTTCAAAAGAGGGGTATTATCAAGGGACAGTTCGTCAGGGCCTCACGTATGACATCCCAGGACCACCAATTCAACAATGAATGTGACAAGTTGACAACAATGTTCATGGATAGGGGGTATCCCGAAACCATGATCAATTCGGTAAAGGAAGAGGTTTCCAAAGGCAGAACCACAAGATTCAAGCCTATTTTGGGACAAGAGAGTTTAGTAACTGAGCAGGGTAAGGGTAAATTTAACAGTGAAGGACAACAATTACTGTTTATTACAGAATATAGTGGCAATGTCGGGACACTCAGGAGGATTATTGATAGGGAATTTAAATCTTTTCAGGAACTGACAGACCTTGATGGATTTAAGACCATAACCCTTAAAACTGTATATAAAAAAGGTTTTAACATCAAAAGAATTTTAGAGATGGGTCCCACACAATATCAACCTGAATATAGGCACCTTTAAGGTGTTCCCAGTGTAAACATATGTTTAACAAAGAGGTAGTATACTTGGAAAGTAGAAACAGGAGGATCAGTTCTAAAAGATTTTACAATTGTCTTTCCTATGGGGTTGTTTATTTGGCTCTATGCCAGTCATGTCAGGCATTTTACGTGGGGAAGACCAAAAGACAACCGATATACAAAAATGTGACAGGAAAAATGCACTTTATAAGCATAGTTTAGCATGTTCTGATGCTACTTTTACTTTCTTTGTTTTGGATTCCGTTTCTCAAGATGCCAGGGGTGGACCATATTTCCTGGGCTTAATGAAGCAATATCCATTGTCCCATACTTAAAATTAAAATCTGATAGGATATAATTACTAGTTTTCTCATCACTAATACATCAGGTATGTTACAACCTACAAAAAATTTTTTAAAACTATTACAGTCACAATATATGACAATATTTTAAGGTTGAAAAATGTTTTTAACAGGTGTTTTTAATATAGAGGGTTGATGTATCATTCATATTGTTACACTGAACTTTTAGAAAGGACGCTTGTGTCTTTAAAACTTGATTCATTAATTAATTTATTATGTTATGTGTGATGTCTTTGGGTATTTATACCTGTGTGATTCAAATCTATTATGTCTGATGAAGTCATACTTTTGATGTATATTGTTGGCGATAAACTTTTCTGTTCAGTTGAGCTTGGTGCCAATACTACACTAGTGAATCTGCTTCGGACCATTTTTTGGTTTATTGGTTTTCCTTTTTTGTGCTTTTGTTGTTTGGTCATATGCTGAAGTCCCTGGATTTTCTTGGTGAGAACCCTCTTAGGTCTCTTCAGCTGCTGTAGGTGTCTGATGAGGTACATGTAAAAGGGAGCATTGTGCTCTATTATTGGCCTGATGATGGATGAGTACAGTGGATTGATAGCATCCTTAGTCTTGGATGCTATGCCCTTACTTATGACGTGTGCAATGTAAAAGTATTTCCTTACCACTATGGATACATGATGATCAGAGTTGATGTTACTATCAACCTGCATTCTCAAATCTCTAACCATTGTGTTGGAACTTAGGGGATGGTATTATTAACAGTGTAATTTGCAGGTACCTCTCCTTTTCCCAAAGAGATACATTTAACCCAAAAAACATGCACTAAGTCTGTGTCTTTAGCAACATTTATGTATGTATTTAATTTAATCTGCCACTTGAGCTCTATGATGATGACTGACTTGAATATTTAGAGCTCAAGTGGCAGATTAAATTAAATGCATGTCAACCACCTGGGCTCAATGACAAGTTATCCATTAGTTCTGTATTAAAACTAAAATCAGATTTTTTTATGTGATGTTATTCAAGATCTGCGTTTTAAATCATACTTCAATACACAATACATTAATGTCTATGTGGTTGGTAGGTGGCAACTGGTGTGTTGTAGTGGGCAGTTACTGTGATTATGTGTTACTGTCTTTTTAAACTGCTTAATTATTTTACAGGAAATTATGTTTGCTTTGTCAGCCAATGGCTGTAAGGGTCAGGGTATTTAAATATGGCATTTTCTGTTTGTTCTTGTTCTGATAAAGTTTTGTGATTTTGACGAAAGCGCTTAACTTTTTTCAATAAATTTTCTGGATTTAGTGCTGCAGTGTTCCTTTGGTGATCCTCTTCATATATTTTTTACTTGGTTTTGGTGTTCGTTGTTTCTAGATTCATTGTATAGTTGCATCTCTCACATATTGTATTTGTAATTTTTATGAGTACATGGCTGTCAGTATACATAAGGCAATAGAATCCTAGCTTTCTAAAAACACAAGTACCCTTATTAAGCATATTTAGATGGTCATTGTTAGCAGAGTGATTTTGTGAGCAGCAACAACTGGGTCTGTCTCTGAGGGACATAGGTGCCATCCCAGAGGTGACTTTACAATCACCTATCCAGTAGTGAAGTTTGTGCTTGAACAGGGTCATTGAGGAGTACTGCTTCACATGCAGTAAGAGCCTGTAACAGAGGAGTGTGAGTCACTGGAGATATATCTGTCCCCCCTGTATGTTCTGTTTAAGTGACTGACTAGGTTGAGAACCCTGTCCCAAATTATTTCTGTTCTATTTGATTTGCAGATATCCAGCATTTCTAGTAGGGCCGTGCCTGAGACTCCTCTGTAGGTCACCTCTGAGCATCTTGCAGAAAACAGTGACAGGTCTTATAGTCTTTCCATGTAGGTAATGTTTGGAGGACCTAAATTCTACCAGTCGCAAACCTCTATTTTTTCTGCAATTGCTGCAGTTGCCTGGTGAGGTACAGACAGAAGGGAGCCTTCTACTCAATTACTGGTCTGATAAGAGTGGAGTACATCAGAGCTATGACCTTGTATGTGGTGTCCATATGTATGATGTGCACAATGCAGAATGTGTGTCTCATCACTATGGACACACAGTAATGAAAGTGTAGATTGCTATGAACATGTGTTCACAAGTCTCACAACACTGTGTTTGAGCTGAGATGGGAGCTATGTATATCATAATTAGCTTTGGTACTTCATTGCCAAACGTGATAATGAGGTAATATTTGCTGTAATGTTCATTCTGTGACTTTGGCACCAGTCATTTGTCTCTGTAAGCCTCTTCTGTAATATGTTACCATCACTTGGGGAATCTATATGAGTGTGTACAATTAACAGTCATCTGTAAATGTGGTAAACCACAGGCCATCTACCATTGGCTGTGCTTCAGGGAAGTAGTTTCCACACAGTTGATGGCCCAGCACAGTTCCTTGTGGTATTCCCTGGTGAGTAGGATAGTGGTGGAGATGCAGTCCCAACTTTGAGAGAGTGTGTTCTCTTGGTAAGCCAGTTGTTTATACAGCTAGTACTATATGGCTTAATTCCCAGATGGGACGTTTTCACTATGAGACATGAATGGAGGTTATTGTCAGAAGCCTTGGTTAACTGAGTATAAGCAGTATGTCATGTTAACTGTCTTCTTGGTCTTTGGGGTCAGTATCAAAGAAGTCCATGAGGTTCAATAGGCAACATCTATCATTGACAAACACATGAGTTGACTCAAGTGTGTAGGTCAACTATGCCACTGTGGATAAAATCCATTCTGGTCCCTTCCCTAGCCTTGCAGATAAGGCTTGTTAGATTTATGGGTCACTAGTTGTAGTGCTGCATGTTACCAGAATGATATGCATTGCATATGACACAACATTTGATATTACTGTACTTTCTCTAGTGTTGGTGTCGAGAAAGTACTGAGACACCAGGGTTGCAGTGCTTGGGAGGGCAACACACGGCTATATTGTAAATATGTGACATACTGTGAGATAGGCCTTAATTTTTTAAATTTTTTTCACATGTAACGTGTCATACACAAGAAATAGACAATGTTGTTGTTGTTTGTCTTTTCGGCTTTTCCCGGTTAGGGGTTGCCACAGCGGAACTCCGGTCCGATAATGATTGGCAGTAGATTTTTTTATGGTGCCGAGTTGCCAGCCCAATGCCCAACCTTCAGTGAAGGCATGCCCATTCACGCATGTCTTTCGGAGGCTACTCGACCATGGAGAAGACATGCAGACTCCACACAGAAGGCACTCCAGCCGAGAATCGAACAGGAGAACCTCTTGCTGTGAGGCAATAATGCTACTGCTGTACCACCGCGGTTTAAACAGCAGAAACGCTTAATATGTAGCTTTCCATTGTGCAACAATTAGAAAAGTGCATACACATGCAAGATACACCTGTTTGCTCACTGCTTAGCAGTGCACAAACATGAGCTGCATTGCAAAAGTCTGACAGTTACTACTGAGTCTATGAAACACACTTGCAAATTATCCGACTCTGTGGCAGCACATGTTAATGCATTGATACTTTCCTTTATGGGGCCAGATAGTACTGGGTTTGGATCCTTTTCTCTCTCTCTCTCTTCTTTTTTTTCTTTTTTTTCCCATTCCAGTGTTTACATGCCGTGCCATTCAGAGTAAACATGGGAAATTGAGGAAAATGAATGTCAAAAGTGCAGCAGTGTGCAAACTGGAGTCCAGGATTAGACAGGACTCAAACAATCAAAAATAGAAACCAGATGAATTAAATTAATACTATTGGGTATCATGCAAACCCACTAAGAGATGCTGTGCAATGGTTAACAATGAGACATTAAGAATGAATAGTAAAATAGGCAGTATCATGTAACTACTCTTCTGGTAGCAAGTGTAAGTGCAGGGCTGGATTACAGATGGTCCAGGGTTCTAGTACAGGGTGTGCAACCTTTGTTTTACTGTTGTGACATTACAGTTTATAGCAATGAGCGACAACATAGACAAGTGTTTTCTTACCCTTGTTGTGGCAGCAGATGTAAGTGTAGGACTGCCATACACATGCCCTGGGCTCAAATACAGTATATTCCATACACTTTTACTGTTGTTTCACTTCCCATTATAGTCACTCTCACTTATAACACTTGACAAAAAAAGGAAAAGCATCCACGGAAACTCCACAACAAAAAGGAGTTTATTGAACTTTAGTGCTTTCATCTGCACAATGTCTGGGTTTCACCAGAATAAATGAAACACACAACACAGTCAGTTGAAATATAAACCAGACCTGCTCCTAATTAATTACTACAGAAGAGTTAAAGTAAATCAAATTTATATAGAAATTCCTATTTGCATTTTCAAAGTTGGCATCCCATCTATCAAAAAAAGTCCATCATTAAGGGCCAGTGTATCAGATTGGGAAGGATGGTTTGTCAGGAAGCACAGTTTTAAATGAGTGTAGTAAATTATGGGACATGTTTTTAAGATGAGGATATCCATATGATTTCCTTTTTGAAATGTTTACAGAAGTCAAAAAGAAAAGACTTGATGGGTTTTATAGTCTTTGTTGGGGTCTATTGAGAATCAAGCTGTGACCAGTTTTGGGAATAACAAAATAATGGGTTACAATAAAGCTTTGGTTTTGCCTTATAATTTACATTTTAGAGAGATCAAACAAACTATTGACAAATATTGGGCCATTTTAGTTATGATCCAGAGGTTTCCAGTAAAGTTGGAGACCATCCCATTGTAGTTTATCAAAAAGATGTGTGCTGTAAGATGATGGTTGAAAGGAATTTTTCTAGTTTCAACATGGGCAAAATGAGCAAGTGCTGCTATTGTACCCAATGCAAAATGATTTTGGAAGGCACAGAAGTGTTTATACGTGGTTATGGTTGTATTAAATTGAAGATAAAGTTTAATTGTGACAGTAAGGGGGTGGTATATGCTGCAATTTGCCAAGAATGTGTTTGCTTTTACATCTGTAAAACTATTAGGCATTTCAGGTACAGAATTTGCCAGCATGGTTATGACATCAATAAAAAAGATGAGCACAATGCACTTTTTAAGCACCTCAAAAACCATCCAAGACATTCTTTTAAATTCACAGATATTGATGGGTCAGAAAATTATCCTAGAGGTAGATCTCGAGACATTCTTTTAGAAATTTTGGGTATGAAGTGGCAGCTCAGATTTAATGCTGTGCATAAACCAGGGTTAAATTATGTCATTTCAATTTCCCATTATTTAAAATTGAAATCCATGTTAGCATTTTAGAAGATTTTTTAAATATGTATGTTTCTTGGTGTAGCGACATTTTTATATTTTGTACATGGCTATTATTATATTGGCTTATGTGTTTGCACTTGTCTCACTTTAACTCTTCTGTAGTAATTCATTGGGGTGGGTCTGGTTTGTATTTCAACTGACTATGTTGTGTGTTTTATTTATTCTGATGAAGTCCAGACATTGTGCAGACGAAAGCACTAAAGTTCAATAAATTCCTTTTTGTTGTGGAGTTTACGTGGATGCTTTTCCTTTTTTGCCAAATCCTCAGTTTATTTGTTAACTTATAACACTTATAGAACACTGAAGTGGATTAGCTGGTTGAGGGGTTTACTTTATTACAGCAAAAGACACAAAACATGAACTCAGCACTAATTTCTTAAATAATAGCATATAATGCATTTGAATATCACTTAGTTCTGTGTACATAATGAATAATGCATTTAATATGTTCAAATCAAAAACATAAAATTGCTAAAATATATTAAAATGTAAAAATAATTCTAAGTCTTTGCCTACATAAACTATATACTATATCCATAATAAATGGATATCAACCTATCTAAATATTAAATAATAAAGGTTTAATGCTAATGAAGTTGTTGAGACCAGGATATCTGGTGGCATGTTCTGATTTTTGCCATACACTTTTTTTAATGCCAATTGCACTTTCCAGTTTCCAAACCATGCTGAACCCCTTTGTCTATATATGTCTATATATAGGGCATTGTTTTATCTGTCTTCCCTATATAGAATGTGGTACAGAAAGTGCATTTAGCTATATAAACGATCTGTTTACTGTTACAGTTCCCACCTAAACATCTGATCTTAAACAACTTTATCTGCTACATTAATATATCTACATTGGTGACAAGAACCACACTTACTACTGCCTTTAATAGATTTTTCAAAATTAACCTGTTTTCTACCAGTATGTTCCAACATCCTCTTTAAATTGGGTGCCACCTTAAATACTATAACAGGGTGGTTACCTAGTGTCAATCCCAAATTATTAGATGTAATTACATCCCAATGTCTAAATAATATTTCTTTAATGTAGTAGTGCATGATGGAGATGTGTCGCACATACTCTATTAAAGTTTTTTTTTTTTTTTTTTTGTAAAACAAACTCAGAGCTTGTACTGCCTATTTATATTTTATATCGATGTCCCCACAGGAAACATACTCATATTTGCAAATATAGGGTAGCAGGGCCTCCATAACATAGCAACTTTTTTTTTCTAAAAATTATAGTTATAAAATATAATCTTTATAATGTTTTTTTACTTTACCTCTTTCCTATCTGCAGGCCATATGTAAATGTAAAAGCTCTATTGTTCTCATTTCTTACAGCTCTTGTTAATTTTTTATTTTTCCTCAAAAATATTATTTTATCATGCGTATCAAAAATTGTTTATTGTATATCTTTAACTCTTTAAAAATCAAAAAATGTTGAATAAATATTATTCATACATATAATCATTTTGCATCATTAAATTTGATCAAAGTCCTAATATATAAAAACAAAGTTATCTTCTTACCAAAACTAAATATCATATCTCTCAAGCAATTTTTTTTTAAATAAAGTAACATAAAATTGGAAACTCTGTTCCTTATTCCCACCATACTCAAATTAATCATCACCATCAAAAAATTGATTAATAAACATACTGAAGTATTATCACAAATACTATTGTCTTTACTTCTTTATGTTATTGCTTTTTTTAACAGTCCCTGCTCAAGGCATGCTCACCTGACTCATCGGTGAAACAAGCAAGCTGCTTCATCCTCACAGCAAAAGACATAAAACACGAACTGGGTTAAAGCAACTGAACAAACAACAACATTCTTCTTCTTCAGAACAATTCCATTTGATATCCATTTATTATGGATATAGTATATAGTTTATGTAGGCAAAGACTTAGAATTATTTTTACATTTTAATATATTTTTTATTTTTTTTTTTTGATTTGAACATATTAAATGCATTATTTATTATTTACACAGAACTACTAAGTGATATTCAAAATGCATTATATGCTATTATAGAAATTAGTTAAATTGGTTTTGAATGGATACATTGTTTCTGAAGAGATGATGTGTGTTCAGTTGTCCACTTCAGTGTTCTATAGTTGTTGTTCAAACTTATAACACTTGACATAAAGTAGCTGACATTAATTATATGTATGAGGGCTGAGGCACTAATATTGTGGCAGTTATTTCTTTATTTATGTATCACATGTATTATCAAATGTATGACTGTGGGTATACTGTGTACTATGTTCCTGTAAGTATATTTCTGCTCTGTGGACTAGCGTGGCCTTCACATTTGATTGTGCTAACACAAGTGCCTATATATCAAATAACCATGAAACTGCATTGCTTGCCACTGTTGTGCACCGCTTACCATCACGCAACCTGGAGCACAATGTTTGTGTGACGGTGTAAGGTGCACAACATTTTCAAACAGTGTGCACATTTCTAGTAAACACAATAATTGGAATTGGTGGGAAACCATCAGTCTCCATTGCTCTTGATCCACAATAGACATGGCAGGTGTTCATAAAGGGCGTATAAAATTTAGGGCTCAGAGATGGAGTGTCAAGGAGTCCAAGAATTTTGTTGGCCTCCTAGTGAAACACCACAGTGTCAGGTTGCTGCAGGGGACTGTTCTGGATCCCAGTATAAGTCAGAGGCTTGAGATAGTTTTCCCAGCTGTGACCAGTGTCACCAGTATCCCCCACACTGGAGACCACTTCAGGCACCACTTGAGTGACCTACTTCAGAGGAAGGTGGGTATCCTCAATGCTTGGACTGAGGAATTTAGAATGGAGTACTTGTAAGGCTTAAAAGCTGAATATAGGAAAGATCAGTATTCATAATGGTATTATGTTCTGCTCTGTTTTTTCCACAGCTGCCATGGGGAGAGAGTGCAATGTTAGGACCCGTGCCACTGGACTGGTGAGGATGAGGGAGGCATGTGGTATGTATGCAGCAGAAGAGTACTGTTATTATAGCTTTAAAAGTCAAAGATAGCTTTTTATGGCATTCTATACAGTTGTATCAAACTGAGCATGCATATTTCAACTGTAAAAGCAAGTATGCATGCAATAGTCTGTAGCACAAACTAAGAGTACAATATTAGAATTTAGTCAGAGGTCATGGGTTCAAATACCACACTTCCCAACTATGCAATAACTGTTAATTCTTCACTTATTTGTAACTTAAAGTTTTAAAATAAAATCTCTATACCAGTGGCATACATTCCCTGCTGTATACTGTAATATTGATAATTGGAACATGCATATATGCAATATATACACATGTAAGCAATATTTATACAATCTGTAGTATAGTCTACATCTGTTAGGCACTGCTAGTCTTAGAAGTAATAAGCTATCTGTTAGGGGTGGTAGTCTTAAGAGTAAAGGTTAAGATAATAGAGTCAAATAATTGTATAAATGCATTGTATGTTACATATGATGGTAGTAGTCTTATATCTTTATTTTATCTTACCCTAACCCTTATCTCTTTTTTCTTTTTATTTGTTTAATTTTATTATGTGTCATCAAAATGTGTCCATGTCATCCATGTGTACCACATCATGAAATGCTCCTCAGCACAGTGGGGGTAGACCTGCCCTACAGCATCCACCTCTTCCCACTCCACTAGTCCTGGCACCATTGCCCAGCACATCTGGGAGCCAATCTGGCAGCACCACCTCTGCTGCTCCTGCACTACCTGCCCCCCTCAGGTAGTTCCACCTTGGATGATAGGCCAGTGGTTCCCTACAGGAGCTGTGGGAGGAATGGTGTGCAAGGTTGTGAGCCGCAGTGTTGGTGCATGCCTACACTAGATGGAGTGGCTGCTCTCCCTCATTTTACATAGGACCAGTAGAAGGAGGAGACATTGAGTGCTCCAGCAGTGACTGAGTGATATGACAGTGATGACAGTCTGGTGATGACTCGATTCTCACTGTCAACAAGTTTGGTGTCCGTGGGTCCTGTATGCCCACACCCTCACCTCATCCTGTGGTAAGTTTATCACCTGTGATGAGCTGCCAGGAATGGTGTACAAGGTTGTGAGCCACAGTGTTGGTGCATGCCTACACTGGATGGAGGGGCTGCTCTCCCTCATTTTATATAGGACCAGTAGAAGGAGGAGACATCGAGTACTCCAGCCAGTGGCTGAGTGATGTGACAGTGAGGACAGTCCTGTTGGTGATGACTCGAGTCTCACTGTCAACCAGTTTGATGTCCATTGGTCCTGGATGCCCACACCCTCACCTCATCCTTGGTGTCCATCACCATCCCTGTGCTTTATCCTGTTTGTCTTGTCTATCTGCAATTGCTTTGTCACCTTCCCAACCTACCAGACCAAGCCATACCTACATCCCTTCCACAACATTCCTCTCTCTCTCTCTTCAAAACAAAAAACAAAAATGGGCAGTTGTCCCATAAAAAAAATGTTGCCTACATAGCTCTTCATTTTGCACACTTGTCTTCTTGACACACTTGATTTTGTCCATTTGGCTATACAACATACATGTGACAGTCCAAATTCAGCTAATATATTATCAGTTTTTACTGTTGAAGAAATGTATACCTATGCCTCTTTCCAACCTTCGTACTGCATATTGCTGTATTACTTTACATTTATTCTTTTTCCTGCCTGTTCCTCATTTCACTACTATCCTATCTTCCCCATTACTTTTATTTAATGCATTTTTGCATGAATGTGTAAATCATGCAGCAACAGTAATACAAAAGTACTTAAAAGTGTTGGAATTAGTTGTATTCAAATCCAGTATGATCTGGCCACAGAACAGAATGCCTTGCTGCATTAACTGCATTTGCATGTAGAGCCATTTAAGTGGCAGGTGTATTCCAGAGACTAAATTCTAACTGTCAGACTTTAGCATCATGATTTCACCACTGTCCTATCTTCTCCAGTCCTTTTCCTTAATTCATTATTGTGTAATGGTGTGTATCACACATCAACACACACCAATGGTAAAATAAAAGTAGTTAAAAGTATTAGATATAGCTGTATTCCAACCAAGTACCACCAGGCCCTAAAAATGTATGTATCAGTGCATTAACACCTGCTGCCACAGAGTCATTTAAGTAGCAGGTGTATTCCACAGACTCAGTACTGTCAGACTTTAGCAATGCTGCTCACATAGGGTGGCCTAATGGTAAGGTGTTTGCCTTACAAACACAAGGTGCAGGGTTTGAGACTCACAAGGGATAATTGGCTAGGCTTAAAATGGCTCACAAGGACAATTAGCCTAGTATTAACCTATGAACATTTGTGCAGTGCTTAGCACTGTGCAAAAATGTATATCTTGCATGTGTATACACATTGCTAACCATCGCACAAACCTGCTGCTCCTCTCTATGGAAATGTATATATTATGCTGTGTTTCTGCTGTTTGCTGTCAACTTCCTTGCTATAACATGAAAGTACATGTAGAAACATTACAAACTAAGGGCCTATATAATTAAATGTCATTTATTTAATATACATGTATGTGTTGTCACACCACCCCAAGCACTACAACCCTGGGGATTTAGTACATTTTCCTCTCATATATTAACCACACTACAAAATGTAATATCAAATTTTGTGTGCTACACAATGCACATCAATCTGATAAAATGCAGAGCTGCAACTACTGACCCATACACCTAAAAGGTCTTATCTGGATGGCTACTGCAGGAATCAGCATTGTGCATATCCACAGGGACAGAGGTGACTTTCAACACACTTGACCCTACCCATTTTGGGTTTTTCAGGGGTAGATCCTGCTTATTGACATTTGTGGACTTCTTTGATACTGACCACAAAATTTTGCATAAGGGATAATAGGACATACTGACTGTGTTGAGTTATCCAAGACCGTTGACACTATCCGTCTACAAAGCAATCTCAGACCCTGCTTTGAATGGGCTGCTACATATTCACAAGTCAAGTTTCACTTGAGCAACCCGTACATGCAACCTCAACCTAGTCTGTGATATCAGTAGACCTTGTTGGTGGGACAAATTTATGTCCCAGAGAGTCCCCCATCTGTGGAATAGACTCCATCTCCACATCAAGCAGAGTACCTCTTTATCCCTTTTTAAGAGCAACCTGGATAACTGGATGGGGAAACAGAAAATACACTCCTCGGATTCCACCTGTGTCCCTGCTGGACACCCTGCTGGACAGGGACTCTGGGTGCTGACTTGTCTAAACATGGTCTAAAGTCTTGGCTAGGTTTATAAGGGCCTCAGGACCAATAGCCTAGTAACCTCCTATGATCCTATGTCTCATAGTGAAGATATTCCATCTGGAAATTAAGCCATACAATACTAGATGGAGAGCCAACTGTCTGAAAAACAGAACACAGACTCACAAATTTTGAGACTGCACCTCCACCACTAGCCCACTCACCACTGGAATACCACAAGGATCTGTGCTGGGCTCTCATATGTTTGGGAAATACTTCTCTGAAGCACAGGCAACAGTAGATGGCCTGTTTTCTACCAAGTTTGCAGATGATTGTTAACTGGACACTCTCATATAGACTCCCCCAATGATGGTAACATATTACAGTAGGGGCTAACACAGACTGATGATTGGTAACAAACTAAGGGACTGAACTTAAAGTTACAATGTCTCTTTTTCACCTTTGTCAATGAAGTACCCCTGCAAATTATAATGTACATAGCAACCCCATAAGCTCAAACTCAGCATTGTGAAGCTTGGGAACACATGTTGATAGCAATCTATACTTTCCTCACTATGTGCCCATAGTGGAGACATACACAATCTGTATTGTGCACATCATACATATGGACATCACATCCAAGACCATGGTAATCATACCTCTGCTGTACTCTACCCTTATCACACCAATAATGGAGTACAATGCTCTCATCTTTCTCTGTATCTCACCAGGCACCTGCAGCAATTGAAGATAACACAGGGTTGTGCCTGGAATACTCCAAAGCCTCCAAATGTGACATACACAGAAAAATTGATATATCTATCACTGTACTCTGTATCATGCAGGCTGCTGAGAGGTGATCTATGGCTGACCTGCACAGCAGTCTCAGACCCTGGAGTTCTGTAAATGATGGACATCTGCAATTCAAATGGGACAAATATAATTTGCCCCAGGGTCCTCAACCTGGCCTTTGACATAAACAAAACATGCTGGGGAGGCAGATATGTCCCATAACGATTCACACTCCTCTGTAATAGGCTCCCACTGCATGTGAAGCAGTGCTCCTCAATGACCCTGTTCAAGCACAAACTTGACTACTGGTGGGGTGATTGTAAAGTCACCTCTGGGCTGGCACCTATGTCCCTCATGGATAATGCCAGTTGATGCTGCTCAACCACTCAACTATGCTCAGTAATGGTACTTGTGTTTTTACACAGGTAGGCTTCTAAAGACCCTAGAGCTATTAGGGTCTATATTATATTCTCAAAAGCCAACAATATTGAATCTGACATTGTAGACATGAGAATAGCGAAACTGCATAACATCGAACAAGTAAACAGGAAATCTCTGTAAGGGGAGATTTTCATTTACTTCAATGTAGTGCGGTTTCGGAATTGGTATATTTAAGTAGTGGGGGGTCACACCATTTAGGGGGTTTTTATTTTTATTTTTTTCTGAACATTCAATGTTTTAACAGTTCAATCACCAAAGGTCGACCTTTAGTGATTCGAACTGTTAAATATTCAATGTTCTAATATAGACCCGAGCTATTAGGCTTCTAGCCTCATATAAACCTATGAAGCTATGTGCCTATGCAGGCTTCACAAACTGTTGTCAGCCACATGGCCTGGTGATGTCATCTACTATAAATTCACCTGCACCCTTGTATACACCTGACTCGTGGCATGGCACTTACATAATGCACTGGGCTCTGTAGTCTGTGTAGTTAGATAGGTAGGAGTTCTGTTCTCACTGCAGTTGAGGGTGTGAGTGTGTGTGTGTGTGTGTGTGTGTGTGTGTGTGTGTGTATGTGGAGCAGATGTGTGTATCCTACAGTTGCATCTCCAATTACATGGATTGCCAGTATTTTGATACTTGCTCATGCATACACATCCATTTCATACAGGCCTCCCAACCTCTTGTCCCCCACATGGCCTGCTGATGTCATCTACTATAAGTTCATCTGCACTCCAATGTAAATCAGACTTGAGCTGTGGCACCTGCGTTAAGTGCTGTGTTCTGTAGTCTGTGTACTTATGGGTTCTTTTCTTACTGCAGTCTACTGGTGTGCGGGTGTGTGTGTATATATAGGTTGTGTGTGTGTCTAGACAACAGGGCAGATGTGTGTATCCTATAATTACTTCTCCAATTACATAGCCTGCCAGTATTTTCATACTTTCTTGAGGCTACACTTGCCAGCATTTTCATACTTGTTCAAAGCTGCACATCTGTTTCATACAGACCTCTCAACTTTTTTGTCTCCCACATGGCCTGCTGATGTCATCTACTATAAGTTCATGTGTACTGTTGTATAAATCAGAGTTATGTTGTGGCACTTGCCATAATGTATTGTGTCATGTAGTCTGTGTACCTTAGATAAGTAAGGGTCCTATTCTAACTGCAGTCAACTATATGTATTGCACTTTTGCTTGACATTAAGGAGATCATTTTGCACCAGCATGTGGGACTCTATGTTCTCCTCAACAGACACTGCTTATCAGCAATAGCACATTTTTGGGTATGTGTTACTATCACCAGGGCAGGGTCATGCAGACATCACTTCACCCTATGCACTAAAGTTTACAGTGACATGGCTTTCAATCTATCCACATAAATCATGGCATGGTGTGTAGGCCCTGTGCTATATTGCAGAGAAAGCCCTGTAGTCTCTCCAGCCACTGCATATGTCTGGTGAGATACATGTAAAACAGAGCATTATACTCTATTAGTGCTGTAATGAGGTTTGACTAAAGTATTGGCATACAATCCTAAGATATCAAAATGATGGAGTGAGATAGGATGTGCACAACACAGGCTTTCAATAGCAGTGTAGACAGTTGATGGTCAAAGTTCAGATTGCTATCAAAATATGTTCCCAGTGCTTGCATCACTGAGTTTCTGCATAGGAGGACTGCTGTCAATGCTGTGATTAACATGGAACTCCACTTTTCAGATGGACAACATTACAAACACACATTACTGCATTTATTTGTAGATCATGTGCCTTTGCCACCATTTGGTTGAGTGTGTTAACTCCTCCTGTACTATGTTATCACCATTAGTGGACTCAGTGATTGTAATCGATATGCAAGAATCAGCAAACCTGGTAAGGCAAAGGCCATATACTTTAGCCTGAACTGTCAAAAAATACAATTCAAACAGTGAAGGACCAAGCACAGATCCCTGGGGTTTGCCAGTGCTGACAGCTGTATTGGTACATGTTGATTCACCAACTTTCACATGATGTGTTCTGTCAGCCAATTGTTTACCCATCAACTGATGTCAGGTTTAATCCTCATCTTGGGGGTTTTATTAATGATAACTATGTGTATGATTGGGTCAAAACCCTAGGCCAGATCACAATAGGCAGTATGCACTGTCTTACCTTCATCCAGGCCTATCACATGGAATCAAAGTGCTGTGATAATGCCACAGATCACCTATGGCATAACCCAGCACATACATCTTCCTGATATGGTTGAATACACAGTTCAGCTCACAATCCACATGGCCTTTGTTTCCATACAAGGGTGTGCATAAACATGCATACACCTGAGTTGGAGGAAATAGCACCTGATGTATGCATGCATAGAGACATACTGACTCTGCTCGACTGTGAGATAGACCAACATGTTATCATGGACCTCCTCTACATGTATACTAGCAATATTCCAGCTGTGTGCAACAGACCTGTATGAGTTCTTACTGCTACATCAGGTCCATTACATCTGATAGATATCCTCAAAGAGGTAATCAAGGCATGCATGATGACAACAGTATCATTGTGTGGAACTTGAACAGGTCAAGGCATTTGACAAAATTCCACACTGAGGTATTCAATAATGTGGCCATAAACAGCTATATCACCAAATAGATAGACCAGTGTATGACATACATGGCATCTTACTATGCTGAAATGTGTAATCTGTCCTATATCTCGGTTCCAGTGATCAGGTCAGTACATCACGGTTGTCTACTAGGCCCTTTCACACCCATTAGTTCAGTGATGTACATATCAGATGACATACACATGCTGTGTCCAAACAGCTACCTGAAGGACTACGCTTGTGTGCAATCATTGACTCCAACTGTGATATTTGTATAATACAGACAGAATTAACACATACCAGAGACTGTTGCCACAAGCATGGTAACACCTGCATTGATGAGATGCATTGAGGGATTTGTTGAATCAGGAAACAGTCACATCACCCAAGTATAATGTGGACATTACTCACTATAATCAGGCTATAGGTATGTGACCTGTGTCCTGAGGTAGAGAGTAAGTGATACATCCACCAGCATGTGGTCACAGCATTGACTACTCCCTTGAATGTAACACAAGTATGGGGTGTGTGAAGGACATGCACACCAAAGGGCTTAATCACTTCATGGTTCCCAGACTTCATCACACCAATAACTGTGTACAATGCACCCTTCTTCATGTACCTCCCTACACATTTTCCAGTGATGTGTAACAGAAGTTTACCAACTTTGTCACAGCATGCTTTCACACAGCTTATTGCCCACACCTAGGTATTCTTACTGGGGAACATACATGGCTGTCTGATGGTGCAGAACAACAATAGGTTCATAGGTGTTTACTAGGCTAACAACCACAAGGCACTTTTTAAGCCTAGCCATGCATCCTATGTCTCTGACAAGTTCTGATACCCTTAATAACTGTAAGCAGGGGCTCAGGAGATGAAACATTTACAGGTTGCCGGTGTTTATTATAGACATAGGTGTCAAACCAGGGATGAATTTCCTGTTCCTCATACAATTTTCCAATTTGCATCTGAATTGGCTTAGGGAGGAACTCTGCTTACCGTGGATAGAAAGCCTGTCCAAGAGATGGTGTAGTCTCTGGGATACATACCTGTCTCTCAGGCAGGTCCTATTTATATCACTGGCAAGGTTTAAGTCTTTAGAATGGATCATTCTGATGCTGTTTGTTTTGTGGATATGCAGGAGGTCCAACAGAGTGGGTTCCATATGCTAGGCATAGATCTCCCCTCAATAGCCTGTGGGAGACAGAATACAGGGATAGAGCCTTGAGACAATCTGTATAGGACATTTTACTTATGCCCTCTATTCTTTTAGTGAGGAACTTCTGTGGACATTCCAATTGCTGGTACACAGAAATGGGGTATTGTTCTCAATGATATAACTGATGAATGTAGAATATATTGGAACAATGACTTCCTTGGACCTAGATGCCATTCCATTGTTTATAAGTTGCACAACATAGAATGATTTCCTCACTACTGTAGACACGTGATGGCCAAAGGCTAGATTGCTGTCTATGTATGTCCATAACTACTGGGTCAGCTCTAAGGGTGTGTTGTCAATATAATAGTTTCCTGGGAGTGAGAATTTCCTGAGGGATACTGTTATGCATTTCATGTCATTTAGTTTTAGTCCATGGCTCTGATACCAGTTGTTTGTCTTTGTCAGCCCTTCCTGGAGAACATTTGTGTCAGTGTAGGATTCAATGACAGTTCCTAATTTGCAGTCATCAGCAAATGTAGTCAGCCATAGACCATTGACATTGGCTTTGACTTCAGAGAAGTAAGTGCCAAAAAGAAGTGGTCCAATGACAGATCCTTGAGGAATCCACTTGTGACTGACCTCTTTGTAGAGATGGACTCCCTAATTCTAAATTTAGAGGTCCTGTCTGTGAGGCAGTTGGATATGCACCAGGTGACATACAGGTTTGTACCTAAACTGTTGAGTTTGTCAACAATGTCCAAGTGGGGTATTGTGTCAGGGTCTGTATTACCAGATTGAACATTTAGGTTTTCAAATACCGAAACATCGAACTGGTAATATCAAAATTCAAAAACTGTGAACGACCCCTTTCATGCAGGGAAATAATTCCCTTGACCTTAAAAAAAAATAAATTTTTAAACCCAAATGAAGTGGCAGGCTTCACCCCCCCCCCCCCAACTAAATATACCAACTCCGAGATTGCTCTACATTGGACTAAAGGGCAAAATCTGCATAACGGCCAATGGAATTCTTTCCCTGCGTGAAAGCATCCGTTTGAGTTTTTTTGGATTTTGACATTACCAGTTTGAAGTTTAGGTATTTGAAAACCTAAACATTCGATCTGGTAATATAGACCCTTGTGTCAAATGTCTTGGCCAGGTGAAGGTAGGCAATGTGAACCATTTTTCCCTCATCTGTTGCTTTGGTGACCTTCCCAAAGAAGTCCATCAGGTAGAGTAGGCATGTCCTGTCCTTGACAAAACCAATTTGGGTTGGACCCAGTGTCTGGAGGTTTACTTTATCACTGTTGATTATTTCCATGGTAATTCATTCCATGGCTTTACATATAAGACTTGTGAGACTTACAGGTCTGTAGTTTCCAGGGTCTGTAGATGGGAAAACTTTGTGCAGAGGGATGACTATTGCTGTTCTCCATTCATGAGGTACGAAGCCTGTTTGGAGGCTACAGTTAAATAGCAATTCTAGAAGTCCTGATAGATCATATTTCATGCTATTTAGACAGCATATTGGGATATTGTCTGGGCCCATTGATGCAGTGTTCTTGGCCTTAGAGAGTTATTACACCAGATGCATGTGTGCTACCTGTTCAGCTTATGCACATGTTGCATACATAGATGTTTGGTAACATTAATGGCATGTATATAATTTGTGATAGTGCATCCCTCCTAAAATTTCCTGCAGATCTTTCAGTATCAGAACGGTGTGTGTAGTTACCCTCATAGAGTGTGGCCATATCATAATATTTATCAATTGTGTGTGTGCAGACTCTTTTGTTATCACTCCTCATCACATATAGTACGTCCAAGGCATGGTATTAGTGGTGGAATTATTCTGATATTGTCTGTGATTGTTGCTGTTGCTTATAATGTTTACCATGGTCCTTTACCTGTGGCAACCTTGCTGGAGACCTCTGCTGAGAATACACTCATATTCAGGTATATTATTTTACACAGCTTCCCAATATGCATCCTAATCCAACTGTATGTCATATCACTGATAGATGTCCTCTGCAATATTCATGTAAGGATGATTATCTCACACAGATATCCTCCCCATTGTTATGTCACCTTGTGTGACAGTCACAGACAACACATTTTCACTGTACAGTCTGTACATACCATATAGATAAGTGCTTGGTGTTGCCGCTACAACTTTCTTAAATTGACATACCCTCCTCTGGTGATTATGTAGGAGTTTCACCTGTACTCTTTCTCTGTGTTCATTCCTACAATTCGTCTGTGTTCCTGTTCAATACACACACTTCCCCTGGGTGATCACTTTACATGGCAGTTGCATGTCCTGTTACAGCTTCAGCACATAATGCCTGGAATGGGATATCACAATAATCTGCACTGCAGGTACACTCTTGTTCTGTGTTTGGACCATAATCTTCACATTCATACTGCTCAACTGTCCAGATATTCCCAGGCGGTCCATCTGTTTTCTTTATCAAATTTGTGGCTTCTTCCCATATCACTAGTATGATCTCTGGACTGATGTGACTCAGTATTACATACATTTGAGTGCATACCTCTCAACTGTCCCGATCTGTGCACAATGTCCAGTTCTTGTCTCATATTTCTGATCTTTTCCTCTTAACATTTTATTCCTAGCAAATCATTGGCATTTCATTGTAGAGTTCAGTCAGAAACTGACGATTAACATTTGAGTTTCAAACTTCATCCTCTTCAGAAAGTGAATGTTAATGTACAACCTATATATCTACTTCCTAAGTTTGCCAGTGCAATATTAAAAATATGTCCTATTTCTGGCCCTTTATTCCCCAATTTATTATGGCTTTGTCCACTTTTGTAACTCTAAGAGGCTGTGAATGTTACATTCTTACACATTTCTATGTGACATATATGCCAAATTTGCCCCTATTACTAGTTTTTTTGTCCTCTCATTAAGTCGGCCTCTGTGCAGATGTGTTGCACTAACAGAATGACAGCTATTGTAAAACCCTGTGATCATTACGGCGTTGTGTGCAAATTCTTACAAGGAACAGTTATCTGTGTTTTTACTGACAAGGTTTTGCTATATGTAAAATCCTGGTGATGATTCTGGCATTCTGTCCCAGTCTGTGTAGCTGCTCTCCTTTACACAGAATTTCTATCCATGTTCGCTCATGAGGTCTATCAGCCATCAACACTGTTTTGAGCTGAAAAATGTAGCTAAGGTGTAATACTCCTCATTAGTATACAGTGTGCACTGCTGCCTACCACCATGCAAACATGTAAACTCCATGTAAGCTATGTGCAAAGCCTACATAGATTTTATTGAATCCCGGGAGAGAAGTATTCTAGTTGGAGCACACAGCACCCTTAACCTTCCTGAACCATTTGATAATATGAGTAAGTTGGTTAATGTCTCAACAGACTTCTTAGTCCAAGTGGGAAATCACAGTATAAAATTATTGATTTCTCTCTCTTTGCATCTGTCTATCATTGTTTTCAGGTCAGAGACAAAGTATTATGCTGTGTCACATATGAATCAGGCTGCAGTTCTTTTTGATGCTGTTGATGTTGGTTATCTTTTGTTGAGTATAGCTGTGTTTGTATTGCAGACAACATCAAAGACATAGTCAAATGAAAAGATAAGCTATGGGCTAGATTCAATATAGTCTACATGGCTTGCTAAAACTGTGTGCACAGCATGCTGATTTGTATTCAATAAGTGATTGTACATGGTGTGTAGAGCTGTGCAAACCGAGTAAACATCATGGCATGCTAATTACAGCATGCTAATCAACCAATCCAAGATGGAGGAGCTATTCAACAAGCTATAAAGTAATTGTGTAGACTCAGTGCAGGTTTTGGCCTTGAATTCCAACACCTATTGGAATACAGCCACAGAAACTAGTCTACACACAAAAAAAAATGTCAGGGACTGCTGCTGCACCTCTGCATGTGTATGTGCTACAGGCTCAACTATATGCTGTTGCTGCTGCTAATGTACCTCAGCCAAGAAGGGAGTGTCACAGGCATCAGTATCCAGGATTCTACATTGATACCTGAATGCTATGTTACCGCATGCCAGTGACAACATACATTTAAATGTACTCCTGATGACAGAGCTACAACTATGCAGATTTTTTACCCCGTAGCACACTTCCTTGAAGTCCTTGGTGCCATAGACTGCACACATATTGACAGCAAAGCACCACCTGGGGAACAGGGAAGGGTCTACATGAACAGAAAGGGCTTCCACTCCATTAACTGCCATGTCATGTGTAACACTCACGGAATTATCCTGAATGTGTGTTCTGGCAACACTGGCAGTTACCATGACTCCCATATCTGGCACAACTGTCAGCTCTACCAGAGGATTTCTGGGGGGATATCCCACAAGGTCATTTACTGGGTGATGCAGGGTATGCACTTGAACCATGGCTGATGATACCCATCAGAACTGCAAACACACACACACAGACACACACACACACACACACACACACACACACACACACACACACACACGCACACACACACACACACACACACACACACACACACACACACACACACACACACACACACACACACACACACACACACACACACGCACACACACACTAAAGAATGCTATAATGGGCCATATGCTCAAACAAGAAATATCATAGAGCATACTTTTGATCTGTTGAAGTCACAGTTATGGTGCCTAGCTACATCAGGGGACCCTTCATTATGATTCCAGTACTTGTGCTGAAATTTTCACAGTCTCTGCAATCCTTTACAATATTATCCTGAAAAAACAGCTTCAACAGGAACACCAAAGGAAAGGGGCACACATCCCACTACCACTGGCAAGGTTTTCGCACCCACATGCAGGTGAGGACTCAGAGGGGGAACCACCAGCCACTGTGGTTGTAGGCAGACATAGTAGTGCTCAATATGCCTTAGCCCTGGCCAAGAGGTAATGGATATCACACATGTTGGTCACCTAAAGGGGTATAACTTTCATCCTGTGCACATACATACAGTAAAACTAATGCAAGGCAAACCTCACGACCTTTAGTTACCCATGTAATGGATGTGTACTGCTAGCATCACACATAGTCAACCCGAAGTTAAAACACTTGTAACTAATTGTAAGTGTTGAACCTGGAACAGGAAAATAGTCAGCAACACTAATGAATGGCAGATCCTTGCATACTGTTACTTGCTAATGTACCTAATTTGAAGGTGGGTGAGTTTTACAGCAATAACATCAATATGTGACAGAAATGAGTTATGCTGAGAGATGTCTGTATTTATCAGCTAATAGGCCTCATGCATTAAAGATATACACAAAACAGAAACCTGTAAGAAAGCAGTGTAATTTTCAACAGAGCATCACAAACAGATATATACTAAGCGCTCAGTCAGCTACGCATCATGTTCAGCAGAAAAAAGACTTGTGTACCCTTGAATCCAGAAGATAGAAACAAGGAGATGGACAGTTATAATCATTTGCACAGGGTGTTGTTGGGGGAGAGGGGCGCAAGGCTGACGCAAAAGGTAGTGAGTGTGTGTGAGTAAGAAAGACAGACAGGCAGAAATTTAGATAATTTAGATAATTATCAAATGGCCAGTGAGAAAGAATGAGCTGCAAGCCTCATGAGTGACCTATGTACTTGTTATTTGTGTGTGTGTCTGTATGGGCACTTGAGATGAAATGTCTGTGTGAGTGTCTACCAGAACACAGCCAAGTTCTGTGCTAACTCTACATCCTGGCATGTTGGACATGTGTGAGCCATGCATGGTAGAGTTAACAGTTCATCGTCTTTGCCCCTGACTATGAGTACTGACTCTGATAGGAGCTACACTGACATATACATACCAATAGTCAGATGTGCTGGTGCTACTCAAACATGCCTGATGTCTGCTGGATGAGCTATATTCAGAAGTATGCCCAGGACCACAACTCCATGTCTGTGTGTGGACACATCAAGCACTGATGGAGAAGTGGAAATATTGCCACTACTGGAGTGCAATTGGTCACAGCCACGTTGGCTAACATCAGATGATGTTGCTGACCTACATCCATGTTGATGCTGTCTCCCACCCAGCAGATGTTCCATCCCAGACACTCCCTATTCAATTTTGTCATTCATCCAATCCACTGAATCGGCCACACAGCAGAGGAAGTCATGCATGTCAGTCTGTGCCACATCTACAGCCTTAAGTATGTCCTTGGAGGCCCTAGTGGAACATGCTTGTGCCTCCATGATGGCCCTAAACATACGTCGAGTGGCATGTAATTACTCACCAGAATTAGGTGGAGGGTGGACAGCAGACCTCCTCCGAGCATCCCAACAGCCCTCCTGCTTGGCATCTCATTCACACTTTGACTATGGTCAGAGTCAACCGACAATGAAGCTACAGTAACCACACTACCCTGATCAAGTGTCTCGCCCTCCACCTGTCCAGTATCTGAAGGCTCAGTGGAATAGGTATGCCTAGGCCTACTGACTGTGTCTGATGGAAATTCAGGAAATGGCTGAATGTCAACCTCAGTGTTAGGTTGAACCTCTATACCCCCAACTATGCCTCTGTTTGGCCATCATCATCATCAGAGGTTACTGATACTCCAACATCGGTTGGTAAGATTCCTACACTTCTACTGTCAGGATCACCTGTGATAATAAGCAACAAAAACACAGAAATGAAATTAATACTATACTAAATATTAAAATAATTTATATGATAAACTTACACTGATCCCACTATTGCAGATGGAACAGCAATATAGACACTCATTACACCAACCTCACACATACAGATAAATGCATATATCTGACAAATAGTCATCAGTAAACCAACAAAAAAAAAAGAAATTTGCTTACCATGTGCAGATGACTCCACACTTTATAGGGTGGATGGTCCTGGAAGAAATGAAGCAAGGGAAAGATGACAATTAAACATCACAATGTGAGTAACACTGGGGACAGTGAATACACAATTGTCTATATGTCCAGTAAGATTACTTTCAACTGAAACTTGGCTAACACATCCACACACAGCCCATTTGTAATCCACAACTGTGTTGTATACCTCTACTAAGTTATCGGTAGGTACAGTAAAAAAATCCCCCTATGAAGTATTTTTCAAATTTATATATTTTACTATACAAGCAAATCTAGAACTTGCCATATGTAAACTTAACTGGAAGCTGCTCCTGGTACACAGTTTTCCTCCCATACACATCAGCACCATCATCATGCACATGTTGGTGTACAGTTTTCAATGAGCTGTGTGGATCTCTGACAGTGGACAGGAACTCATCATTTCATGTCAGTGGGAGCTCGGTAGCAGCCCCCTTCCCCATAGCCAGTTGTTCACAAGGAACTGCAGCTGTTCTCCTCTGGGCTGATGAAATCATATCAGCGGCCCAATGATGCACCTGATCATAAGTACACCCTACTGCATTGATATTGTTCACTAACTGGTTCCAAGTCTGCATTCTGGCAGCCATATCCAAACATCCTCTCTCAAGCAGAAAGGTGCCTTGGTGCCTGAATGCCTGCATTATTACTTCACTTTCATTGTCACTGAAAGTAGGTTTACGTGGATTTGTAAACTTGGGTGCCGTAATCCTATATGACATAAAACATAGATGGATACACCATATAAATTTCACCTAAATAAGGTCTTGCTTATGTATACATATGTGAATATTAAGCACTGGAAAAACATATTTAAGTTATTAAAACTAAAGGTTATGTGATTGTTCTAACTCACCTTCACACACAAACCGATGTGTGTCCAAACAAAGGAATACCACTTTAGTAATGTATTATGTTTCCCACTGAAATATCAGGAAGTCTGCACATTTTCAAGAGAAAAGCACTTGAAACACACTTTTGTTCTGGCAACACACAAATGGTAGGTGGCTTTCCCATGCTTCATTTGTACAAACCAAGGAATACCACAGAATGAAATTGGTATATATGCTCTCAACACAATTATTAGAATGTGTACACATTTACAACAGAAAACTCAAGTTATGATTTCCAGTCACATCTCACTGTGCCCACCACTGCTCTGGAGGTGGTCCTTGGCCATCTCAGAAGCATAAGACCTGTGGCACTGACACATATATTACATTTCTCTGCAATAACATACAAGTTTGTAAAATAACAATTTTAACAATAAAATGTATAATGAAACAATAAAAATATTGAGGAGGATATTTTAAGGGATGCATGAGATGGTAAAGGTTATACTCTGAAAGGCTTGACAGCTGAGGAGCTAGAGACTAGACATTTTTTTTTTTATTTTAATAAAGTCTCTTAGTTTTTTGGATAACTGGCCTTCTCATGTTGTGTCATTTTGCTACACTTTTTTGCTTGGTGGTTCTACATATTTATTAAAAATGGCCAGCGAATCCTTCACAGCACTGCCCAGAATATTCAGGAAAACAGTTTCAGATTCTTCCCAAAGAACAATTGAGAGCTTTCTGGTCCATCTGGGAGAAGTTACAGTTCCACCGGTACCAATGGAGGGTCGGGAGTATGACCAGGGCAATCGTAATGATGTAGTGCCAGGTATCCTGAATAAATGGGTGGAAGAAAAAGAAAATGGTTTAACAATCTGTTTTTTGCCATCGGAAAGAACTTTGAGATGGTTACAGTCCCAGACATCCAGGTACTACTTGATTGAGCAGAGAAATTAATTTTCAAAGAAACATCATTGTTGTTAACTTTGCAAAGCTTAGAGAGGTACTTGGAGCTTATATTACACCAAGGGGAGTACAGGCAATAAAAAACCCTCTACTCCTTTTCTTTAAGTATTGAAGAGGAGAAGAAATTTCATGCCCGATGGACTGCTGCAGCCCATAGCTGTAGTACTGAATGGGTTAACATACTGGTGGAAAGCGACACTATTAATAGACAGAAATTGAAGGAAGAAACCAAGTTGGTTTGTAGGGATATTTTACAAAAGACTAATAATCATATCCTAGAACAGTTCCTCATTGGTGTTAATGAGAAATTACTTTCGTATGAGAAAGAACTTGTTGAAATGAAGTAAACCAAATTAACCCATGATGTGCATCTCTATGAATGCAATCAAGCATTTTGTTATCATCCAATCAATGAAGAAAATGCAACTGGGTAAGGTCTGAAGGGCAGCAGGAAGCAGGAAGACAACAGCCTTCGTATGTGTCAGCGGAAAGTGATGCGTCCTCAACGGAATAAGAAAGCGAGGATAATGTGGACTTTCCTCGCTTACCAAGAGTGAGTAATGATGAGCATTTAAAAATAACTTTTTGAGATAAAAGAGAGTTTCAGTGCAACAGTCACAAGAGGTTATGGAATAACCATGAGAGTGGACAGGACAATAATAGGGAGTCTGGGTACAACCCCTGTTCATGAAAATGAGGTAACTGGAACTAGCACAATTGAACATAGGACTGGTATTTTAAGTAATGAATGTAGTTACATAGTGAATTTGTTAACTTTTGAACTGTTGAGTGATGAGATTTCTGTTTTAAGTAGAGGGTTGAAGTTTATTCCAACTGCTTTGCCAAGGCTGTATGAGATTAAATGTGAGATCTTTAAATTTGTTCACAAGTTACATCTGATAGACTATTTTAAAGGGAACAGTTTGAGCACTGCAACTATGGAACACAATGAAAGTAATTCAGGAGTGAGTGATGACAGTTTCTTTTCTTGTAATTCAGACATTGAATCCAGTGCCTATTGTAAGATCAATACAGAAGGGATAAGAAGTAAAAGTGATTTATACCTCCTTTTAGAAATGAGGTTATGCAACAGTTTTCTTCTCTGTTGAATTACAGTGTAGAGAAGGAATATAATTTATTTTACAAGAATAGAGATGGAATTAAATATAACGTAAGTAAGAATGAGTGGCAAAGTTTGTATAACTTAAGTTATAATAAGGAACTTGCGTTTAAATCAGGGGTTATATTAAATCAGCGAATGCTTAAAAAAGCAAACACTGATTTATTGACCCCATGTAAGTCAAAGCTTACAATCCCGAACACTCAGAACAGCGATTTTTTTTCCCCAGGGAAAAAAATCGCTGTTCCACAAAAAAAAATAAATAAATAAATAAATAACAACTTCAAAACATCACATAAAGTGGGGGGGGGGACTTCGCCCCCCACACCCACCCTACCTAAATATACCAACTTCGAGATCACACTACAGTGAAGAAAAGGGCAAAGTAATGGAGGAAGCCAAGCAATTTCTTTCCCAGAGAAAGAAATCGCTTATATGCCATTTCTCTATTTTGCTGTTTTGTGCTTTCCAGGTTTGATCAAGATGCAGTCAAAGCATTGTGTCTTTGATTATATAATAGGAACCCTTTAAACCAGCAGACAAAGAGTGAAAACTAGTAATTTTACATTTTACACAATATTTATAAATGTGTTATGAACACTTAAATAATAGTAAGGTGTATGAGAGGGTAGGCTTGGATGTTTACAATAAGGCATTGGATGAATATAAAGAGCTTCTAACTAAAGGTTTGAGATTAAATTAATTTTCATTTGAGGATGTGAAATATACATTCAGGAGCAGGAATTGTACCATGGCAATATTTTTGTGTACCTAAAATTCATAAAAACTTGAGGGACCCAGCAGGTTGTCACATACTAACAGCGGGTAGATATTTTACTTATAAATTATCGTGTTTCTTGCAGAAATATTTGTTAACTGAAGTTATTAAATGACCATCTTACATCAAAGATGTTTTTGATTTTATAGCAAAGATAAAAAATATAAGATGGATGAGTAATATGTATTTTGTAATAATGGATGTGGTTAGTTTATACATAAATATTAAACATGTTTATGGAATGGAAGCATTATTACATTTTCTAGGGATCACCCCAAAAACACAGTATGTTTTAGAGTTAATTCTTTTTTGTTTGAATAATAATAATGATATGTTTGAATTCAATGGGGAACTGTATAGGCAGCTACAGGATACAGCCATTGGAGCGGCATTCATCCCCATGTATGCAAATTTATTTATGGGTTTTTTGAAAATGTATATGCTTATAATAGTGCTTTTTTTAATAAGTTTGTAGTTAAATATTTTAAGTTTATTGATGATTTGACTTTTATTTGTAGGGGGTGTTGATAAAGCAATAGAATTTATTGAGGATTTACATAGGAATAGATTAGCTATTCATTTTGATAACCTACATATAGGAAAAAGTTAATTATTTTAGATATTACAACTGAGGGTATGAATAATGGTATTATAAAAACAAAAGTTTATAGAACATTTGAACAACATGATTATATTTTGCATGGCCAAAGTTGTTACACACACACACACACACACACACACACACACACACACACACACACACACACACACACCATACTTTGGAACCCATACCCTGTGGGGAGATTTTAAGAATAAAGTGTTTATGTAGTGATGAAAATGAGTGTGAACAAGAAATAGGTAAAGCCATTCAGATGTTTTGTAATGGAGGGTATTGAAGAGAAATAGTTTGGGATGGTATTAAGAGATTAAGTGTAACATATAAATGATACAGTCAGATAGAGGGTGGGGGGCAGAGAGAGAATGATCAACAGAATGCCAATGCAGGACCAAATCTATTTTGTTACGAAATACACAATATTTTCATAGAAATTTGTCAGTTTAGTAAAATATTTTTGGGGTATCTCAGAGAGAAATGCACATTTAGATTTTGTAATTAATAGTCAACTTAGGTTTTCACATATGAGAGGAAAAACCATAAAGGATTTTTAGATACACGGGAGATTTAGTATGCCTATGGTGAGCAGAAACAATGCATTGTAGTTGAAAGGCACTTTCCCATGTGGTAAATGTTCAGGGTGTGAATTTATAGTTAACAGCTTTCCTGAAATTACTGGAAAGAAATTTCAGATGAAAGTTGTCTTTGGATATATAAGTGAAGGGGTGATACATGCACTTAGATGTCCATGTAGTACATTTTATATAGGGGAAAGCAAAAAGAGCTTTTCCACAAGGCTAAGGGAACATATTAGGGACATCAAAAAAAGTAAAGAGGTTAGTCCTATAGCCATACATTTTCAAAAATGTCATAACTGGCATCTATCTGGACTATAAGCAACTGTTCTGGAACAAGCAAAAAATGAATATATAAATGTGTGTGATATAAAGAATAGGTTGCGAAAAAAATCAAATGTAATACTCTGTCCCCTAAAGGTCTTAAAATGGAATGCAACTGGAAATGTTTTTCATGAGGGGTCTTTAAATGTTTTGATTGTTTAATTATATAAATATTCTATTACATAATTAGAAAATTGGGTAGGATAGTTTAAGGGATGCATGGGATGGTAAAGGTTATACTCTGTAAAGGCTTGACAACCGAGGCACTAGAGACTTGACATTTTTTTTATTTTTATAAAGTGTCTTAGTCTTTTTTTTTTTTTTTGATAACCTGTCTTCTCATTTTGTGTGGTTTTGCTACACTTTTTGCTTGGTGGTTCTACAACGTTAACCTGTCTATCCGAGAAATGTAAATTCCTGCCAAAAATGCATATGCCAATGATGAACTATAAGATGTGCATACAGATAAATGTTCCATTGTATACTGGATATATAAATTCCTTAGTAACATTTTACAAAATCTAGAATGTACTTGGAAAATACAAGCACACTTTAGCAAAATTAGAAGCATTCTCTGCAAGAGCTACATGGGTACCCTCTTATAGTGTAGTTTCAGGTCTCTGAACATGCTGAAGATGGAAATGAGTTGTGAACTCATTGGAATTGCTATCAAACTTTTGACTTTGCATAGTAAATGTAAACATAAATAGTGTAGAATCTACAACACTGTTAGTTGCTAATGGCTTTCTACTGTGAATGATTAGTGGGGGAGAGAAGGAAGACACAACAGACAGTCAGACTACCTTCCATGCAGTGGGTGTGTCACTTAGGATTCACTTACAAAGTGTAGAAGTAACTGATGAAGTTGATGACGAAAACGTGTATGGTGTGTGCTATACATTAATGTGGATTGCTTTTTTCATTAAACGGAGTTTTTCTTACGGAGTTTGCTTCCAACTGGGCTTGTGGTGATACAACTTTGTTTACTATCTCTTGGCCTGAGCCATAGCATTGCCCTTTATCCCAATGTAGTGCAATCTCAGAGTTGGTATATTTAATTAGGGGGTGGGGGGCATAGCCCCCCACATTGGGGGGTGTGGTGAGCAAAGCCCCCCACTTAGTTATGTTTTAAACAGTGTGTGTGTGTGTGTGTGTGTGTGTGTGTGTGTGTGTGTGTGTGTGTGTGTGTGTGTGTGTGTGTGTGTGTGTTTGGTACTAGTGATTTCTTTCTCAGGGAAAGAAATCGCTGTTTTGACCATTTGTGGTTTAGTACATTCGGTGTTTATGTGTCGGTGAAGAGGCGTTCAGTGTAATGCCTCTTTGCAATTTTAATATAGGCCCACTGTGCTATCTACATTTGTGATTAATGTTGTGCTACTGACTTATCTTTGGAATGTAAGTACATTGAGATGCCCTTATCTGGTGTACATATCCTTTTCCTCTCTCTTCATTTCTAACATTCATGTATGTGGCCATTTGCATATTCCCCCAGACTAGCGCATTTATACTGCATTCTATGTACCCTTGATGATCACCACAAATCCTTTATTACAGTATGCCAAAAACATGTTATAGTGTGCATTGCATTGATTACATTCGTCTATAATGTGTTATGACTGCATTCATTGCATCAATTTTAACCCTAGTAATCATTGTGGCTGTCCACACAATTTTGCATAGCAAGTTTGCCTGAAGGCAAACTTATCTGCATGTTCTTTATGTGCTTGTACTGCTTTATACAGTTTCCTGGCTGGCAACACTGTTGCAGGCCACAAAACAATGCTTGCATCTGTGTAAACATGATACACGGCATGCATATCCAATTAGCACTGCTACTCATTGTGCAAACATGCAAACTCTGTGTATGCTTAGTGTGATGCCTAAATGGAGTTTATTGAATCCCTGGGATTGCTTCTATAGAAAGTTATTATTTTTAAAAGCTATTAATAGTAAAAATATTTGTCTTGTTTAGTAAGTTGTTTCAGGTTAAGTAGAAGAAAGCTACTATAGAACATACAAATTCTATAGATTATTATCAGCTATTAAGTGATAATTATTTATACATTTCCAAATAACCTTTTGTGAGCCAGTAAGATTACTATATAGTTAAAAACTGAAAGAATAAAAATGCTTATTACATTAATTATTCTGTATCTTTTAGGTTTACTATTCATTCTCCTTTAAGTGACTTCAGTTTACCTTTTCAGGGTTGTAGCAGCCCAATCCATTTCTTCTACAGATGCAATAATATTTTTTTCTGCATACGTTCATTTGCTTCTTTCAAAGAGTCTCATATTTTTCTTCTTCCTTGCAGATTAATTTTTCAGGCTTGCAGGGAATAACAAATTGACTGTCATAACCTTCTTTTAAGTTCTTTAGTTAGAGGTAAACAAGACTTTCTTTCATTCATTACTTCACCATTTTCTCCTATTTTAATAGATGGACTTGCCCAAGCTACTTTCAGTATTTGGCCCTTTTCCATACTGGAGAGAAGAAACTTCACAATTATTGGATGAGGGAAGGGCATGTTCTTTTGTTTGAGGAAGAGGCAAAGATCTATGATCCCTTTCTATTCTGAATGACAAGACTTTTGGTAAGTTCAAGTTTTTTATGTAGCGGTGTTGTTAACCCAAGAAACAAACCACCTTGGAGGAACTATCAACAATACATTAAAAGAAAGAGAATTTTAACCAAAAGTGAGAAGAGTAATTCCCAGAGTGGATAATGAAAGCACTATTAAAAGTTCAAAATACTACATTGATGAGTCCTGACAATGTCTCTGAATTAATCTTAAATAGCATGAAGTGTGATTGCCAAGCTCCTAACAAGACTGTTCAAATTCATCCTCCATACAAGTTTTCTACCAAGTGACTAGAGAACATCTGCAGTCATTCCCTTGCATAAGGAGAGATTTTCCACAGACCCATGCAGTTACAGACCCATAAGTCTGACCAGCCTCATATGCAAAGTCATAGGTTCATATGATGATACTAGGCTATTTGCCCAGATGTCCTTATAAGCCTAGCCAAGAATTTCACCCATGTTCCCTCAAAGTCAACACCTGTTTCCCCTGTCCAGAATGGATACAGGTGGGATCCCATTGGTGCATTTTCTGCTTTCCATCCAGTAGTATAGGTTCCTCTTAAAGAGGGCTAGAGAGGTACTCTGCTTGACATGGAGAGGGACTCTATTCCACAAATGGGGGAGTCTTTGGGACACAAATCTATCCCACCAACAAGTTCTATTAATGTCACAGACCAGGTTAAGGCCTTGCTTGTGGGTTGCTTGAGTGAAGTTTGTCTTACAGATATGCAGCAACTCATCAAGGCCTGGTCTGAGATGGCCTTGCATACCAGACACAGGTCACCTCTGAGCAGTCTGTATGAGACTAAGTAGAGAGAGAGGGCTTTTGCCTAGCTGTGTATGATAGGTGGTTGACCTGGATTTTTCTGGTCAGGAACCTCTATGGTCTCTCCAGGTATTGCATGTGCTTGGTAAGGTACACGCTGAAGGAAGAATTGTCATTGATAATAAATCAGATAAAGGAGGAGTACAGGGATGTTGTGACTTCCTTGTTCCTGGACGAAATACCCTTATTTATGAGATGGGCCATGTAAAAAACCTTCTGTACAACAGAGGCAACATGGTGGTCAAAAGTGAGGTTGTTAGCAACCTGGATGCTCAAGTCCCTCACGACTGATTGCATGCTTAGCACTTTGTTATTGATGTGATAATTAGTGGAGATGCCATTTTTGTCAAAGGAGATAATGATGCATTTCTTGGTGTTCAGTTTGAGGCCATGCTTCTGGCACCAGTCATTAGTTTTGGTAAGGCCGTCTTGGAGGATGTTCACACCACTAGGGGAATTTAAGACGGTGCCCAGCTTGCATTCATCTGCAAACTTGCTCAGCCATAGACCACTGGTTTTGGCTTGCACTTCAGAAAAGTATATCCCAAACAGTAGAGGCCCCAAGACTGATTCTTGGGGTACATCACTTATTACAGGTCTACTACTAGAGATGGCTTCCCCTAATTTGACTGAGTGGGTTCTATCAGTGAACCAGTTAGCTACCCATCTGGTAACATATGGGTTGATGCCTAGCTGGGAGAGTTTATTTATTATGCCTGAGTGGGGAATACTGTTAAAGGCTTTGACTAGGTCAAGGTAGGTGGTGTGCACCATCTTTCCCTCATCCATGGCTTTGGTGACTAGTTCAAGGAAGTTGACCAAGTTTAACAGGCATGATCTTCCTTTGACAAAACCAAACTGTGTGGGGTCAAGTGTTTGGAGGTTGCCAATGTCCATGTTTATAAGGTCCATGATAATGCATTCCATGTCCTTGCAGATCAGGCTAGTTAGGCTGATGGGCATATAATTGCTTGGGTCAGTGGACGCTCCACCTTTGTATAGAGAGATGACAGTGGCTGTTCTCTCTTCAGCTGGGATGAAGCCAGTGCTCAGGCTTTGGTTGAATAGGATGTTTAATGGAGCTGACAGCTCATGTCTGAGTTCATGTAGGATACAGCCAGGGATGTTATCGGGTCCCATGGAGACTGTATTTTTTGCCTTTGGAGGGCATTAAGGAGCTGCTCTCTGGTGATTGGTGAGGGGGGCAGGTGCTGGGGATGTCCTGGTTTACTGATGGGGGTGGTGGTGGGGGGGTGAAGTTTTTACTGAACATGTCTGCCAGCAGGTTGGCTATATTTATGGCATTTGTGTATGTGGTGTTATTGACCACCAGTTCAGTGCAGATTTGGGTGTTACCTTTGAGACTGTGGACATATGTGAAGAAGGCCTTGTGATTGTCCTTAGTGGATGTGGTAAATTTGGACTCGAAGTTAGCCTTAGAGGATTTCACCAGTGACCTTATTTGCTTGTTCAAACAAAGGATAGATTGCTTGCAACTTGGCACCTGCTCCTTTTTGGTCCTGGACAGAATTTTTTTCATTTTATTATAGAGTTTGTTTAATGCTGCTATCCAGCAGACAGGTGAACTCCTCCTTGAGGAAGATGATTCGGTCCTGTCTGGTATTGTTGAGTTCATACAGCTATGTAGGTGCTCATATAATTTTTTGGTGTAGGCTTGGACATTTGTGCTAGTTTCAACTGAAGGATCGGTGGTTGTGAAGCTGGTTATACCTGCTCTGAGGAGATTGTAGGAGATTGTAGTCAGCTTTGGAAAAGTTTTTTCATTTAACCATGACAAGGTGGGGGGGGGGGGGTTCAGGGGAGATGGTGACTTTAAAAGTGATCGATTTATGGTTGGATCATACCAAGGAGGGTGACACTGTAAGGGTGCTACAGTGGCTACTCATGTTGGTTAGCACCAGGTCCTGGATATTTTCACCTCTCGTAGGGGTGTTAACCAGGTGATCCAATGCATTGGCAATGACAAAGTCTAGGAATCTCTGGGTATTCATGTTTGGGCTAGAATAGGTCTTCCACTGTATGGTTGGGTAGTTAAAGTCACCCAGGATTAGGGTAGAGGGTTGCATCTTGATGGATTCAAGTAAGTCCAGAAAATGGAAAGAGTTAACATGAAACTAATCAATAAGGACATGGAGAAACTCCAAACACTGGACCCATCTCATTTTGGATTCATTAAGGACAAGTAATGATTACTCAACTTGGTAGACTTCTTTGAAAAAGTCACCAAACCAACGGATGAAGGTAGAATGGTACACACTGCATGCATCGACCTGGCCAAGGTTTTTGACACAATCCTCCGCTCAGGCATATTAGAAAAGCTAAATAAACTTAGGATAAACCCCTACATCTCCCACTGGATTGCCAGCTGTCTCATAAATATGATACAGGAGATGAAAACAGTGAGAGCTACCCCCACAAAGAGACTAGTCACTCCTGGGGTCCCTTGGACCTGTTCAGTTTGGCATCCAGTTCTCTGAAGTAAAAGCTAATACCAAAGGGCTATAGCTGACAAAGTTTGCAGATGACTGAAAGCTGAAGCAGTTATTGAATCCCCAAATAACTTAGTCATCCTTCAGAAAGGTTTGTCCCAAAGAAATAACTGGTTTCAAAATCATGGACTGAAATTAAATGTCAGAAATATATTTTTTCATCTGTTTTGTCTACCCCAGAGAGCTACCGTGTTGACAACTTGCCCCTGAGAAATGAGCCAGTTATTTGGGATTTGAAAATTTATGTAGAAAGTGACCTAACTTCCGTCTTATATGTGTCAGTTTGGCATAAGAAAAGCTTCCTATATTGCATAGCTGATTAAACAAAGGGATTGTGGCTAGATCTAGAGATGTAATTGTCCCCATTTACTCAGCCCTCATTGAGACAATCATTGAGTATAATGCACCCTTTGGAATATATCTGTCCAGATACATGCAACCACTGGATTACCTACATATACCTTACTAACAGATATAAAACCTAAACAATGTATCTAACATGGACTGCCTCAAAGTCCTGTCACTTAAGTCAGTATCCTACAGATGGCTAAGAGAAGGCCTGTGTCTGTCATACAAAGAATCCTCAGACCTAATATTGATGGAGCTAATGCATATCAGCAAGTCAAATTACATCAGAAACAGATAGTCCGGGGATCTATACCTCTTCAGCAACATCAACAGAACATTTTGGAGGGACAGGTATATCTCACAGAGGATACCACTGCACTGGAACAGAATTTGCATCATTGTAAAACAAGACTCATTCTTGTCTATATGCAAGCACAACTTAGATCTATGGATGGGTAATAGAAAGTTTACCCCAAGACTGCTTCCTGTAGTACTAATATATAGAGGTATCTCCTAAATGCTTTACTCTATGCATTTTCAAATTATCTGTGGTATGATCCCATTTATTCTCATCAAGAATAATCTATCATTTTCAACCATGGGATGGATAAGGCCAGTGTAACACCAAATGAGACAGATTAACTCAAGTACCAGAATGGAAATTGTCTAAGCTTAAAATGACCTACAAAACCAGCTAGGCTAGTACTTACCTATGAACCTAGCAATGAACCTTTGTACCACCATTGGCAGGGATAAATATATATATATATATATATATATATATATATATATATATATATATATATATATATATATATAAAAATAAATATATATTTATAGGCATTGTTTTACAACAGTACCACCTCCGATATACAATAGTAAGGCCACCCAAGACCCAGCACATGGTGATATTTTACTATAGTTGCATGAATATTCATCCAGGATTGCCGACATGCGGAAAGTAGATACACAGGGAAAAGTGTTAGTAAATTGCACGCTGCTTATACTGATAAGCAATATATATTACTGTTGTTTTTCCTAGTAGCGCACAAGCTACTTTCAGTGGCATGTAATATATATTTAATGTAAATTGCCATTAAATTTTACTAGAGTAGTTCAGCTATTCAGCATCCTAACACTAACTCTGAAATGTTACATCCTCACACATCTTTAAACACCATTATGTTACTAAAATGAAAAGCATGTTGTTAACAGGTATGGCAACGTTACAATTTTTAGGTATACTGCAGTGGTGGTGCTGCAGTAGAGTTGTCACCTCACAGTTAGAGGTTGCCCATTCGATTCTCAGTTAGAGCGTCTTCTGTGTGGCGACATGCGTGAAAGGGTGTTCCTTCGTTGAAGGTTGTGCGTTAGGCCCGGCAAGCCAGCATGTAAAACTCTACTGCCAGTCATTAGCGGACCGGAGTTCCGCTGTGGTGACCCCTAACCGGGAAAAGCCGAAAGACACAAACACAAACAAACTACTTCACGTGTGAAGTTGTCAGAAATGACATTTGCTAAATGCAGTATCTTCCTTACATCAAACACTAGCAATGTATGACCGCTAGGCAATGACATAAATTCTCAAATAATTGTGAGTTCCATATTTATAAAAGGAGTACAAGAAGGCCTTCCGCTTAAACCATTAAAAACTGTGCTATATGACTATAAAAGTTATAAATAGAATCACATACACAAAACTAACTGTTCATAGTGTAACTGGTGCAACCTTTCAGAATCATAGCAGAAACCAAGCATTCCCATCTGTTTATCAAGAAAATAACAGATAAACATAACCAACAAAAGGGTTAGGTTGCAGATCTGCAAAAAAGTGAAAAGATAAAACAACTTTTATCCAGAAACATCTTGCTATTCACAGCATGACTTTCATTAGCAAGCACAGTATCTGAAAGAAAGTTTTCCTCTTTATGATTAGAATAATGCAGACAATGGATAAATCTACAACTTGTCCTCTACAACTGCAAATATTACCTTTTTACCTCACCTTTGCTGGGGTAAAGCCCCCCTGCACCCCCGGTACTTAAATATACAAACTCCAAGATTGCACTACATTGAGGTAAAGGGTAAACTACGATTAGGCAATCAATATTCATGAAATCATCAGCAAATCTGTATGCTATTTCAATCATGCATCATTTGCATGGTACATCACAGCCACTAGGCATGTCAATCACTCCAACCACTCCTATTCTATATATATATATATATATATATATATATATATATATATATATATATAAAATAAATATATATATATATATATATATATAGATATGTGTATATATATAGACAAAACAAAACAGAACTAAAAACACAGTCACCAAAGCCAGGTACTACAAAAAAAGTACCAGGGCTGCCACGGCTTAAAATAAGTAAACTTTAATATACACAGATAAGCGCTTTCGGGCGGTATCCACTCCCTTCCTTAGATCACTTTATAGAAATCAAAACATCACCATCTGAAAACCAGACAACTCCCAATCAATACATTGCATTCATACACACCCTTAAACAGTGGCTCATTACAATTCAAAGATCCCTCAACATGTGACTTACACCTTAAAATCAAAATCTAAGTCCATACTATGGTCACGATTTATCATTAACGTCACTCATCTTAGGGTTAGGTAAATCATAAAAAGGCAATGACAGCCAACAATCTATAAAACACATAGTATCAAAAATTAGTTAAAATAAAGATATGTATATAAAATAAAATACATTTGTTTTATATACATATCTTTATTTTAATTATTTTTTGAGATGTCTTTGAATGGCAATAATCCACCACTTAAGGGCATATATGAATGCAATGTTTTGATTGGTAGTTGTCTGTTTTTTAATTGGTGACGTTTTGATTTCTATACAGTGATCTGAAGTAGGGCATGGGTACCGCCCGAAAGTGCTTATCTCTGTATATTAAAGTTTACTTATTTTAAGCAGTGGTAGTCCTATTACTTTTTTATTTAATTGTTACCTCTCTCTCTATAATATATATATATATATATATATATATATATATATATATATATATATATATATATATATATATATTATTTATATATATATATATGTGTGTGTATATACATATATATATATATATATATATATATATACACACACACACACACACACACACACACACACACACACACACACACACACACACACACACACACACACACACACACACACACAATGAAAAATGCAAAGCTGATGTTAAGATCATGTTTCTTGTACATAGCCTGCTTACTGTTGTAGCTGATGTTATGGTATTTTATATTTTTGGAATAAGCTTTAAGATTACAAAACAAGCTGAAATTCATATGAGACATTCAGTCATGATTTTTGTGGTGTATAGGGAGTATGTATTACCCATAATATATTACTGATTAAAATATGTGACAATTGGAAATGTCTCATTAAACAAAAATAATACACCCAACAGTGCTATTCAAATGACATCTAGAATTAGAGTGTATATGTAATTGACCTTCTTCTTTCAGATTTTCCCAGTTAGGGGTTGCCACAGCGGAACTTCAGTCTGCTAATGATTGGCAGTAGATTTTTATGGTGCCGAGTTGCCAGCCCGATGCCCAACCTTCAACGAAGGCACGCAAATTTTACACATGTCTTTCGAACGCCACTCGACTGCGGGGAGGACATGCAGACTCCACATAGAAGGCGCTCCAGCCGAGAATCGAATGGGAGAACCTTTTGCTGTGAGGCAACAACGCTACCGCTGCACCAATAACTTTAAAAGCTGTTAAATACTTTCCCTCTTGGACACTTTTTTATTGCTGTTGTTTGTATGACTTCATAAAATACAATATAACTTCTAAAGCTGTCAGTATGTTTATAATATAGTCAAGGGTGGCTGGCCACTATGTGGCATAACAGTGAGGCTCATATGCAAGTTACTGGCCACAACAAGCTTGTTATAGAGTAGTGCCTATGTATAAATTTCACTATAACAAAAACATGCATCTGATCAGAAGGGATACATGTTCCTAAACTTTATATCATTACTTCACATTAGCATGTATTCTTACAAGACACAGTCAGTTTTTAAATTATAAGGCTTTCTTCTTATAATGTTTTCTTCAAGTAGTTTGTGTTTCCTCTGCAAAATGTTTTATATTATTTGATAATCATTTCTTCTTATCATTTCCCCCACCATGCTATGTATTTCCATCAATAAAATGTTGTTGTCTTCATGTATACTTTAGCTTCTTCTTTGTTCTTATTATTCATTTACTGAGAACTAGAATTACCTGTAAATGAAAATAACATATTTTGAAGACTGGCAGTGTTACATTGTTTGAAATTAAAGCATCAACATGATATAGTCTAAAATAATGCTATAGTCAGGGCACTATAAGTAGTCAAGTCCTGAAACTGCTGCACCTGTGTATGTTATATGGATTTAGCAAGCTTTTAAAACTTCCCATATAATTAAACCAACCTTTCATAATTCCTAATGCGGAATATGTTAGAAGAATCACCAATATAAAAATGTTAGTGGCATCTTCATGCCTGCAGTTGCTCAAAAAATATTCAAGTATTAAAACTGTTTGATTTAATTGCTAAAACAAACTCAATGAAGTGTGTTTATCTTGGTTTTACACACGTGGATTTAGTAAAAATTATCTTACGTGGATGCAGTTCTATGTGCTGCAAATTCATTTCACTGGTGCATTTCAGATAAAGGTTATTAAAGAAGATGGCTACTTTAAATTTTAAATTTATTTTCAGACTTCTAATCCTAAGTGGAAAGAATCATTGCAAATTGGTATTAATGTTAGAAACTATCAATAAAATCTTCCCATTTATATTTACAAACTTGTTTTAAACTTATTTTGCAAATCGGACTGAAGTTGCCTTTTTATATTTAAACATTTAGCAGCAGTGGTAGGCAAAACTGATTTATAAACTATAGGTTTCTTTTTTTAATAAAAATAGTTGATTTAATAATTATTGGGTAGTTTTATATGTAAAGTTTTAATTGTTTAAATGACAAAGAATAATTTTATTAATTAATTGCTTAGTCCCCTAGCTGTTAACAAGAAATGTTTAGCAGAGAAGTCATTATTTTCATCTTAGACAAAGGATAACTTATTTACTTGTTTAATAGTTTAATTTTTTTTTACTTGTTGACAAGAAATGTCTACCTGAGAAGTTAAATCTATTGAAACTACCATAAGTAAAACTGATACACATATAGAGCACTTATTTGTAAGACAGCCTGCAATATGATGATTCACAGCTGTGTAAATGCATGACAGTGTGATGTGTTACATATACACAGTTAAGTATTAATGTGATGTGATATTGGCCCCGGGATTCTGCAAGCCTTGCACAGCATGCAAGATTAGTGCAGGAGCTCCAGCAGGCAATATGTCTGCCGTGCGATCCAGGAATAACCTGTAGGGGCGTGCACGAGCGCTCCTGCACTAGTCCTGCATAGACTCAGCCCCTGTATGCAAGTTACCCCATTTTCAGGAGAAATCCATGCAAATGAGATGAATTTGTGATCCAGTATCCTGGAAACCGGCTGTGCAGGACTAGTGTAATCTGCAGAAATGTAGTCCACCAGTAACGTAGTACATTTCTGCAAATTACAAAACGGAGCCATGACAGCTCCAAATAAAGGTGGATATCATGTAAAAAGCATGCCAATGGCCAAGTAGAAGGCCATTGGCATGGAAAACACAACACACAAAAAAAATCAACTTTTATTCTTTTAGCCGATCTTGGCTGTTTAAGCGTAGGGCAGCGGCACGCAAATGGGATTGGGGGGGGGGGTAAGAAAATAAACCTAAAATAAGCATTCTAACTAAAATCACTATTCTGTCATTATACCCAGTGGCAGGCAGAAGACAACATGGGCAGTGAATAGTGGTTGCTAAGCGGTGAGGCTCAGTGTGGGACATGTAGCTATGCATTAGCAGGCAATCCTATGCAAATGAGGGGAATGATAGTGAATCCCAGAGTTCCCCTGCATGCTAGTCAGCTCCCAACAGTGTAAGAACAGGAATAGCTAGGTGCAAGCCTAGGAGTTATCTGATATCATGGGGGGGTGTCAGGCATACTGTAAGCGGATTGCAGCCCTGTGGCTCAGGATTGCTCCTAGATTAGCACAACTAGGCAAGGGTGTGTGTCTGAGGCTGCCTAGCACTCTTTACATTGCCTAAGTAGGTGCACTGTGTTTTAAAGAAAAAAAAAGTAAACCAGGAAACAGCAGCTGTGTGCAAATTTGAGCACTGTGTTTGTGCAGTGCGCCCCTGGGCTTAAGCAGGAAGACAATGGGAAGGGAAAGCAGCAGTAGGAAGGTAATCTAAGAGAACTAGCATAGCTGGCAGGTGAAATGTATCAGAATCAGCCAATTACACAGGCAGCAGACCAGACCAGCCCAGAACACTACTATAAACTATGCAAACACCTTCCCCTCTGTTGTTTTCCATACTCTACACCATCAATGTATACAAACAGGGAACTTTTAACAAACAAAACAACAAAATGATAGGGGCTGCAGCAGGTATCATAAAACAACATAGAAAAGGCGTGGTGAGGATGTGAATGCTGTTGACCAACCCACAGTGAGGAGATGGAGAAGAGTTTACAGACCCAGAGTAACTTACCAGGGGCTACATGAGCTAGAGATAGTGAAGCGTTATAGGGTGGACAGGGACCTCCTACAGCAAATTGTCAAGTTGTGCCGGCCACGCCTGACACACCGAACTAACAGAGGGGAACCCATCCCAGTGGATACCAAGGTATGTGTAGGCCTAGGAATACTAGCCACAGGTACCTCCCAAAGCTCAACTGGGGATATCATGGGGATCTCACAGGCATCAGGATCCAGAGTATTACACCAGTTTCTGGATGCCATGTCAGCACATGCCAGTGACCACGTATATTTCCTCAACATCCGTGAGGTGTTGGCCAGCAATATGCATCTCTTCCATCAAATAGCAGAATACCCTGTGGTAGTGGGTGCTATAGACTGCACACACATGCACGTCAAAGCACCACCCAGTGATCAGGGTAGGGTCTACATCAACTGCAAGGGCTTCCCCTCCATCAACTGGCAGGTCATGTGCAATGCCCAGGGCATTATAATGAATGTGTGTTCTGGCTGCCCTGGAAGCTATCACATCTGGCGTCTGATGCAGCTGTACCAAAGATTTGCCAGTGGGGTCATCCCTTATGGCCACCTAGTGGGGGATGCTGGTTACGTACTGGAGCCATGGCTGATGACACCTATCAGAAATGCACACACACACCTGAACAAGAATGCCATAATGAGGCACATGCACAGACCAGACTTATAATAGAGTGTGTGCTTGGGATGCTCAAGTCATGGTTCCAGTGCCTGAACACATCCAGTGGAGCCTTGCAGAACTCATCTGCTACATGTACTCAAATTGTTATGGTATGTGCCATGCTACACAATATGATCCTGCAGAAACAGCTGTAACAGGAACAGCATGGGGCAGGGCCACACAGCCCCCACCAATGCCAAGGCTTGCACAGGCACAGAGTGACTCAGAGGAGGAACAACCTGAGCCTGCCCCAGTAGGCAGATGGAGGTATGTCCAGTATTCCCTGGCCTTGGCAAAGAGGCAATGCATAGCACATACACTGCCACAGTAGAGACCCAGGAAATGACACCTCTCTCTGACTCGCACATACAGTAAAAGGGATGCCAAACATGACACTACCTGTGCTCAGCCATGTATAAGGAGTGTACTATGATCATCTGACATAGGCAGCCCCCCAGCACCATCCTCAATACTGGCACACCCACAAGGTAAGTCAATCAACCTACCAATTGCCGAATAGAGTAGAATGTGTTGTTAACCTGTATCTATGGTATGGATGTGAGCATGCAAGGGAATTGGGTGGCTGAATGGTATGCCAGCAGATAGTAGACACCCATGGTGGCACCATGAGATCTGTAACAGATATTGGAGTCACCATAGTAGCCAGTACTACACAGGGCGACAAATCCCACTGCAGGAAATGTGCTGGGCGACATGTGCATCCATATGACTCACACATGCCAGTCTTGGAGGTTCATATACCCAACAACAGTCTCAGCCAGCAGGACAGGTGTAGACAAACACAAACAGAGGCTGTGCTATGGCCTCTGAATGATGCCTATGGGTAACCTCCCCAGGCCTACACAGACAGACAACAGCAGGTCAGGCAGTGGTATGTTAGTTCTGAATAGTAGAAAGTCACACACTAATATGTAGGTCAACCAAAGCTAAGACCTGTAGTACACTGATATGCCTCTAGTCAGCATGATAGGTTAGAATACAAAATGAAATGGAGTACCTGACATACCAGTGCAACCATAGCAAATGTGTACAAGTGCCAGGTGTGCCCCCCATCCTATGTAGAAATGTAGAAACAGTCAGGTGTGTCCCCCCGATCCTGTGTAGAAATGTAGAAACAGTCAGGTGTGTCCCTCCAACCCTGTGCAGAAATGTAGAAACAGTCAGGTGTATGTCCCCACAATCCTTTGTAGAAATGTAGTAACAGTCAGGTGTGCCCCCCACTCCTATGTAGACATGTAGAAACAGTCAGGTGGCCCCTTCCCCCAATCAGCTTACAAATGTAGTAACAGTCAGGTGTGCCCCCCCATCCTGTGTAGAAATATAGAAACAGTTAGGTGTGTCCCCCCACAATCATATGTAGAAATGTAGTAACAGTCAGGTGTGCCCCCCCACTCCTATGTAGACATGTAGAAACAGTTAGGTATGCCCCTTCCCCCAATCCAGCATACAAATGTAGTAACAGTCAAGTGTGCCCCAACCCACTCCTATGTAGACATGTAGAAACAGTTAGGTGTGCCCCTTCCCCCAATCCAGCATAGAATTGTAGTAACAGTCAGGTGTGCCCCCCCAGTACTGGGCAGAAATTTAGAAACAGTCAGGTATGTCCCCCCACAATCCTATGTAGAAATGTAGTAACAGTCAGGTGTGCCCCCCCACTCCTATGTAGACATGTAGAAACAGTCAGGTGTGCCTCTTCCCCCAGTCCATCGTACAAATGTAGTAACAGTCAGGTATGCCCTCTCCAAACCTCTGTGTAGAAATGTAGAAACAGACAGGTGTGCTTCCTCCCCCAATCCTGCGTTGACATGTAGTAACAGTCAGGTGTGCCCCTCCCCCAATACTGTGTAAGAATGTACACACAGTTCGGTGTGCTCCCCAACCCAACCTAGACTTGTAGTAACAGTCATATGTGGCCCCCACAACCCTATGTAGAAATGTAGTAACATGTATGTGTAGGTATACCAGTGGAGCACAGATGCCCAGAGTTGGCCAAGGTAGCAGGATAGGTTGTAGCATTGGCACAATATGCAGGTCTGTGTGTGTGTTAGGCTGGTGTGTGTTTCATATTGTGTGAGAGTGGTCAGTATGTATGCATGCTGAGGTAAGACCTGGTGGTCATTGCCCACTACTGCTGATGACAGGAACAAGCCCTCACAACTGCAGTGCCAAAGACAATTCCCACCAGTATAACACATGCTAGCAGTAAGCCATTGTAAATGTATGGTGGTGATATGTGTCACCATCTGAAAGACTGACATGGCATGGCTGTTGAGCTAGATATACAAGCAGTACACAGGGGAATGTACCCCAGACATACAGTATATATTGGGTTACTGTGAAATGGAGATACCCTTGGAATTGTACATACAGGTATGCATCACATTAACTGATCCTGTAGTAGGGGATACCAGTGATGTCTGCCCAAACACTTGCAGATTACAAAGGAGGTAGGACTGATGTGTTGGGAAACAGCTGATGTACCTGCACATGCCAGCATAACTGGAATGCCCCATGCATATCTGTGTGTCAGATGCAAGTAGTGTCCCTAGCACACAATGCACCCAGCTCACGCAAACACCACCTACAGGTACCTCTCTGGTCATATCCCTGCTGTAGGGAATGGGTACAATATGAACCCACCTGTATATGGCAATAGCAGAAGAATGCAGCATGCAATGCAGGTGTCCTATGCAGCTGTGCCCCTAGCTGTAGGTAGCACTTTGCCAGCATCTACACAACCTGATCAAGACTGATAGAAGGCATTGGCATGATCAACTATCACACCTACCCTGTCACCCCAGAGGAATATACTGTATGGTGCTCTGAGACTGTAGGACTGACAGAATGCAACGGCCTGGCACATCTGGCACAGAGCAACACCTAATGGTCCACAGGCCCTTGCCAAAAGCCTGTGCCTCACACGTACTGCCAATGCATGTTATGTCATGGACACCCAAGTAACAACATAACATACTCCACATAAGTCATATGCAGGGCCATGTGGACAGACCACAGTAACATGTCCACCAAGTCCCACTGCATGAACTGTGGACCAACAGTAACATGCACTTGTGATGGGGTAATTCTCTTAGGGAAAGTATTAGAGAATGCATGCATAATGTATGGAAGAGGTTAGAATAACAGAAGGGGGGTGGTGGGAGCATGGGCTGCATGGAATGTGCAGTATCCGACACCAAGCTGTGTGCACACACTATCCCTGGCTGCAAACACATACATTGGTGGCTACACAGCTGCCCATACACCACAATAGGGGTAATGTCCTGACCCATGGCCCCTGCCTCTGGGTAACCTGTGTGAATCTGTACAGCTGTGAGACATTGCCACAGCAAGATCAGGACATACTATCATGTTGATGGACGTACAAGTATGGGTTCCTCTGCCAGCACTGTACCAAGGTGCTGAACTGGATACACAGACCCAGCAGCAAGTGTCTGCAACTCCCCCTCCAGATTGACATAACTTACCATGAATACGTAGGTGTCTGCCCACAATACTGGACACAGCTACAGTCCCCCTTGTCCCCCAAGACATCACTGTGAGCAAGAATGTCCAACTGACAGTACATGAGGACAAAAAACATCACAGTGTATAATAGTACACATGTCTGAATATCCCTGCTAACAACAGTACCATGCAGCTGAAGCAGCACAGACACAATCACCTACAGTACACACTATCCCCTGCACAGTTTGTCCCCATATTGCCAAATGATCGATGGGTACCCTGCAGAAACAGTTTGCTACCTGTAGGTGTACAATACAAAGGTCTGCACTGGAGTACAAACTACCTGGAATCAATCCACACATTCAATACAGAAGGGCATACTGGGCATACTCACACACTTAGGGAAGTGAAGGCAATGTCAGACAACAACATACTGAAAGGTCATACTGGGCATGCTCACAAACTTAAACAAATGAAACCCCTCCATATGGGCCTTCCCCTCGCAACCCGAAATGGCCCCCCAAAA
>NC_056732.1:271494625-271746133 GCF_019279795.1 Protopterus annectens
GGCCCTTTTTTTGGCCCCCAATTTTAAATTGGACATGCTGTCAGGGGTTGTCCTGTAGTGGGCTGTGAGTAAGTCATGCTGCCATTCCTGCCATCAGTCCACTTCTGTTGTGTCATCCACACATACTGTGGGGTTGGGGCCATATATGTGTGGGCCTCACCTATAAAATACTTGTGCCCTTATGCACTCCAGAGGCTAGTGTATGTAACAGTGGTATATGGCCCTGTATCATTGATTCTAGGGGTGGGGGGATGCACCATAACTAACCTAGGCTGTTACAACATGTGGGGGTATCAGAGGTAAGCTGCCTTAAGGTGTCTGGATGTACATTACCATACAATCCACCTTGGGCAAATGCAGACATACTGCCTCCTGCCATACACACTATTCTGTTTGTCACTTTTCTTGTGATGGTGTCAGTTATGCCTTGTTATGTAACAGTTACATCCCATTGTGTCAACTGAGGACTTTACCCCCTTGGGATTGTGTACAGAGTGTAGATAGATGCTGCTGGCCTATACATCTGCATTACTTACTGTTGATTGTTTGGTATCCTGTGGCCCAGTCTGTCTTTACTATTGTACTACTTGAAGGTCTTGGCCTGGACAGCAACATATGTAAACCTTTACAGACTACTGTATTAGTATAACTGTTTCACAGTTGCATTACTCTGTTTCTATGGATGTCAGTGTCTAAACAGCTATATGACATGGTATATACAACTGTAACAGTACACAAATAAAGCTTCCCCATGTATGCAAACCTGCGTGTGGTGTTATATCCTTTGACCTCTCTGTGGGTATATGTTGCAGGCAATGATTGTCATTTGTATGGGTGGCTCATACAGTGTCCAGCTGGTAAGGTGGCAACTGCAAGCATAGTGGCTGTTCCATATTGTGTACAACTTCTAGATATGTATCTATATATATATCTGTGTGTGTATGTGTAGATACATATATATATATATATATATATATATATATATATATATATATATATATATATATATATCTGCATATATGTGTCTGTGTATATGTATCCTAGGGATGTTGATTGCTTCCACATTGTACATTCCCTATGAGAGACAGACTGTACTGCATGATTTGTTACTGATACCAGCCTGACATCATACAGGTGGGATGGAGTACTGTTAACATCTTGTGCCCATGTTGTGTCAAGTCCTGGTTATGGGATCTGCAATAGTTGGTAGTGTATTACAGGGCTGACATGTTTGGCTGTGGGGGGGCATACCTATTCGTACAAGACATATGTTGTCTGGGGCCTCTCAACCCCATCAACGCTCCATGTGGGCATATATGTTTTTGTTATGTTCCCATTTTTATCTACAGATGTATGTCCGTATATACCTATATAGATATATATATCTGCTTACATATATATAAATTGCTGTACATATATATATATATATATATATATATATATATATATATATAAAATGGAACGCATCATCACGGAACTTATAAACAAAGACATTGGCAAACTTCAAACACTGGACCCTACCCAGTTTGGGTTTGTGAAGAGCTGATCTTGTCTCCTGAACCTGATTGACGTCTTTGAATCAGTCTCCAGAGCTGTGGACGAGGATAAGGCGGTCCACACAGCCTATCTGGACCTTGCCAAGACCTTCAACACCATCCCCCACTCTGGAATCATAGATAAACTTACTAAGTTGGGCATAAATCCCTACATCACTCGATGGGTTGCCAACTGGCTTACTGACAGAACCCAGACTGTAAAAGTAGCTGACTCCAAATCCAGCTCCAGACAAGTGACAAGTGGAGTACCTCAGGGTTCAGTCCTGGGACCACTCTTGTTTGGCATCTACTTCTCTGAAGTACAGGCCAACACTAAGGGACTCTGGCTAACAAAGTTCGCAGATGACTGCAAACTGGGAGCCATTACTGAATCCCCAAATGATGTGGATATTCTACAAAAGGGCCTTACAGAAACAGATGCCTGGTGCCAGAGCCATGGGCTCAAGCTTAATGCCAGGAAATGTATAGTTATCCCCTTTGGAAAAAAAAAACATGAACCCATGAATTACCACATAGGTGACAGTACACTAAACATTGAAAGTGTGATGAGAGACTTAGGGACACAGGTTGACAGTGGTCTCACTTTCCATAACCACATCGCAACAACAATCAGAAAATCCTTCTATGTGGCACACTCATCGCTAAGGGCTTTTCATCCAGAAAAAAGGAGGCCATTGTCCCACTGTACTCATCCCTCATTAGACCCATTATAGAGTATAATGCCCCGTTTGGTATGTATCTCACAAGACATCTGCAACAGCTGGATAGGCCACAGAAATACCTCACTAAAAGAATCACAGGCCTAAAGCAAAAGCCATATACTGACCATCTACAAAAACTCCAGCTATACTCTGTGTCATATCGTCTACTCAGATGCAATCTCTGCTTAACATACAAGATCATGTCAAACCCTGAGCTGTTGGACATGCTCCACTTTAAGAAATCTCAATCCCTCAGAGCCACATGCTCCAGGGATCTAAACCTTGTCATCACAATGAACAAAATATGCTGGAGGGATAAGTTCCTGACCCAGAGACTCCCCATACTTTGGTATAGACTGCCCATACATGTCAAGCAGAGCGCCTCCTTGGCCCTCTTCGAAAGGAATCTTGATGATTGGATGGGAGATAGGAAATTCACCCCAGGGATCATGTCAGTCATCCTGCTAGACAGGGGTCCAGAGAAGTAAATATTGTGGTAAGAAATATCCAGGGAATTGTTATGGCTAGGTTTGTATAGGCCCTAGGGCCGATAGCCTAGTACCAGCCTATGAATCTATGAACATATATATATATAGATATAGATATAGATATAGATATTATATATATATATATATATATATATATATATGTATATATATATATATATATATATATATATATATATATATATATATATATATATATATATATATATATATATATATATATATATATATATATTTATATATATATACACTCACTCTCACAATCACACACACACACACACACACACACACACACACACACACACACACACACACACACACACACACACACACACACACACACACACACACACACATCTATATGTTGAAATACATTCCCTGTAGTGTTGAATCCATGGGCTGGATGATATGTTTGTGAAAACATCAGGGCTATGTATATCTGATATGGCTTAGTGGTAAATCACTTTTGCTATGGTGTGCAGGTTCCTGGGCTTGAGCCTTGCAGAGGATGTTTATTTTGTTGCTGGGCAGAATAAGGGCCGTTGGATACAGAGTGATTAAGGCACTTCTAAGCAGTTGTAAGCGGGTTTGCATGGGTTTGCACAGAGGTAAGTACTGCTAACTTCCGGATACAGGTTCTTATACTCATTTAACTTTTCAATTGCTTAACCTGTGTAGGCATTGCTTTCTCCCGAGCAAACAGGCTTAATCCTGCTTACTGCTGCATAAAAATGCTTACTCGCACATACCCCCCCCCCCTCTAATTTCTTTAAAAGAAAAGAAAAAAGGGTTGACAGGATCATGGTGAAAAAGGAGTACTAACTAACTGTTTCTACACATACTCCCGGATTCCAGGTTGATGTTGTGCACATAGCTGTCCATTTCTTTCTGCACAGAATCTGGCCAAGTCTTGGCCACATGCAGCTGAACTGGGAAATATCTAGACTATTGCCCTCTTCAACCTTTATTGATTTACCACACTACCATACTACATAGTTATATTATGTTGCACAGTGTGGGTGACAGTGATTAGTGATACCTTATTATTCAGAGCAACTGCAACACTCACAATTCCATACAATACCAGAGTAAACAGTACCAGTACAGTGTATCAAGCTTTTTTTCTTGGCACAGTGTTCATATCCGACATACCTGTGGGAGCAATGTTTGTTAGCACTACCTGAATGTTGCCACACAAAGTACCAGATTACACATTAGTATTACGCACATACATCTCACTCTGTTACTGTACACACTCTGGTTACAGCTTAACAACATGGGGGTGTAGATAGGACATACTTGGCTTATTAGTCTCTAACAGTTTCGGGAGTTGCTAGAGTGACAGGTTTGTTTTCATAGATGTGTGACAATAAGTTGCATTCCCTGTGTTCTGCCTAGACTTCTGGGATCATCCCACAGACTTTCCAGGAGGACAGTGTGACAGGCAGCAGATATGGGCCCATATACTGGACATTCTGGTCTTATTTGTACAGTCGTGGGGTATGATTCTGTATGCAGCCTACTTCCACTCCCAGGATTCAGGCCATGGCTGTGTATGCTACAACTTAAACACTGTCCATCAAAGTTGTATGTGCTATATAGATATTGCTGTATATCTCTTATCTGCTTTCTGTCTTATAATTCTCCTGTGGCTTTGCATTCTGACCTTGTATTACAACACTCTTATACAGGATTTTGTAGACAGTTATATTTTGTAGGACAGTGTGGGCGACAGTGATGTGTAATACCTTATTATTCGGAACAACTGCATCAGTCACAATGCCATACAATTCCAAAGTAAATAATACAGTACAGCGTATCATTCTTGTATTTCTTTGCACAGTGTTGGTATCTGACAGACCTGTGGGAGAAATTTTTGTTAACACTACCTGAATATTGCCACACACTTTACCAGATTCCACATTACTGTTATGCACATACATCTCACTCAGTTACTGTGCACACTCTGGCTACAGCTTGACAACATGGGGATGTAAATGGGACATACATGGGCTCTTACTCTCATAAGGTTTTGGGGAGTTGCTAGTGTGCCAGCTTTTTCTCATAAATGTGTGCCAATTGGTTCTATCTCCTGTTTGCTGCCTATATGTCTGGGATCATACCACTGATTTCTCAGGGGGACAGGTTGACAGGCAGCAGATATGGGCCACTTTACTGGTCATTCTGGACATATCTGTAAAGTTGTGGGGTATGGTTCTGTATGCAGACTACTACCACTGTCAGGATTCGAACCATGGCTATGTGTGCTAAAAGTACAGCAGTTCACTTCTCAGTTGTTTGTGCTATTCAGATTTTGTTGTATGCCTTTTCACTGTTTTCTATGTGCCTCTCAGTTGTACTAAATGGCTTCTGCGGATTACACGAGTCATATACAGGTATTCCTACACATTCTTTTTATGGCGCACAGTGTGGGTAACAGTGCTTAATACAACAGTACTATTACGTAATTGCAAATCTACATTGCCATATTATACCAGAGTATACACATGCAGTCCAGCATTTAGACTTTTATTGTCAGGCTATTACGCTTTTCTTTACATATAAACTATATGAGACTCTTCCTTCCATATTCTCCAGAGTATGCAGTACTTACCTTACACAATACAGGTTTTATACAGGCAATTCATTTACTAATACTTTTAGATTTATTTCCTATGACAGTACATGCAAGAGTATTCCTGGCCTGCCTCATGTTGCAACCTCTCCAGGCAACTTCCGTGGGTCTCCTGGTTCACGGCCCACTCACTTGCAGCTGTGGAGGACCTAAGAGGAATATTTAGCTATACCTATCCATGATATAAATGAGTTGGCAATTATTACACACATAGTGGAGTGATACACACAGTTGAGACATCCTCTAACGTTCTAGCCTCTTGGATCCACTGCTCCAAGTGGTCTCCCTTATGCCGCATCAGGTTGGCATAGTGATGCCTGACCTGCTCATTAGTTTGTGGTGTGCCAGTGGCACTGTTGAGGCCATGGGTGAGATGGTCCCAGGCTTTTGCCTTGTATTGGGAACCCTGGTATTGGCCCTGCAGCAGTCTCTGCTCATGGTCTTTGACCAGGAGTCCTGCCATGACTCTGGACTCCTGGATGCACAAGAGCTGCACCCAGAAGTGCACACCTTCTCCCCTTTCTGCCATAGTGCCTGCAAGGGGAAGCTACAACCAGTTATGAGATGTATTCCCTCCTGTTTGGTTTAAGTAGGGCCAATTCCCCACACTTTTCTGTGACTGGTCAGCTTTGAAAAGGCTAGGCTATGGGCAAACCTGCTTACCTAAGGTTGGCATTGTTTAAAGGGGTATAACACTGGGCACATTGAGTTAGCTGACCTACACATTGCTTACACCCCCTAAGCTGGCCTGTGCAATGCTTAGCATTGCTTACATTAGATTTTGCATTATATTTTCTTTTTGGCATTGATTTATTATTCATTACATCATATATATATATATATATATATATATATATATATATATATATATATGCCTGGCATCCATGATTCATGTGTATGTACACTGTATGGTGTCCTTGTGTTTTATTGGGGACTTCAACACTCTAATACAATTACACCTCACATCTGGGCTTACTGCTGTACTCCAGTTCACATATGCATGTTATGTAGTGGGTTATAGAACATATGATTGTATACTGATTCCTTTCACAGGTTCAGTTTGCTTTTACTATAGTGAGGACTTGTTTGCTGATACACCATTCTTCTGTATAGCTGTGATGGCTTGGTGATTAACTACTGTGACTATAGTATCTAGGGTCCTGGGTTCAAGACCTGCAAGGTTGTTTATTTTGTTGCTGGGCAGAACAAGGGCTGTTGGATACAGAGTGATTAAGGCACTTTTGAGCGGATGTAAGTGCGTTTGTGTGGGTTTGCGAGAGGATAAGCAATGCTAACCTCCAGTTAAATATGCTTACAGAGAGATTGCTTCAAAATCGCTTAACCTGTGTGCGCATTGCTTACCCCCGTGCAAACAGGCTTAAACTCACTTACTAGTGATTAAATATGCTTACTAATGCTTATCGGTGCTTACACTTGCTTACTAGTGCTTACTCCCACTTACAATTGCACTTATTTAGACAATCATATGTAATGGTTCTTGGGAAGGTGGGGGATTTGGAAGCTGTATGGAGTTGTCATTCATTACACATTTTACCTTCCATTTGTATCCATGATTCCTGTGTACATATACTGTATGGGGCATATGTGCTTATCTGGGGACGTTACAACATTATGACACTGACATCTCACATGTGCATTTAATGCAGTACTCCATTTCACAAACATATGTTATTTAGTGGGTTATGCAACTAAAATATTAATCATAATGTGATTTGCCATGGAAAATGGAATGTACTGCAGTGGGACCCGAACCAGGAATGTCTGTTCGTAAGGCGAATGCTCTGCCCACTACACTATTTCTATACTGCTTCATTTGCATATATCTTCCTTGTTATCCTCTTCAGCCATTTAAGTTGCATTAACCGTAGCTAAGCGATGGGCACACCCGCACACCTATGGTTAGCTTTAACTGGATTCTTAATAAAAAAAAAAGATTTGTTTTATTTGATTTGTATTTACTACTGCTGTTGTACATGTGTGGGAATGTTGCTGGGGCTATGCAGACACCTATGAGTGGTCTTGGTCATTCTTTTGGCCTTTCTGTGATTCTTCATTGTGTGGGCGATTATATTCTGAGAGCTCTGCTCTCACACACGTCCCCTTCACTCTTACATGTTCTGTGTAAGATTAGGAGCTCAGGTAGCGTGCCTTCATTAATAAACATGGTGCGCTGCCATCCTGCTCCTAAACAGCTGATTCTGTGCAGGACTAAGCTAGTTCTGCATGAAAGAATAGTAAATCCGGGGGTGGATGTCTGTACACAGAGATAAGATCTATGCATAGGTAATAGATGAGAGAAACTGAAAAATATGTCATAAGACATAACTATGCTCTGTAAATGAAATCAAAACAATCTGTAAAATATATTTATAAAATACATGTTTCACTGATTTCCTAAAAGTTAATGATTATAAGTGTGATGGATGTATTTTGTACATATGTCGTAGTGATATGCAAGGATGCAAATATAACTTCTCTGAAAGAATTGCAAATATAAACATGGATGTTGCAACAAATGTATAAACTTCAGAGAACAATAAAATATTAAAGAAATGCTAGCATATAAGTAACTACAAAATAAATTAATATAATGAAAAAATATTAATTACATGAAGTTAGTAATGAGAATGTGCTTCTAACACAGTTTCTGTAGTAATTATTAGAGCAATAAGTCCTACCAGATTGATAATTACATTCTGCATCTAGATGTTTTATCAAGATAGCTTTAAAGCCTTTTTCACAGAGATGTAAGTTATGTACTTAGAGCTAGCATGCTCTGTACAGCAAGGCTCTCGACATGTATCTGTTGGGGAGGGTAATAACTATCCAGTAGATGTTTTAAATACTTGGTTTGTACTTCGACCATTAGAGTATTAGAATAAGGACAGTGGTAGATATTCAAGAGTTTATGAACAAATGACAACTGAAGTAGGTATAGTTGTTGATTAATCTCCAAACATGAGAAACTGCAAGGATCTAAGCAATGGTGTAGGCTACAGTGATGTCCTTTACCAAATTTAGCTACACCATTGCAAGCCAAATAAGTACCTATTAGCAGGAGTACCATGAAAGTGGAATGAATTAACTTGCTATAATTTAATTAGCTTTTTTATTGGTTTTAGACACAGCATTACACATATAGTTGTTGAACATAGATGATTTTCAATGAAAAGAACAAATAGTTTTGCTTGAACTAATTCCTTCACAGGTGACTTGTCTGAACAGATTAAAGAATGACAGTCTTTTAATAGGACATGGGTAATATAATTATCTTTGAATGGAATAGTGATATTACAGTGACTGGCATTTGGAGTTCTGCTTGAGAAGTGTATAATGCTGGTCTTTGTAGCATTAAGATGATTTTTCAGCTGTAATCTGTGAATCAAAGTACACTGTAGTTTGGAATTTGTTGCAGTGAGTCTATTATATGTAAAAAGAATTATGGAATCATGGAACTGTTGACCCAGTGTGGATTCTTCACACTGATAGATCATATCACTCACAAAATTAACAAAAACAATAAAACTTGGTTCAGAACACAGAGTCTGCAGTAACAACAATCAGCAGTTGTAAGACATTACATTGTCAGCTGACCAACTGGTGCTTTTATCTCATACAAGTTTTGCATCATTTATGATCATGAGAACACGGTCTTAGCAACGCAGGTTCTTAAGAAGGGAGGCATGGTTAATAGTTCTGATTGCTTTAGGAGATCCAAAAAGACTAATCCAAGAGTTAAGCCAATCTAGTTGGTCGCACATTTAATATGCAATATTGGGTATGTTAGACATGAAATCATCTTGTGAATCTTAGAGCAGTTATATGTATTTAATGTAGTGAGGTATTGGGGAATGAGTGCATATTTTTTGAATTCTTGCTAAAGGAAATGAGAGAGCTATGGTGCAATAATCATTTTATAAAATTTGAGACCAGTTTTGTTTAGGGTTACAATATGGGCTTTAGATACAAGAAGTAAGAGAATCTTTGAAAATGCATCAATTAATACTGAAAATGGATAAATAAAACCATTCACCCATTCTTTTAGAAGTTTGGGGACTAGTTTATCAAATGATGTTGGCACACATTTAGCTTATCAATGACTTTGCATTGTGAAAATGATTAAATTGTTTGCAGGTTAAAGTCAGGACAATCACACTGCCAAGAAGTGTAAAAGTTATTTACCTGACTATCTATAAGTTTATTTTGTACAGCATGATAAAAAAATCGAGAATCACAATGTCATCTGCATGAGGAAAAAGCAAAGATGTGAAGTTTTGTACAGGGATAAGAAGCTTGTTGAGAGATTCCACTGATGCAAAAGATAGGTCTGTTTGTTGGTAAGAATTAACTTTCTCAGTTGGGTATGAACCTCACTAAATTTGATAAATTCTGCTTTTAGTTTAGAATGTCTAAAAATGTACTGGAGATTATATTATATTTATGATACAACATAGCATTGATACATGACATAAATTAAGGAAGGTTTTTAAAATATTTTGCTCAAAAAAGCTGCGTGGTTTAAAAAAAATCAAATGATTCAGATAAAAACATGAACAACATCTTCAAGTGGCAATAGATATAGTATGTCCATTCTTACAGAAGTCAGACTTGCTGAATCACTTACCCCCAGTAAGGTGGATGTCACTGATCGATTCAGCCATGATACCTACTCATTTAATATTGATTAGTACAGCTGTGAATATCTAATTCTAGGAGTTTTCATGGATAGAAGCTTTGTCTACTTCACTGGATATTCTGGCACCCAGTGCAGTTCTGCACTCTATTTCCCCCCTCAGCTCTCTTTTAGTTTTGACAATAAGCAGGGAATGTGGAGCAACTAATAAGGAAGGGGAATGTCATGATAGGATACAGGAGGATATAACTTAATTTCTTTACTCAAGTATAAGGGACAAGACCAAAAATAATGGGGGAAGGGCAAAGGACCAAAATCCTTGTAATGTATAAATATTACTCTAGATTTCTTAAACAGTTAATAGGGCAACAAGTTTTGCATCAACATGCAACCTCTAAACAATATGAAGTATGAAGTACTAATGCCTGGCAATGCTGACTGTAGTCCTCAATAATTTAACAGAATATAAAAAGTTTTGCTAGGGACAGGACAGTAATATGAGACAAAATCGGGGGTGGTCTGCAATATCTGAGACACTTGAGAGGCATGTCGGAAGGGTTATGGAGGGACTGCTTGATCAGTTCAGAAAAGATAATTCCATTATATGTCAGTTATCTCCATGAATGATATATCAGGGAGGCACAGTCTCTGATAGCCTGATGGATGGAGCCAGCTGTCCATGCAACTCTATGCTCCAGGGTGGCAATATGGGTATCCAGTTGCCAGTCTGCCTGATTCCTCAACAGCTGCCAAATGTTCTTTAAGGTGGCCCAAGAAAATCCACACATACTACTATCAGAGTAGGTGACCTCACCCTCCATCCCAAGATGTGACCATGGAAGACATCACTGATCCTTGCAGTCACATTCACCAGCCTGCAGAGAGCAGATATGGGAACTACCAGGAACCCTGCAGCAGGGACAATAACCAGTACAGAACTAAGTGGTTGCCACACCTTAAATTAGCTTCTACCACATCTACATTTATAGAAATAAAAATGAAAATATAATCCAAATACAGCAGGAAAGCACGTTTAATGTAATTTATCAAAATATTACAGTCCAAACACTTATAAGCTACATGCACCCCTCTGTCTGGAAAGTCTCTCACATTTCCTTGTACAGGCAATCCAAGTGAATTCAATTCACCCCAACACTATAAAGCAGAAAACAGTAAGTAAATATTGCTAAATATCCCTGACAATAGATGACAATTACAACAACAGCTGACAGGCCAAAGGTACAGTGCCTAGCCAAGGACAGAAGCAGGTCCAAAGCATGTGTCTACAGCTCAACATAACTTTGCCTGCACTGCTGGTCAGAATGAATTATCCCAATGGAATCACTAAATACACTGGCAAGTTAGAGCCAGGTATTATTACAGATGTGGCAGTCATACAGCCCCCCAACATGTGCTACCTATACACCCTGTGCAGAAAGTGAAGGAAGATTTTTCTATTCTAGCTGCAACAGTTGGGATCTATGCATACAGCAGTGGCTAAAGAGACCATATTCACTTTGCAGGACAAATTGAGGAGAAAAAAAATGGAAGCTCAGCTCAAACAGCACTCTTATTTGATACTGTGACACACATCACTGGGCAGCAAGGTTGCTTAGAGCTAAGTATTACCATTATGAACAAGTAGACATGAGCTTCACGGTGGCCTGCATGAACTGTGTACATAACCTTCCATCATAGGCATGGGCAGAGACACACATGGTAGATGACAATGTATCATATTATAACTATGATTCAGAAATGATTTTTACTAAATCATCTCATTACAATAATTGCTGCACTATAAAGACTATTTTAGCAGAATAAAAAATGCAATGCCCGCATTCCAGAATACAATGTCATAAAGAGTATTGCAAGAACTAGAATATAGTGGACAACAAAGTGTACTGTTATAAGGGCAGACTGAAAGTTATCATTGCCATCTGATAATGGACCTCTGGACTGAAGTGTGCATAGACCAGTAGTATGGGAAAGCAACAGATACAGATCCTGAGCAGAGGAATGTCTGAGGTAGCATAGCACAAGGCATGAGGAAGACCCACCCTGTCAAAGAATAGAGTATGAGGTCAGAACAGATTGCAGACTTGGGGGGGGGGCAGACTCACCCTGACAGCTAACAAACAACAAGTTCAAGACAGGTTATTATTCTGCTATATAGAATATGCAACAGTTTACTATATATAAGCAGACTACCATATATGCTATGGGAAATATAAAACTTCCTATACATATGGTATGATGTGTTCCCAACACAATGCTGGCAGATGACAGACAGTGGTAACATGACAATTTCTGCTTTCACTAAGCTACAGCATTAGAATGGCAATTGTGTACTAGCTTTCAGGACTCTTGATACTGAATATGTGCAGGACTCAGTGCTGAGGCAGTGTTGATTAGCAAGGACAGTCATGCATGCACATATACTGATAAACATGTGTAACCTACATATGCACACTTCTTGTCAAGGATCAGTAAGAACAGAAGAAACTAAATATTTAACTTCTGTGTCAATTTCTCTGAAAAGGAGTAATTTATTGAGGTTGGCACAGCTTCTTGTAGTGGCTATTGACCCTTCTTATAATAGGGTTTCTGGTAAAAGAAAAAGGGATTTCTCTTTCCCAGGAGAGTTTCAAGAAGTGGAATCTGTAGGGGAAAGAGAAAGGGCAGATGAAGGTTTTTCTCTTCAGGATGCTCTTCGTGTTTCACTGTTGTAGTCATCACATTTGGGTTATCGGCTTGCAGTGGCCGTCAGTCGGCCTGGTTGTCGGGGTCTTGGGTCCTGCGTCGGTTGCTGTCTCGTCGTCCATGATGTCGGGTAGTCAGGGGTGTGGGGCATGCAGCCAACACCATTACTTCAGTCTTTCTTGCCATGCAGTGCCCAAATCAGAGGCATTCACAAGTGCTGGTCAGCTGACTCCTGAAAGTTTAATTTTCGAGTTTCATAACTGAAGTCTTCAACTAATGCTAAGTACCCCATTGGAGAAACTTTTTCTTGCTCTAAATCGATGTCAGTAAAAGTCAATAATTGTATTTCTTGTGGAACGCAAATACCTCATAAAGATTTTCATTCGTACTGTATTCCTTGCCTAGGCCCTGACCACGACGTACCTCGCTGTCGGTTTTGTGCCTTATTTAAACAGTGAGCTATTAGTTGTCGGTATATTTACGCTTCTAAATATTTTGGTACTCGGTTCAATTACCCAGATATGGCTTCGGTAAGCCACCCAACTACAGACAGTCCGAAAAAACGCAAAGATAAACACAGAGACAGCCCACCTAAGTCCAAAGCTGCCAATGATGCTTCTCCTAAGCAAGATGCTAGTTCACCGGTACTCAGTGAGGCGCTTTCCCAGCCTCTGATACCCACTACTTTAGATTCACAGGCCTCTACTGAGACCCATTCGGAGTCCAGTATGCCACGAGATGCTTCCAACTGTGGAACCTGCGGATGTCTCTACCTTAGATGGGTCCGAAGCTGCTGTGCAGGCACTGGCTTCTGAGGGTGTATTCAGGCCTACTGACTCGCATATTAAACCGATGCCATCTTCTTCTTCAAGGCCTAAAATTCGATCCATGCCTAGAAAACTGACACCCAGACTGCATGGTCAGGCCTCTATGCCTAAAAAACAAATGATAAGAATGGCTGTATCTCCAGATCATGTAGCCTATGGTAGGATACCTTGGGTCTGTACACTCTTCTTCTCCGTGGTCTAGGGCAGTTGTCAGCATTATCCTCCTCTCCACTGTCAGCCTCTAGCACATACTAATGGATCAAAGCAATGGCAGCCCCTAACATTTTCCAAGTTAACATTCCCCTGCATGTATACACCAATGGTGCAGAGTTTGTGGGGAAAACCAGACTGTAAGGGGTTTCCATACTTTATACTGTTGTACTGCTGATGCTGCCTGTATGATTGGCTGACTATGATACATTCCAGCTGCCAGCTGTATTACTCATGGCTTTGCTTTGGCCACTGTGAGTGTTAGAGGCATTAGTGGTAATTTGTGCATGATTGCCTTTATCCTGCTGTTGCCCTTTTTGTAATTAATTTTTACTTGCATCTCCTCCAATTTACAGCTGTGCGGCCACCTGCCAGCTGTATTATATTTGCATGGCCCATTCTGAGTTGCAAGTATCCCATAATAGTGATTTCTGCTTAATTTCTCCTTTATTGTATGTTGTTGCCCCTTATTTTAGTTTTTTTTACATGTTCTCCCATTGTCAACTGTGCAACCCCCTGCTTGCTGTATTACTGAGTGGTTTCATTGGCCCATTGTGGGTTGCAGACTCCCATATCGCTGATTTGTAGAGCGTTTCCCTTGTTCTGCTACTTCCTTTGCCTTTTGCTATTTCCTGCCTCTTTGTGCCTGTGTGTTGTGTAAACATCAAGAAATGGCCCTCTCCTGGGTGCGAACATGCTCCTCATTTCACGTACTTTACAGTAAACCGCCTCAGACATGCCCCCTTCCTTAGCTAAGATGAAACCAGCCAATAGACATCCAGTGTGTTTGCACCAAGCATGACATACCCCCCTTTTCATGTTCCTTGCTCCTCCTGCCTACACTATCATGTTAGAGCACCTACATGGTTTGGTGCAGTCTGACACTCAGAAGATTTCTTGACTAAGTTGTGATTCAGTGTATGTCCCCTCATTAACATACCCCACTGCCTCCAGCCCTAATTACTGCACTGAGCTCAAGCCTTGCGATGTTTACTTTCTACATGTCATTGACTATAATGGCAAAATGCAGAAAGTTGTGAATACCCCCCCCCCATTTCTACATATTCTCCCCCCTCCCACTAGTGTACCACTTCCCCTGCTCTCAATGGCCGAGTTCGGCCAACAGAAGTGTTTATTTATTTATTTTTTTTATTAAATGGTTTTGCATGCCAATGGCCATATATTTAGCCATTGGCATGCTTAACCTCAGCAATACACATTTTCTGAAGCACTGACATGCCTCTGTTGTGTAGATTGCAGAAATGTATTCGGTTAGTAACCAAATACATTTCTGCAAGTTACACTGTTCCAGCACGGAGACATGCCGCTTTGCTGGATCCGCTAATCCAGCTCATTTGCATGGTTTTCACCAGCAAATGAGCTGATTAGCATACAGCATGGCTTTCCATGTTGGAACAGTGTAGGGCCACTTGTGCTCATTAAAACAGCATGTACTTGTATCGCGAGGCCGCCATTTTCCATGCAGGAGTGGTTACACTGTTCCTGCATGGAAAATAAAGCATTGTGAATCCCAAGGCATGTCTAATAAAATAGGGGACCACTTAACAAGACATGATAGCATCTGATTAAATAGAACCATGGATGTTGGTTTGGGGAAGATTTCATCTACAAAAGATGGTAGCCAAAGGAATGAAGTAAGGTTTGATGTTAAACCAGTCTTGTGCAGCATCTTGGTTTCAGATGCAACACTGCACTTGGCCAGCAAGGTCAGGGTAGTGACCATGGATGGCAGGACCAGTCTGTGGTAATTTTTCAGGTTTAATGGGCAACAGTGATGGATATGCAATTTTCATGGAAAAGAAGGAATCCAGAGGTGATTTACATGTTTAGAAGAGATCTTGGGTGGCAAAAGCCAGGTTACCTTTTTGGATAGGCTTATATAGGCCCTAGGGCCATTAGCCTAGTACCTACCTATGAACCTATGAATAGCTGGAAAAGTTCCCTGCACTAGTGACAGAAGTGCTAGTACAAGCCCTGAACAGACATGGCTAATGTATCTTTGAGAATGATAAAGAAGCCAAAGCCTTCTGGAGCCAAGTGTGGCAGGGAAATATGCAAGATATAACATCTGTGAGAAGCCATATTAGGACAGTACTTCAGGTGCATTGAAGGATGACTATGATACAGAATGCCAAAACCAAGACACAGGAAATTTTCAGGTCAGCAATGGGACATGGATCAACAATAGACATCTGATGAAGGTGGAGGAATTACATGTCTCTTTCCATGGAAAGTGAGAGAATCTTCATATCTATCACTTGTTTGATTTGGGAACTGGTTGGTAACACTTTACTGAGTACCCATAGGAGATTACTGGGCTATCAACCTGGAGGTCATTTTAAGCCTAGCTATTTCATTCCAATATGTCATTGAAATGCTAGTCACTAACAAAGACTGGATGTAGTGATGATCGCCCATGTCCAGGAAGGTTGTGGGCACTATCCCTGGTAAGAATTTATGGTGCCCCATCGACTTTTCCAGGTTCCTCTTGAGCAGTGTCATAGAGGTGCTCTGTTTCACATGAATTGGTAGCCTGTTCCAAAGATGCAGCAGCTGCTGGGAGAGAAATCTGCCCCTGCAGCATGTCCTATTTAAGTCACAGGCCATATTTAGGTGCCTGGAATGGGCAGACTTAGTCCCTTTTGATTTACTGATATGCAGCAAGTTCATTAGGTTTGGGTCTTGGATTGCTGTGTAGGCCAGGCATAAGTCTCCCCTAAGATGTCTATACAATACAGAGGATAATGACAGGAACTTTATTCAGTCTGTATAAGGCACATGCTGAAGCCCTTTAATCTTCTTTGTTAGAAACCTCTGAGGTCTCACCAGTTGCTGCAGGCGCTTTGTACTGTACATGCAGAGCTGGTCATAGGACTCAATTATGGGCTGGATGGTGTCCAGTAGAGTGGGGTTATAACCTCTTTTGCTCTTGAGGTGATGCCTTTACTAATCAGGTGCGCTATGTAGAAAGCTTTCCTTACTACGCTAGACACATGATAACTGAAGTTAAGGTTACAGTCAACATTGTGATCCCAGGTCCCTTGCCAGTTTGTGGGTACTTACAGTATTGTAGTTGATTTGATAGTATGAAGGGACATTATGCTAAAGTGAATGATGATGCATTTCTTTGCATTCAGTTTGAGACCATGACAAACACACCAGTCGTTGGTCTGTGTGAGATCCTCCTGGAGTATGTTGACATCATTTGGTGATTCATTGATTGCACCTAGTTTGCAGTCATCTGCAAACTTGGTCAGCTACAACCCCTTTAGTTTTGACCTGAACTTCTGAGAAGTATATACCAAACAGTAAGGGGCCCGGCACTGATCCTTGTAAAACCCTGCTGGTAACAGGTCTGCTGGTTGATGTGGAGTCACCCACTTTGATAGTGTGTGCCCGGTTTGTGAGCCAGTTGACAACCCATCTTACAATGAAGGGGTTTACATTCAGTTTGCTAAGTTTATTGGTAATGCCTGAATGTGGGATTGTGTCAAAACCCTTTCCCAAGTTGAGGTATGCTGTGTGCACAGATTTACCCTCATTAATGGCCCTGGTCACATTTTCAAAGTCCACTAGATTTAACAGGCAGGATCTGTCCTTGATGAAGCTGAATTGGGTAGAATCCAGGGTGTGGAGGTTGCCTATGTCTTTATTTATAAGGTCCATAATGATATGTTCTATGGCCTTACAGATGGGGCTGGTCAGCCTTATTGGTCTGTAATTCTCTGGGTCTATTGCTAGGCCACCTTTGTGGAAGAGAATAACTGTTGCTGTTCTCCATTTTGCTGGAACAAAGCCTGTGGTTAGGCAATGATTGAAAAGGGTACTTAATGGTGATGCAGCTCATGTTCTAGTCTGTTTAGAAGACAGCCTAAGATGTTGTCTGGCCCCATAGATGCTGTGTTTCTTGCCTTGGACAAGGCTTTGAGGACCATCTCATTAGATAATTAGGGTGGGGGTGAAGTTTGGGGGAAGGTTTGTGATAAGTTAGGAGAGGATAAGCGAGTGAAATTTTTGTCAAACCTATCCTATAACAGGTTTGGTACCTCTGTGGTGTCAGTGTGTGCGATACCTTTGGTCACTAGTTCTGCACATGTTTGGCTTCTACCTTTTAGGCTACGTACAGAGCTGTAAAAGGCCTTATGGTTATTCTTATCTGTACTTGCTAAGTTTCTCTCAAAGGAACACTTATATGATTTGACAAGTTGTTTTATTGCCTGTTGAGGCTGAGGAGGGTGCTTTTCCATTGTTGGGGCCTTGCCTTTGATTTCTTGGGCAGCAGCTATTTGTGTTTGTTGTAAAGTTTATTTATGCTTGATGTCCACTATGGCTGCTTATTTTTACTTGGGGCTCTGACTTTGATTCTTTCACTTATGCAAGTGATTGCACAGGGCTTTAGTGTAAACTTCAGTGTAGTTACCACTTCCAGCTTGGGGGCGGGCTTGGACTGCATTTATACCTTCACCTAGGAAGGTATAGTTTGCCTTGGTGAAGTTATTTAGTCTTATTTCACCCTTTGTGAGTTGTGGTGTTAGTTCCAGTTCAAAGGTGACTGTTTTGTGGTCAGATTTAACTAATTAATGCCCAAAAGGTGTGGCAGTGCATCTGTTGGACATGTTAGTGAGGACCTGATCTAAAATGTTTGTTTCTTTTGTCGGGGTATAAACAATTTGTTCCAGGGCATTTGATTTGACAAAGTCAAGGAACTTTTGCGCTAGTAAGTTGGAGCTAGTGTAGGTTTCCCAGTTGATGGTGGGATAATTGAAATCCCCCATAACTAGAGTGTTCGCTAAAATTTGGATTGTCTCCAGTTTGGTCAAGTAGGCTTCGTGGGTGTCATGATCCATGCAGCGGGATATATAACTAGCTGCTTCTTGAATGGGGGTCTTACTCACTGTAACCTGGACTTGGAGTAAATCCATGGAGTTGTCCAGTCTAACTAGATGGGAGGCGAATTTATCTCTATAGATAGAAACACCGGCATTTTGCAGTTTAAAGGTGTGGAAGGCATTGTAACCTTGCAAGACCGGGGTACTGACTGAGGCCTTGAACCAGGTTTCTGTGACTGCACAGGCATTGACATCTTCTAGGGATAGAAGTGCTTCCAGGGAGTGCAGTTTTTGTGTTACGCTCCTAGCATTTGGCAGCATGACCCTTATTTTGTTCTGATTGGCTAATTTCACGTCGGTAATGTTTTCGAGATGTTGCATAAAAAAGGCACTATGGGCGAGGCAAGATCCTTTGCCAGCAGCTGAAAGCCTAGATGTGTTTAGGTGCAAACAGTCTCAGGCAAAGCAGTGAGGTTTGTCAACCATGGCTTCTCAGGGTGACAGGAACTGGATCTCCTTTGAATGACATCAAAAACTAACCAATTATTTAAATCAATCATTTTTTTGTTTATATTGCGCCATCATTCTAGGTGAGAGTAGTATGCTGCTCAAAGCTAGGGATATACCTTCATGTGACATATACTGAGAGAAATCAACTATGTCTCTATTTATATAGTTCAGTGAGGCACGTCTCAGGTTGTTCACACTGACATGAACTATGATAGAGTCATAATGGTACTTGTTGCTGAGAGACCTGAGTACATGCATGGTCTGATGAATCCTCACACCGGACAGGCAGCTGACCATGACTTTCTCCTTGTCCAACCTGGTAAGTGGGACATCTGTGTGTCTCACTACTGAGTCTCCAATGACAAGAACATTTGGGTTTTGAGTGTTAAGCCTTACGGGCTTGGTGGGTGAGACACTTGAGTGGCTATGTGTCATGGGTGCTGTGGGGACTGTGTTAGTTGTAGCAGTCTGACATTTTGGAGGTCTCTGGTGTTTCGGTAGGTTTTCTGTGAAAACCTCCTCGTATGTAGATTTTTGTGTTTGATTAATACTATATGTATGATTAGTGATACTATGTGCATGTGTAGTGGTGGGTGAGTTGACACCTTTTTCTGTGTTACTGTTTTGAGAGTGAAAGAGCAAGGATTCAAGATTCTTGGTGTAGATATATCTCTCGCACTCTGTACTAGAGTGAGTTATTCATAGAGGGTTGTCAGTTTACATTAGCCAATTGCTATACTGCCTCAAGAGACCCAAATCAACAAGGCTGGCAAGAAAACAAAGGTAGTTCACTGTCCATAATGCTGTGTTAAAGACTGTTGTCGCTAGGGGGTGGCTTTTCAAAATCATTCACGGAGGAGCTCAGTGGTTGGATATTTCTGTCTGGGGTTTTTTTTTTTTTATTTTTATTCATTCATTTATTTATTTATTTATTGCTGATGTGTTTAATAGGTTACAGCTCATTTTTCTGACCAGGAAAGTACTAAGGATGAATACTACACTAGTGTGCTACAGTTGTATCTAAGGGAAACAATTGTTGAGTTTAACTGTCCAGCTTTGGCGCACATGTTCCATTACTGTAGTACAGTGATCAGCTGATGTGAATAGTGTAGTCAGCAGGGCATGTAGGAATATCCAGTCTCCAGGAACATCTCAGCTGGAATCATGACAACCTGCACCACAAGGTATGTACATGCACATGGGCTATATACATAAAAGACCTATAGGAATTTATGTGCCAAATGGTGGTGAGAGTGATACCTGTGATGCAGCATTGCCATGCTATGCTATCTGTATTTGTTCACAGGTTCCACTGGTAGAAACTACACATCAAAAGGATGGAAGATGCCCAATCTCAGTGGATAACCTCTGGCTGCTGCTGATGATGTGACACTGCTCTATTTTTAACTTTGGCGGAAACATTCACATTTCTAACAGCTGTGATAATGGTGGCAGGGAAGCAGGAATCTCCATCATACCCTTGTGTTTAGCACTAGACTTCCTGTCCACATTAGTTACACCCAGGAAATGCAGGAGTCACCATAACAGAAGGTGCCAGTGAGCTGCACTGCCACTGTCTTACAAACACCAGACACCGGTTAGTGGCATGTAGGTACCCATACATGCTGTTAAAATGGTACCCTATACTTCTGACAGGAGGTCCACTGTAGCTACAGCTGGTCAGTTTTCACCTGGAAGTTGTGATCCTTAACTCCCATACCCTCTTAGTGAGAAGAATAGCTAGAAACTTACAAACTAGGTGATGTAAACATCAACAGGAATAAAATCAACAGTCCCATACCCTCCCTGTCCATTAACCTCTTTAACGTTACTGAAGTAACCCACTCCATCACCAGACCCAATAAAACAAATCCCCTAGGATCCACTCTTGACTGGATCTTGGTCATCCATCCAAATAAAATTACCAACTCTGGCACCATCCCTGACTCTATTAGTGACCACCTCCCAGCTTTCATTTACCATGCAACCACCTCCCATCCACACCAACATCAATATATTCAGACCCACAACCTTAGTAAATTTGACCCCAAAACCTTCTCTAACTATCTCAAACAAATGCATTGGAACATTCTAAAAAACGTTCCACTCGATAAAGCCATATTCATTTTAATTCTACTTTCATAGACACTCTAAATTCCCTAGCTCCACCAAGGAAAACAAGAATAAAAACTATAACTGCCCCTTGGCTAACCAAAGAAACAAAGCAATTTATGCATCAAAGAGACAAATCTTGGAAGCTTTACCAAAAGAATAAACTTCCCCAAACCCTTTTCCAATATACACAGCTCTGTAACTTTGCAGAAAAACAAATCTTAAAAGACAAAAAAATAATCCTACTATGCTAAGCTCCAGTCCAACCATCCCCAAAACCCTAGGCTTTTTTGGAACTCCATAAACTCACTCCTCAATCCAGGCTCCAAAAATTATCCCTGTCTGGACCCAAGTAAATCTGACCTCAAATTAGCCTCACTATTCAGTTCTTTCTTTATAGAGTCAATATCTGACCTAACAAAACCTTTTCCCAACAATGACCCATCGTTACTACATTCCACCTCATCTAAGTCCCCAAATCATTTCCCCCCTATGTTTGAGCTTAAACCTGTCTCCATTAACTACATAAAAAAGGCTTCTATCCAAACTTAAACCCTGCTCCAATGCACCTGACAACATCCCCTCTTCCTTTCTCAAGTCTGCTGCTGATGATATAGCTCTCCCAATTAGTATCCTAATTAACAGATCCACAAAGGAATCTTATGTCCATAAACTCTGGCATCCCACCTTTATTCTTCCTCTCCACAAGGGAGGCAAAAACACTAACATTTCAAACTTCTGCCCTATAGCTCTTCTCCCTCCAATCTCCAAAATCCTAGAAAAATGCATCCACCTCCAACTTATGCCTTTTCTGATTAAAAGCCAACTTCTTACCCCTACCCAACATGGCTTCTGACCAGGACATAACACCATAACAGCTCTACTCTCATTCTTAGAAACTGTCAATCAAGCCTGAGATTCTGGGAACTTAGTATCCACAGTGCTCCTTGATCTCTCTAAAGCATTCAATACTGTTTCCCATAAGCACCTTCTAAGTCACCTCTCAAACCTAAATCTCTCTCAAAACACTCTTTCCTGGTTGTCAAGCTATCTGTCAGATAGATCTCAGGCTGTGAAATGGAAAAAGGCACCTCACCTTTCTTACCCACCCCTACCAGAGTATGACAGGGGTAAATCCTTGGGCCAATGCTGTTTAATATCTTTATCAATAACTTTCACTTTGCTATTCCTAATGACAAAGTCATCCAATATGCAGATGACTCTACACTTGTCTGCTCTGCCTCTAACTTCCATGAGCTCCTATCTAAAACTCAGACTGCATTCTTAACTACTGAGATCTGGATGTGCCAGAATCACCTTTCTTTCAATGCTAACAAATCTAAAATATTACTATTCACACCCACAAAATCTTTCTCTTTTGATAAAAATTCCTTTCAAGTCCTAAGCCAAAGCAACTCTCTGATTAAAGTTGTTCCCTTTGCCAAACTACTCGGTGTAACTATAGATGAACACCTCAAGTTCAACATCCATATTCAGCAAAATATAAAGAAAACCCACCGAAAACTAGGTATGCTATACAGGAACAACCACTTCCTCTCTACTTCTACCAGGCATACTCTGGCCTCCTCTTACCTCCTTCCCTCCCTTCTGTACAGTGCCCCGCTACTAACTTACCTATCCTCTTCCATCACTTCCAAACTTAAAAGCTGTTATAACAAAATTTCTAAATTTGCCACCAAAGCCAAACATTCCACTCATCACTGTGTTACCCTCCAATCCCTCAATTGGTTAGAATTTACAAATTACCTGGACTTCCTGCAGCTCACTACATTACATAGACTAATATTTAATCCAACCGAATGCCCCGCTCTAACATCATTTCCCCCATACACCCCAAATAGAACTCTCAGATCTGAACACCAAAACTTAATTACTGTCCACAAACCTAAATGTCCTGCTGGACAACATCTCCTCTCCTTCTCCTTAGGTAAGAAATGTAACTCTCTCCCTTCCACACTAAGGACAATGTCAAACACAAACAACTTCAAAACTCAGCTTTACACCTACCTCTCCTCCAAATGGAAATTTAACTGTATTCCCCCTACCTAGAACTCTTTAACAAAAGCCCCTGGGAGGGTATCCTCCTGTGTTCCTAAGCACCTTATAGCTGGCTATACCCTTCTATAGCTAACTCCTATACGATATCACACACTCTGTAAATATTGTAAACAGCTTTTGACTTTTGACTTTAACTGTGTGAATTTGTTATAATGTATCGGCATGATATTTTTCCACTATGGGCAATATTGCTCATGTTTTGTATTCTTTTATATTTATTTATTTATTTATGTTAACATTATTTTACCAGGATAAATCCAACTGGACACAAAGTGTCCATTTTCAGTGGAGTCCTGGGGAGAAAAGCTCCAAGGACGTTAACAGAGTACATACATGGTTTAGATAACAATAAAAAACTGGTATACAAGGTAAGAGAAACAAAGAAGTACAAGAACAATTTTGTAAAACAATAAGATGATCAAACAATAAGAGACTCAGGAGTAGAACCCCTGTTTGCAATATTTACAAAAAAATTACATATCAGGTGAGTATATCAGGTGAGAATATAGTGCATGCAATGGAGGCATACAGTGGGCCACTTATATCGAGTAGTGAGTCTTCAAGGGGGGGTCTTTGCAGTTGCAGAGAGGGTTAGCGTAGAGGTGTGAATTAAGAAGGACCTTGAAGGTGCTTGAGTGACTTTGCAGCCTGAGTTCAGGTAGGAGGGTGTTCCATACTTTAGCAACATCATAAGAGAATAGGACCTCCCCAGCACTGTTATTGCATGGGTTGAGTTCAATCAGGGTTTTGTTACATGAACGTAGTTCCCTTTTGGGGTTGTGAAAGTTTAGTATGTCAGCTAGGGCAGGGATCTTCCCCGGATGAAAAAGAATTTGATAGGCTATGATCAATTGGTGGTTGCGTAGGAGGTTTGGAAATTCTAACCAGTGCAGTTTAATTAGGGATTGGTAGTGGTGGGAATGTGATCTATTATTTGCAACGAACCTAACTATTTTATTGTAGCATGTGAAGAGTTTGTTCAGGTTAGTTTTGTTAATGTTGGTGAGGACTGGAGAGGCGTATGGTAGTGTTGATAAGAGACGAGTTCTGGCTATTGTTGTTCTAGTTTTGGGGGTTAGGAATAGCATGCAACAATATAGGCAACCAAGTTTTTTATGGACTTTAGAGATAGTTTGGGATACGTCCTTGTTGACTTTAAGTTGTTGATCAATAGTGATGCCTAAGAGTTTGGCCTCAGTACTAGGGTGATGAGGGTGCCATTGGTTGACATGATGGTAAAGTTGGTGGAGGAGTGATTGATTGGGTGGAATAGTAATAGTTGTGTTTTTTAGTTGGTAGTTGTTTAGCCAGTTCTCTACCTCAGTGAAGGATTCCTGGGCTTTACTTTGTAGTAATTGTATGTTTGGTGATGAGCAAATTAGAGTAGTATTATCCACATACCGGACGATGTTGGCTTTAGTGGTAGCTAGATGGAGATTATTTGTAAATATGTTGAAGAGAAGGGGACCAAGGATTGAACCTTGTGGGACACTGCATGTGACAGGAAGTGGGGGGATAGGGAGTTGCCCCATTTGACAGATTGTGACCGGTTGTTTAGGTAACTGTAAAACCATTTTAGGGTGGAGTCATTGAGGTTGAGTTCTGCTAGGCAGGTGAGGAGTTTGCTATGGGAAACTGTATCAAATGCCTTGGATAGGTCTAAGAAGGTGGCAAAGACCAGCTTCCCTTGGTTCCTATGTGAGTTTATGGTATTGGAGAAGTTAATTAGAGCAGCGTTGGTGCTATGGGAAGGTCTGAATCCATGTTGGGTTTTAGTTAGAAGGTTGTTAGTTAATAGATGGGTACGGATTTGGTGGTGGATACATTTTTCTAGAATTTATGAGAGGGGTGTTAGGATAGCAATGGAACGATAGTTGGAGAGGTCAGTAGATGGACCTCCCTTGTGGACAGGGATGATATATGAGGTTTTCCATAATGAAGGAATGGAATGCAAGGAGCTAGATCTGTTAATGAGTAGGGAGATGGGGTAGACAATGGCCTTGGATGCAATTTCGAGATATTGAGCTGGGAGACTGTCGGCAGCTAGGGTGGTAGGTTTGAGTTTAGCTAAGAGATTTTGAATGGTTGTAGTTGGAACTGGGTTAAAAGTGAAGGGGTTGGAGTTAGTCTGGTAGTTTAAAGGTTGATGTTGGGTAATGGGTGATATAGCACTTACCAGGTTCAGTATTGAAGAGGTAAATTAGTTATTAAAACTAGAGGCTATGTGTGGATCAGTACCTGTGATATCTGGGGGTGGTGTGGTGGCTTTACCAGGCTGGAGGATGTTGTTCACTGCAGCCCAGAACTTCTGTGGGTTGTTGTTATGTTTACTTTGTAGGGAAATATAGTAGTGTTTCTAACCTGCTTTTTTGCTTTATTTCTGAGCTCAGGAAAGCTTTGCCTAGTTACGGGAGTTTTGTATTTTTGCCTAGTTATCCAAGCTTTGTCTCTAGTTTTGAGTAAGATTTTTGTGGCTTTGTTTAACCAGGGGGCAGGGTTACTTTGCAATCTTATAGTTTTTAGTGGGGCTAGTTGCTTTAAAATCTCTAGGAATTTTGCATTAAAGTATTCTACTGCATTATGCAGGGGAAGGGTTTTTATGGGAGCTCAGTCAAAGGATTTTAGGGCTTCTGAGAATTGATCTGGGGAGACGTTTTTTTGGGAACAGATTTGTAAGAGAGCAGGGGTGTTAGTAGATTTTATTTTGTGCCGAAGGAGAAACGTTGGGTTATGGTCACTGAGGGAGTCAGGTAGTATTCAAGATAGGTGGGCAGTATTGGACTGGTTAGTAAGGATCCAGTCTAAGGTGGATTCTCATTTGGTGGTTTTGTTATTTCTTGTGGGTAAATGTATGAGTTGTATGAAATTATATAAGTTTATGTGGTTGGTGGCTATGGGTGAGTGTATAGTGTTTCAGTCCATGTTGACATCACCTAGGAGCAAAGTTTCTTGGGACAGGGAGTGGGAAGCCCAGTGGAGTATAGATTCTAGGGTCTTAAGGTTGTCTCCTGGTGGTATATAAATGCTGAGTAGGTTTAGTTGTTTGTGTTGGTTTAGTAGGATTTTGGTGAATAGGGTCTTGACAGTGTTGAAATCTGTGGTTTCTTTTTGAAGGAGCTGGACTTTTAAATTGGATTTGAAAAGAAGGGCAATACCACCACATTTTCTGTGAGGTCTATCAACTCTTAATATGTTGAAGTCAGGTGGAGTTATAGAGTTATCTTTAATGTGGGGTTTAAGCCATGTTTCTGTAATCACTATAATGTCTGGGTTGTATACAGAGATAATTCCATGTAACTGTTCTATTTTACTTGTGATACTGCGAATGTTTAGGTTTAGAATGATTAAATCAGTGGGTTTATGCTTAAATGGGAGGTTGGTGTTGGTTGTGGTATGGGTGTTGTATGTTGGACCAGAGTTGGGGTGGATATCACCTCCTAGTAGTAGTTGGGCCATAATACTGGTAATGGTTTTAAGGTAGAATACAGTTAGGAAGTGATATTTGAGGCTGGGGTAATTTTTGGATTGTGAGGAGTAATGCTCCCCCTTCCTGCTCTTACCCCTATCCCTACTCCTCTAACCTATGCCTCCAAATCTAGTTACTACTCTTTTCTTCATAGTAAGAGAATAAAATATGAGGGCTTTTCTCTCTTATTTGGTATTGCTCATACCTACTATTGTGTTTAGTACAATTTTTTAGTATAATTTTTAGTATAACTTTTATTGTTTAGAATTTTATTATTATAATTTTTCTTTTGACCAATGCTACCTCTGCATTATGGTTTTACATGTCTTTTATATATTGTTAACGTTGTCACTGTTCATGCTTGGAGCTTTTCTCCCCGGCCTCTACTGAAAATGGACATATATCCAGTTAGACTAACCCGGTCAACAAATGTAAAATAAATAAATAAAATAAATGGATAGGAGAGATGAGTTGAAAAATTAAAGGGTAAAGGATGATTAGTTGTGCATTTGCAGGTATGAAGGGATGGTTTATGGTGTATGGTAGGGTGGGGGATTTGATGCAGTGCATAGTGTTAAGTGGATGGTGATAAGTAGTAATGAAGGAGAAAAAATAAAGACAGATGGATAGGGAAGGCAAGAGTAATGGGATGATATGGTTGTGGGAGTGTGGTGTTGGTGACATGGTGATTGAGTTATCTGTGTTGGAAGACTGCGGATGGGTGTAGAAGGAGAGAGGTGGTATGCAGTTTTGTCGTTTACTGGAATAGAGGCTATGGTGGGTTTAATGGAGTGAGGGTGCGGTTTAATTTTAATAATATGCAGTATAAACAAAATCTTTTAAGATATACAATAACAATGTCAGACAGAATACAATAAAATAAATGTTACAATGTTAAAATAGATAAGATAGTATATGCATACAGTAGTTTTTTTTTTCTATAGTCTATTCAGATACACTTAAATTACTAACTTTTGCAACATGAACAGAACTGTGCCCTAAGCAATCTATCCTAACAATTCACAGGAAAAAAACTGCAGCAGATCCAGTACCAAGTTATACATTAAATATAAAATAGCAAAAACTGTCAAGCAAAAATACAAAAGCAGTAATCAAATCTGTACTTGTACTTTTATTTTTACTGGACTGCTATCTTTACTGTAATCTGTTTCATGGAGCTTTTCTCCCCGGGCCTCCACTGAAAACGGGCTCTTTGGGCCCAGTGGACTTCCCCAGTAATCAAGCTGGAAATAAATAAATAATAAATAAATAAACAGCTAACACATCCATCTTCCATAACCCTTGTACATTTGCTCGCATAGCTGTCGCCTGTCACTGTGGGCCACCCCATCTGTACAGATAATGATGACTCTGTCCTGTCCACTCTTCTAGCCTGTATAGAGATGTGCAGCACGATCATGCAAAATTGTGGGGGGAATCGTGTCACTGATATATATGAATACTTACGTGAGTATTTTAGCACTATGCTATGCATTACAATCCTAACCGTACAACTAACTATGCGCACTACACTCTTCTCAGTCAAATAGCCTCGAATACTGAAAACTCTGCTTTACTTGATATCTAACTACCTCCATTCCCTCACCAAAAATTCTCTAGCATTAAATAATACAACCTTCAAAAGAGTACTTTTAGAGCACTTATGTATGCAATTGCCTTCAAGTTACTCTCACTTAATTATGGAGATGACCTTCAGGCGCCACCATTCTTACATTCAAGGAGAAAGTTAGAATCAGAGTAGTCATCAGTGAATTTCCTTTTCTAAACAAATACAGCAATGGATTAAATGTCATTCCTTTAAGATTGCAAAATAGCTGTTCAATGCCTCATCAGGTAGGCTGAAGTAGAGACTACTCAGTTTTGTTGGTAGGCCTACCTGTATTCCTAATAAATACTGGATTATTATGAGATATAATGCAGATAACCAAAAGAAGTTAGACGTGTAAACTTCTATTATACAATGACCCCCCATTAATATTCAAAAATGTGCACGCTGATCGGTCGTGCGGACTTTTCCCATTAGTATAAGTCTTTTTTTTTTTTTTGGACGGCAACGGAGAATGGAAGAGCTCCGTTGCTGTTATCTCGCTATGTTAAATGAGTTTAACATAGCGAGATATCTTAAAAAAAAGCAACAGAGCTCTTCCTTTCTCCGTTGTTTTTTTTAAAGCTGTCTAGCTATGTTAAACTCATTTAACATAGCTAGTCAGCTTTAAAAAAAGCAATGGAGAAAGGAAAATCTCTGTTGCTTTTTTAAAGCTATCTCGCTATGTTAAATGAGTTTAACATAGCGAGACACGTTTTTAAAAGCAATGGAGATCTTCCTTTCTCCGTTGCTTCCATACACAGTTCTGATGTACTGCATAACGATACGCATGTGCAGTACATCAGAACTTACGGAGAATACTGGACAGCTGCAGAAGGTCAGCAAGGAGGCATTATACAATGCCATTATTTAAGAAAAGTAAGTATTTATTTTCTTAAATAATGTCATTGTATAATAGCAATAACGCAATTCTGGGTGTGGGTAATGCTGGATTTACCCACGGTTGTCTTTGTTTGGCCACTTGGGCTTCACCCTTGTGACCAAACCACACCAACCGTGGGTAAATCCAGCATTACCCACACCCAGGTGTGGGTTATTGCTTAAATAGTGAAAATGGAACTTTAAAACTAGATTCAAATATAAAATCTTAAGAGATAATTCTAAAGATAAACTGCATTCATATCTAACAGTTCTTGACAAAACAGATTTTGTTTACAGCTTACAGAGCATGAAAATTCCCTTGATTCACATTGTATACTCTCAATATTTTGCAGTTAACTAAAACTAAACCGGACACAATTTCATTTTATTTATCCATAGATAAAAAATATGAAAGTGCCTTTCCCTGATAGCACATGATCTTATCCTGTCCCTTCTTGCACCTGTTTATTTGTGTTCTAAAGTTGCAATTATGTGAATTATGGCATAACATAAATTATCACTAATACATGAGTTCACAACGGATACTAACATTATGGAACATGAAATAAGCAAACAAACAAATACATAAAGTAGGAAATTGTTAAGGTTTTCATTGTTACTTTCTAAGTATCAATAATGCTTAAGTAAAAATCAATTGTTATTTCTTCTGCTCCATAATGAGCCACGCTGAGCAAAAACACTCCAAATATATATCTTTGAACCACAGCAGCAAAATAATTTTTATAATAGATGTCTCTATTGTCAGTGGACTGACTCACCAGTAACAAAGCTAGACAATGACATAGATATAGTGAACTGTTTTTGGTTGCCAGGACCTATGATGTTACAAGGGCCCTAAACACCCTAACCCTTGACAAATATGACTATGAAATGGTAGTGGGGCATGTGGGGGTGAATAATCTGAGATACAAAACCCTGAGGGATATGCAGAAAGACATGTCCAAACATCCATGCATGTTACAAATGCAGGTAAGACGCTGATCCTGAGTGAAAGTCTTCAAATAATGCCTAGATACGAAAAGAAGATAATTAGCTTCAATAATGTTTTAAATAGCTGGTGTCATTCATGGGTATCCACTGTATGTCAGCATGAGATGAGCTGCTCGACAATTCAGCTTGCTTCAGTAAGAATGGCCTGCAACGCTCTTTAAAATGCTTTTGCATACTGGATAGAGCCTCTGCTGCCCTTCAAGTGCATTTTGTAGGCAGAGTCCAGTTGGTGGCCATTCTTAGGTAACTAACATTCCCTACCCAGACTGAGATCATATGGGGGGAGCTCTCCTTAAAGACAGAAGTCAAGCAATAAATAACCCAATCTTGAAGCACTCATACATTTGGAAAAATCTATTTTGCATATTTACTGAAACTTAATTTAAATATAAAGAGGGCATTCCAGCTCTACCAGAATTTTTAACTTTTCATGCCTTCAGCCTCAATGGCAATTGTTGTAGAGTCTCTGTTTCTGACAAAGATCATATTACCTTCAGGCAAGGACTCACAATCTGAACTCAAAGAAGTACATAACTCTCTAGATTGGAGTAATTATCATTGCTAGCTTGCTACAGAACACCTTCTTTATCCACTGACCATTTAAGATTCCTCTGTATTCTAAAGGGTATTTCTATTTGCAAAAGTTCACTCATTTTGGGTGACTTTAGCTACTCGTCAATAAACTGAAATACCTATATTTCTAAAGTAGGATATGTCCAGAAATTCCTGGACTTAAATAAAAAATCCCATAACCAGTTTCTAAATACACCTCCTAGAAGATAGTATTCTTGGCCCAATTCTTACAAATATGGCTGCTTCTTGAGCTACTTATCTGTTATCTCCTTCCCCAATGAAGCCTGATAATAAACTCATGACCTCCTTTAAATTCCAAAAAAAAACTCCTTCAGCAAGCCCCGCTGAATTTAATGACTACAATCATGCCAACCCCAACCTACTCTGAAATATCAAAATTCACTAACATTTTCTAATCGTTACACCTCCCCTGACCTTAAAACATCAGCAAATCTCACTGAGGAATTCTATACCCATTTGAAAAATGCATAGAGCTAGCAGTCCCTTTCAGAACCAAGTATCATAAAAATGTCAAAATCAAGCCAGCCTGGAAGTCCATTGCTATAAATAAACTACAAAAAAAGAAACGTTAAATTATTTAGAAGACCCACATCCCCTCTTCTCAAAGATAATATCAAAGGCAATGCAAAAACAAGACATGAAAACCTCTGTCAGGTCCACTAAAGGAGTCTATGAACTTTTATTGGCCATTGAAACCAAATATAATTATAAATCCTTCTTTAACTAGGTTAGAAAACTAATAACAAAAAACCCTCTGTTGCTCAGAACTTATTCATAATGACACCTCCTACTCCGGCCGTATAGCCGTTACCAATATCTTTGCAAAAATATTTAGCACCAACTTTATACCATCATTTCAAGTCAAAGTTCCAAAATATATGACTCTTTTACTCCCACAATTATCTCTAAATATCGTTTATTGAAAGTAATAAAGAACACCAAAAACATTTCCTCTATGGGACTGCCCTGGCCCCAAATGCCCCACATAGATGCCAGGTCTACTAGCCGCCCTCTTATGCCTGCCTTTGAATTATTCTGGTGCTTCTTGGACTGGTCATGGATATTGTGGGAGTCCTAGGGACTCAGCCATCTGTGCTTCCATCTGGTGGGAAGGTTGTATTATATGCCTTAACCACTTATGAAGGCAACTCCCCCAATTTAGACCATGTCTCCCCTTAGGCAGCCTCACCAACAAGTGCCCTCCCTCAGGATGGAAACACTCATCCCTCCCTATGCTCCATTAGTCTCCTAAGCTGCTAATTGTATCTGGATCAATTGCTCTGTAGTTAGGAATTTATCCTCTATCCCACCAGACCAGTTACTATACTTCCTTGTCACTCCATCAGTTGCAAGGGTCACTAATCAAACCTGGGTCTGCTGGGTTATAGCTAGGGATTTAGCCCTGTATGCCACCAGTTGCTATTTTTCTTAATGAAAAGTTAAAGAAATTATCAAATTATGTGCCTTCTTAAAAAGAAAAAAAAAGAAAAAGATTCATTTCATTTTCTTGAAAATTGAACAGTTTCTTATTGATGCATGATCTTAATGCATTTGCCTAGTAACTATGAATGTTTGTGTCATTGCACACTTGCATTTCAGTAAACAAAGAAATGCCTATTTTAAGAAGTTATTTACCAGCAAAATTAGTGTAGACTAATAGAGGAAGCAATGTTTTATGTTTACTAACAGAATGGATTTTGACTAATAATTATTTTTTATTTAAATGAACTTATATCAAACTACTAGATAGAGTAGCCATGGGCCAGAATTTGCTATAGTATTTATAAACTGGGTCATGACAAAATTGCAGGAAACTTTACATTATATATGTATTTATTTTTAAGAATTTTTTTATTGCCATTTTATTGGATTTTTTTTTTGTCTTTGGCAAGTAGTAGTGAGTTTTAATATTTATAAATCAAATTAATGAATGTAGGATTTCTTATGATTTATTTCTTCAGTACAAGAAAAGAAAATGTATTATTTTGATGCAATGATTAATTTAGGAATTAACAGGCAAGAGCATGGAGCGAAAGTATTTCAGAAGCCTTCTTTTGTGAATAGTTATGTATATGCTAATAGCTTTTATCCTAACCTTGTTAAGGGAAATGTTATCAAGCCTAGTTAGTAAGAACATATAGATTGACAACAAGAGATGAGAATGATTTTGATGACAAGGATAACTTACTGTAATATATGAGGATATTTACATAGTGGTTTCGATATGGTTGCAAATGAAAACTAAGAAGAATGGCACATACATTTTAAGTCTTTATTGAATGACAACAACAGTACAGAGTTAAAAAATCAGATTAAAAGCAATAATTAAATGTGTGCAATAACTATTTTCAATTAAATTGATGTGGTTAGCTTTAAAAACATTATAAAATCTAATCTGAACATTTTAATGGATAACCAAGGTCTATATAAACGTTTGTACAAGGAATTGAGTTATGTATGTAAGGGAAAGCCAAATATAAAAAGTTTGGTTAAATGAACAAATATGACTATCTAAAATTAGACAAAAAAAGAGATGTTTACATTTGGCTCACAATCTAGATACTGATTTATCAATGAAAGACCATTTGTTTATGTGGTTAAATAGGAGAGAACTATTGCAGTTAAAGAACATTTTAATGGTGACAGATTTTTTGTTGTGTGTGTATATAGCTTTCAGCATGGTTTGACATGGTTTTTATATGGGTACAATCACAACAAAGTTAAGTAAAAAATTATGAACACGAACTCCATTAAAGCAAGTATTCAACATATTGCTGTGTATAAGCACAGTATTATATTAATATAATTTAGGAGATCTGTATTTTTGATAGTGAATTGTGTTAATGGCACTTACAGTGAAGGAGAATATGACAAATTTTCAGATGCTTTAGAGTCAGATTGAAAACTTGGGCTTGATGCTTGTGTCCAACATTTTAAAATATCAGTCTGAAGCAAGTGTTACAACATAGTTTCATGTTTTAAGTGACTTAAAAATAGTACTTTATTATTAGAGAAAGCTTTGAAATGCACTTTTCATATTTTATTATTGTTTAGAGAATGGACAAACTGTACATCAACACCCTGATTGGAGAATGAACATTTTCAAGCAGGGTATTGATGTACAAGTAATGCCTGCTGAAAAATGAGTCTGCTACTTCACGGCAGCATATGAAGCTGCCATGGAGTTCCAACTGAAAAACGCCTAATGGCCACCATTATTTTACTATTTATTTTATTATTACAGCACTTCTGCTGTTTAGTGAGTGTAAAATTTACTTTTTAAAAAAGAAAATTAAAAAACAAAAGTGTTCGTATTTATGTCTGTGTGTGTGAGGGTATGCAAGCATGACTGAAACTAAGATTGATTTAGCTGTTATTTTATACTCGCTAAGCAGTGCCTTTGCTGTATAGCGAGTGTAAAAAAGTATAACAGAAAAAAGTGTGTGTGTGTGTGTGTGTGTGTGTGTGTGTGTGTGTGTGTGTGTGTGTGTGTGTGTGTGTGTGTGTGTGTGTGTGTGTGTGTGTGTGGGTGTGTGTGTGTGTATGTCTATGTTTCTATGTGTGTATATGTTTCTGTTTGTTTCTGTCTGTGTGTGTGAATGTGTGCTTGAGTGCATGAAAGCAAGTTGTGTGTGAGTGAGAGAGAGTGAAGTGTGATAGCAATCGAGCAACAGCAGCACTGAGGAGGTTTACATACATCTCACCTCGTAGATCAAGTTAACTGCATAAAACCGAAAGTAAAGGTTGAACAAAGGCTTAAAACAGGAACAAATTCCTCTTTAAAAAAATTGCAAAGTTCCTTCTCTTTATGAAATGCAAGTGTGTGTGTGTGTGTGTGTGTGTGTGTGTGTGTGTGTGTGTGTGTGTGTGTGTGTGTGTGTGTGTGTGTGTGTGTGTGTGTGTGTGTGTGTGTGTGTGTGAGAGAGAGAGAGAGGGAGAGACAGTGAAATGATGGATCACTGGCAGCAGTAAATAAGAAGTTTGCCTACCTTTTCAACGTTTTAGCTCAAGAAATGTGGATAAAGCCTAAAACAAAGATGAACAAAAGCTCAAAAATAGGAATCGATTTTAAATATTGTACTTATAAAAATTACACAATAAGTTAAATAACAGAATTTGTGTTAACATGAATTATCTGAAGGAAATAAAGTCTGAAAGTCAAATGTATGTCATTATTTAATGACTTCAATCCCCAAATGACTGGCAAGAAACCACACATTTTAGCAGTAAGGGACCAAAAATGAAGCAAATATCTAGATTTGTTTTTAAAAATGATATATTTTGGATGCAAATGCTTCCTCTAACACCATTTACATATACTACAACAACTTTGAAACATTAAGTGGAGGAACTATTTCACATTAAAAATATATAAAACATAATATAGTAATAAAAATATATAAATAAGTAAGTAAAACAACAATTTTACAGAGATCTTGTATTCTAATCACAGTAGTGCCCTCCAGGGTGTGTGATAATGTGTAATCAATGTCTTTCCAAGGGTGTAGAGGCCCGACGCCACCCCTGGGCAGGCATTATTTACACATTAACACACACCCTGTCAGGCATTATTGCTTGCATTTTTAGTGTGAGTAGTATAGAAATGTTGGTTCTTTAAGGAGTTTTCACAATTCTCATGGTAGTATTTAAACAGGTGCAATGTATGCAATTTAACAATTCTGATGAAATCTCATTGTAATTTTAGAATGAAAACACTTAATTATTTTATGTCTAAAATAATTTCAGCCATTAATTTTTGGTGTTTTTTTTTACAGTGTCTTGGAATAGTAGTCATAAATGAAACAGCCACCACTCATCAAAATAATATTTTTAATTTTTCACTTACATTCTCCAGATCTTATCAGTGCATGATATAGATAAAACAAAATCAATAAAAGCAGTGCATTCTCCAAAGCAGAAGTACACAGAGTAAGGGATACATGTCTACCCCTTCAACTCAATTCCCTAGGATTGTATTCTTCATATCCATCTGCAAAAATCTACCAAACTCATTTGACAGAATGGAGATGGTAGAAAAGCTCCATAGCTATATCTGTGCTTAATCTTTTCCATTTTTCTATCCCTAGACCTTCGCAGCCAAGTTCCCTAAGCTGGAGATGACGATATTATCACAATAAAAATGTATCCTTTGTATTCAATTGAATTAAATTCTTCTCCCAAAAGTCCTTAATGAATATAATGTTATCAATGATCCAGCCCAGCCTTACAATAGGCTTATAAGCTATAAGAAACTTTGCCTTAAACCAAAATCCTACTCCATTTTAAAAATCCAGTTTTTAGATATGAGGAGAACACTCATCAAACCACCACTGTCTCAGACCACTGGGAACCCAAACTCAATACAAGTCTCTCATTCTGGCTAATATACAGATAATAAATAAGAAACTTCAAATTCTATCTCAAACCAACTTGGTCTAGAAGTATTCCTAGCCCTCAGTATCTACTAACCAAGGGAGGCTTTGGAGTAAATTTCCAAGTTAGAAACCTCCAACCCACCCACTATTTAGGTAAGGTCAATTTACATCCACTAACTCTGGGAGTTCATTTAATCCTACTGCCATGTTTTTTACAATGTCTGCTAAATGTCTAAACAACAAAAATATTTTAGGGAGTAGCAACATTTTGGTTGCCTGAATTTTATATATGAAAAAGTTAAATGATGCCAAGAAAGTATTTTATTATGAATAGCACAATGTAGTGCTTTAGAGTTTATGCCTAGCATATGCTTAATTGGGAAGCTCATGGTTATAACTGAATATGAACACTCTTTAATGATTTTGATTCCTTCAAGGGAGGAACGTCATCCAAGACTGTTAATACATACTTTAGTAAGAACAAATATGGTTTGATCCTATTAATTTGAAGTCTTGACAGGGATGCAAACTTAGCTAAAAGAGACAAAAAGTTAGGACCTGCATTAATTGGTACAAGAAGCCATATGACCCCATCATCAACAAACACAGCTGAGAGATTTTGGGGTCAGATTTAGGGTAAATGGCAAACTTCCTAGAAAACTCACCAGAACTTCAAGAACTCATATAAAAAGCAATTAGTAGGGAGAGTACCTTTGTTTTATACCTCTCAATAGAGTAATCATTTCTGGAAAAAAATAATTAGTGCTGACAAAGGCCACAGATACTTACTATAATAACTTAACTTTTTCACAAAGCCAAGAGGAAATGTATATCCTATCAAATTCCCATTTAATGTAATCATATGCATGTGAAAAAATCTAATAAAAGTACAGCCCTAGATTATCGAGAGAAGTTACTTGATGTTATAGACATGCCTCTCACATGAACCTTATTATGAGGAATGTTCCTCATTTTGAGTCTTAAAATGTCCATGTTCCTCATTGATAAGAATATTTTTCAATGATATCCATGGAAAATAATACTGAATCATAGTAATTCATCAAAAAATCCTTAATAAGTATAAAGTAACACATTTTAATCATTTTAATCCATAGCTGAAGTTGCTAGTAAGTTGTTAGTATGTGTTCCACATTTTGCCCATTTGTTCCACACTATGAGAGGCAATGTTTCACATTCTGTAAAAGAAAAGTTGAGAGCTATAGTTATAGATTCTGCCATAAACTAACTAGATCAGCCCTCTCCATCCTATCATGCCCTGCTGTCTATTTTTAATTAGAACCCTCCCTCATAAAAAAAACTTTCTATGTGTTAATATTTCAGCAAAGATGTTATTATCTAAGGGTAGTAGTGTAATAGGTCTATTGGATTCAGGAACCATAGTATCATTGCCAGGTTTGGGTAAATAAATTACCTTCACTTTATTCATTGTATTTGGGAACTGTTGTGATTTTTCTGCCTCCCTACACAAGGCAAGTAACAGGGGGCTTTGAAGTTACTTGTAGAATTGAGAAGTATGACTATCTGGTCCAGATGCTTTCCCTGACATAAGAACACTACAGCATTATTAATCTCAACTAAAATGATTGGTTTCTCAAGATCCTCTCTATCTTCAGGGGAAATATGGTGAAGATTAAATGTCTCCAAAAAAGTGCCACCACCTTTCCACTGCATGCAACTCTGGAATGATAGATTTTATATAAATGACAAGCCATTATTTGATTAATTGCAAATATACTGTGTGTAACCTAACCATTAGAAGTTCTAAAACCCATGATAGAAACCTTCCTGCATCTTTCATTTATCCTTCTAGCCCAACATGAAATGGCCCAACAAATATTTTGACCTCTCCCACTTCTCCTAGATCCACAGATATTGCAGGGCATGATAATTTTGCTTGAGTTGTTTTATATTCTCCTTCAATTCCATATCCATACAGCCTCCCTTTTTTAGATTGATTCTTGCAACTCAATTTCTCTTTCCAAGTTGATCAATGCATTGCATTCTTAACTTTGTTTCCTAGCCTTGTAAAAAATCATAATGTGTTTTTTTCAGATTTTTCAAACTTACCCATTGCCTACTAAATTCATTCCCAGAAGTCTGAGTTATCCAAAACCAACACAAGCATCTACCCACATCCCCTGCCTTCTTTGCATCTTTAAGAAGTAATGGATCAACATGCCAAGAGCTACTTCTTATATTAAGACTGAAATTAGCTAATTCAAATAAGACCATATTTTGTCAGAAAGCAGAGTGGGGTTGTGATTTATTTGTATAACAGTACCTATTGTAGTCCTGTTTAGGAGCCAAAAAACAATTCTGCTGGCAGTAATCAATTGTAAACCAATAAAAGTGCAGTCTCTCTCTGAAGGATGAATCAAATGTCAAATGGCAATCAAATGCTGGTCCATAGTAAACTGACATAAACAATTATATACTTTGGGAAGCCTGGGTTTTCTCGATGGAATGTTATCTAATAAAAGTTCTGGGACAGCATTAAAGCTGTTGCAGATTATAACTTAAGTACATGCTTCACACAAGCTAGCCATCATGCCCCAGAACTCTTGTAAAAAAATATTCCTGGTCCTTATTTGGGCTGTATACATTTTCTAAGGTTGATGAGGTACTTACATCCCTTACTGTAATGTAAATCACCCTCCTGCTTCATCCTCCAATTCAATACAAATTTCCATCCTTTTTGTGAACTAATATCACTATACCCCTTTTAGCAGAATTACAACCATTATTTCTCACGCATTCAGACCATACATGGACAAAAACATTGTTACTATTATTAATGTTATATTTAATTCTAGTTTCCTGCAAGAAAACAACTTTAGCATGTAAATGTTTGATTTGTCAAAAACAGCTTTTCTCTTATATGGAGTCCCCACACCTCTTACATTCCAAGAAACAAAAACAATCGTGTCTGTAAAAAAGCCTTTTATCTTGCTACAGCAAAGCATTCTTCTTCATCACTTAATTGCCGAACACCACCCTGGACAGGCTAGGACTTCACATTCAAAGCCCTACCAAAATATTATAAACAAAAACAAAAGGAAAAATAAAAACTTCCAGCTATATGATTTTTTTCTGGACTGGAGGAAAGAATATCAAAAAATGTTAACAGTTGAACAACAATGATGAAATTAAAGGAATGATTGCAAACAAGGAGATTTTAATGATATCAGTTGGCAGAGATGTATAGCAGGAAAAGGATAAAACTCTGCCCAATGCAACAGGCCCACCATCTTATTCAGACAGCACTTATAACAAAAATTAGTTTCTCAAAAAAAATACTGCTTAGTAAACCTAAGCAGTGAACAGTGCATCAGAACCCACAATGGAACTGTTTCTACTGTATTAGCATGTTGTCACAGCAAGCATTATTGCATTCCATGTATCCAATAAATGAAATGATGTTGTTTTACAAAAAAATTAGTTTCTCTTCTCCTTGTAGCAGACTTCAGTAAATTGTTTAAGTAGACTAGTGCTGAGATTATAAGTTCCCATACAGATAAAACAGCCAACCCCAAATCAATATATAACAACAAATAAATTCACTTATCTGAATAATGTCCAAATAATCCAACAGTTACAAACTTAATTTATATTAACACTAGATTCAGCTGGAAATGGCAGAACCCCTTCATGTTCAATGAAATTCCTCACCCGCAAGGCACTCTGGAGTTGAAAATTCATTTCCAGGAGCATCCTCCCTGTCTGTGATAGTAAACTAATGGTTTTGTGAAACTGGTAATGAAGGTAGTGAAATTTGTTGGTCTGTGTTGTTGACAGACTGGGGGATACCTTTAGCAATTTACTCATGCCATCTTGGACATTTTTGTTCAGAACAGATTTGTATGGGGAAGTGACAGGGATGTTGTCTCTTTTTTTGCCCTATGACATTGCCACGGCTCTATAAGAAGGTTTAGAATGCAGTGGGCCAGACATTCTTGTGCCTTGATCAACTCAGACTGTCTGTCACTGCTTCTGCATCAGTAGGCAGATATGACATAGAGATTTGCCATGTATCTGGAGATTTAAAAAAGCGAGTCACCACAGCTGAACTTCTTTTCCTTTTTCTGTTCACTTCCTTAGCAAAGGTACACATAACTTTCCTCTTATGATAAAGGGTAGTTAAATAGTTGGAATAGTGTGCTACAACTCTGACTTTATTGTACCTAAGTAGAATGAAGCTTATGGTTTCTCTGCTTTTTTAGAGAATATTTTCTCTCGCATTGTAATCTAAACAACATACTATGAACTGTTTGTGGCACTGGTAATGCGATTCTGTGGAGTAATCAGATGCACTCGCTTTATGGCTAAAGAAGTATTATTCCCCAGGAACTCCTATAAAATGGTGGTGATAAACAACATAGGTTTCTCACCTTTCCAACCTTGGGGCAACCAGAAAAAATGTACATTATTTTCTCTGGCCCTGTTTTCAATATCAATGGGCCGGATTCACAAAGGCTTGAACGGAGTCTAAGAGTAGAGTAAGACTCCATGCAGCCAACATGTTCACCGAGCGATCCAGGAACAGCTGGTAGGGGCGTGCAACAGAGCTCCCAAAATGAGTCCTACACGGACAGGGCTTGGATATGCAAATTACCTCAATTGCAGGCGAAAGCTATGCAAATGAGGTAAATTTGCGATCCAAGAAACCAGAACCTGTCCTAGTAAGAGTAGTGTTATTTGCAGAAATGTACTCAGTTGACAACTGAGTATGGTTCTGCAAATAGCAAAACAGATTCGTGACAGCTCCAAAAAAAGGATGCATCCAGTTGAGGAAGCATGCCAATGGCCAAAAATACGGCCATTGGCAATGTTCACTGATGCAAAATAAAAATAAAATAAATTTTTTTTTCATCCCGATCCCCGGGGTTTAAGCGTAAGCACAGCGCCGCACAAATGCGCTGCACTGCAAAAACCAGAAAATGAATAATTAAGATCCACAAATGTGGATTTTATTGCTATTCTGAATTTACAATGCAAGGGAATGGCAGGCTGAAGACAACATGGCCACCGAGTAGAGGTTGCTAAGTGGGGAAGCTCAGTCAAAGAGATGTAACCAAGCATTAGTAGGCAATCCTATGCAAATGAGGGTTAGGATAGTGAATCGCAAGTTTACATAGCAAATGAGCACAGTCAGTGGATTGTAGGAGTAGGATAAGGGGAGTAACAGAGTAGACGATAGGTGACATCATAAGGGGGGTATGTATGAAAGAAGTGAAGCTCATTGGAGCAGAGTGGCATGTGTAAGCTGTCATTTACACATCAGTGGAAGAGGTGTGTCAACAGGTAGGCTAGGTAAAGGCAAGAAACTGAAGGTGTATGCCGTGGATAAAACTAAAGTTTCTTGATGAGCGTGTATGCGTGCGGGTGCACACCTGTAAACCCGAGTATGACTGTGTACATGCGTGTAAGCGTGTGTGCATGCGTTTAAGTTGGAGTAAGCATGTATAAGGCTGTTTAAAGTTATCTAAGCATGTTTGCGTCGGTGTGCGCACGTTTTACCAAGAATAAGCAAGTTTTAGTCAGTGAAAGCATGTGTGCATGCGTGTGAGCTGGTGTGCGCATGTTTGCACTTGTGTGCATGGCGCTGCCCCCCTGAGGAAACAGAAAGGGAAAAGGAAGCACAACAAATAGTAGGAAGTTAACCAGGGAGTACTAGCAGAGCTATCAGGTGAAAACAATCAGAATCAGGCAATTACACAGGCAGTACACTAGCCCAGCCCAGCATATAAAACTCTGCAAACAACATTCCACTATGTTTCTCTCAAGAGACACTGAAGCACTGCAGTAAGCCAATAGAAGTGAAAACTGAAAAAGCTTTACTGAGACAAAGAAATGTTAGGGGCTGCCATTGCTGTTATAAGGCGACATATGCAACATGCTGAGGATGGTGACAATACGAATGTTGCTGGACAACCCACAGTGAGGAGACGGAGAAGAGTGTACAGACCCAGGGTTACCTACCAGGGGCTACATGAGCTGGAGATAGTGGAGTGCTATAGAGTGGACAAAGACCTCTTGCAGCAAATTGTTGAGCTGTGCAGGCCACGCTTCTCACCCAAAACCAACAGAGGGGAACCCATCCCAGTGGAAACCAAGATATGTGTTGGCCTAAGAATATTAGCAACAGGTACCTTCCAGAGACCAACTGGTGATATGATGGGGATATCACAGGCATCAGAATCCATGGTACTGCATCAGCTCCTGGATTCCATGTCAGCACATGTCGGTGATCATGTATATTTCCCCAATTCCAGTGAGGTATTGGCCAGCAGTATGCGTCTCTTCCAGCAAATAGCGGAATACCCTGAGGTAGTGGGTGCAATAGACTGCACGCACATATGCATCATATCACCAGATGCTGAGCGGGATAGGGCCTACTTCAACCGCAAGGGCTTCCCCTCCATCAACTGCCAGGTCATGTGTGATGCCCAGGGCATAATACTGAATGTGTGTGCTGGCTGCCCTGGAAGCTACCATGATTCCCATATCTGGCATCTGACACAGCTGTACCAGACATTTGCCAATGGGGACATCCCTCATGGTCACCTAGTGGGGGATGCTGGCTATGCACTGGAGCTGTGGCTGATGACACCCATCAGAAGCGCACACACACCTGAACAGGGACGCCATAATGAGGCAAACGCACAAACACGAAATGTAATTGAGCATGTGTTCGGCTTGCTCAAGTCACAGTTCCAGTGCCTGGACACATCTGGTGGAGCCTTGCAGTGCTCACCAACTACATGTACCCAAATTGTCATGGTATGTGCCATGCTACACAATATGATCCTGCGAAAACAGCTGCAGCAGGAGCAGCATAGGCCTGGGTCAAACAGCCCCCCAGCATTGCCAAGGCCATCACAGGCAGAGCGTGACTCAGAGGAGGAACAACCTGAGCCTGCCCCAGTAGGCAGAAGGAGGTGTGCCCAGTATGCTTTGGCCTTGGCAAAGAGGCAACACATAGCACATACACTGTTTCAGTAGGAACCCTGGAAATGATACCTCTCTCTGACTCACACAAATGGTAAAAGGGATGCCTAACTTCACACTACCTGTTTCCAAACATGTATAGGGAGTTCAGTATGTGCATCCGACATAGGCAGCCCTGCAGCACCACCTGAGACATGATTGCCATGTGTTAAGCAATATAAAGCAGTGCTAAACAGCTTTCACCACCATTTAATATATGTAAAGCAATTGCACACACTAACACTAGCACAACTGTGGTCAATATTGAGCAATATTGGGCAATGTTCTGTAATGTTGGTTAACATTGAGCAATGTTGGACAAGCCTGGTCTACGTTGGGCATAGCTGAACAAAAGCCAACATGCTCATATTTGCTCTACTTGCCCTTAAGCAGTCTGGTCTGCTCTGTATGAAAATATAAAGCAGTGACAGTCCTCGAACCCAGGATACTGTGCACTGCAGTCATACTACTGAACCACTAAACCGTGACAGTATTGCACTGGTCAGCCTGTATGAAGAAATTTTGATAAGTCTATGCAATGTATCTCATGGAAACCTTGCAGGAACAGCATAATCCCTGTCAAGTTATGACACAAAGGTGAGCCCTGCAGTAAGAATAGAACCTGATTTTCAACACACATACAGTATAATTGTTAATATTGGTCATGTTCACACACATCAACAAATGTAGTGGACTTCAGACAGCAACATACTGAAAGGTCACACTGGGCATGCTCACACACTTGAATAAATGAGACAAATGTCAGGCAACAAAACACTGAAAGGACAGACTAGGCATGATCACACACTTGAATAAATGAGACAAATGTCAGGCAACAAAACACTGAAAGGACAGACTGGGCATGCTCACACACTTAGGCCATGTCTGAGTATATCAGTGGGCCACACATATCTGGCAGTTGCATGTGTTAACACAGGAACCTCTCAGTATTCACCAATCTGCCATGTGCACACAGTTATATGACAACAGACACATATATAATATATTGGAACCCTGTCATAATAAAATATGTTCTGCAGATACTTTGTTCGTAGAAAGTGTGAAAGCAAAGAATAGAAAAAACCTGCAATCAGTATCATCAATAAACAATGTGCATCCCAAACATTACCATAGATGCATAGGTTGATACTAGCCTATCTGCCCTAGGGCATGTATAAGCCTAGCCAGAGTGTGTTTGGCTTTAGCAGCCCTGTTAGATTAGTAGACTGTGCCTGTGAATAGTAAGTCACACAAGATAGGCCTTTTACATTTGCTTTATTGTGCCTCTGTCCAGCAGGGACCCAGAAGAGATTCCAGGGGTAAACATACGATCACCCATCCACTCGTCAATATGTCTCCTGTAGGGGGTCAGTGGGGGGCTCAGCCTATGTGGGACTGGGATCCCATTCCAGAGTGAGGGGAGCATCTGGGATAGAAATTTGTCCCTCCAGCATGTCCTATAAATATCTGTGCTGTGGTGTAAGTCCCTGGAGTGTGTAGCTCTAAGGGATCCGGATATCTTGAGGTGGAGCATGTCCATTAATTCTGTGTTGGACATGGCTGTAAACAACAGGCACAGATCGCATCTGAGTAGGTGGTAAGCAACTGAGTAGAGCTGGAGTTACTTTAGCTGAACTGCACAGGGCATCTGTATGAGTCCCTAGATCCACTTGGTGAGGTACTTCTTTGGCCAATACAGTTGCTGCAGGTGTCGGGTAAGGTACATCCCAAATGGGGCATTGTATCCAATCATGGGCCTCATGAGTATAGGGGCACAATGACTTTACTTGATCTAGATGTGAAACCTGTTGGGATAGGGAGGGCTATATAGAATGTCTGTCTAACCACTATGACAATGTGATTGTCAAAGGCAAGATTACAAACTACTCATGTCCCCATATCCCTAACAACTTCTACCATACATAATGTATTAACACCTATGTGGTAATGTGTGGGCACTATGTGATTCCCAAAGGGGATGACTATGCATTTAATGGCATTCAGCTGTAGGCCATGGCTCTGGCACCAGTTATCCATTTCTGTGAGACCCTTTTGGAGGATGCTTGTGCCAGCTGGAGAGTCAAATATGGCACCCATATGTATGGATTCAGATCCGAAGTCTTCAACTTAAAGCTAAGTACCCTGTTGGGGAAACCTTTTCTTGCTCCTTACCAATATCAGTAAAAGTTAATAATTGCATTACTTGTGGGAAGCAAATACCTCATAAAGATTTTTATTTGTACTGCATTCCTTGCCTAGGGCCTGACCACTACATACCTTGTTGTCGATTTTGTGCTTTATTTAATCAGCACACTATCCATCATCGGTACATTTTTGCCTCTAAATATTTCAGTTCTCGGTTTAATTATCCAGAAATTATGTCGGTTAGCCATTTGACTACTGGAATACCGAATAAACACAAAGAAAAAGACAGAGACAGGCCGTTGAGGTCCAAAACTGCTGATGACGCTTCTCCTAAGTCAGTCGCCAGTTCGCCGGTACTCAGTGAGGTGCTTTCGCAGCCCCTGATACCCGCTACGTCTGACTCGCAGGCCTCTACTGAGACCCATTCAGAGTCCAGTATGCCATGAGACTCTTCACCTATGGAACCCATGGATGTCTCTACCTTAGATGGGTCCAGAGCCGCTGTGCAGGCACCGGCTTCTGAGGGTGTATTCAGGCCTACAGACTTGCATATTAAACTGACTCCATCTTCTATTCTGAGGCCTAAATCTTGATCTATGTCTAAATAACCGACACCCAGGCCACATGTTTAGGCCCCTATGCCTAAAAAACAAATGATAAAAATGGCTGAAGCTCTTATTACTCTAATCAGGGGAAGTCAACCCCTCCCCCCCCTTTAAGAGGCCTAGGACTGCATTTGACTATGAATCTTCTGATCAGGACTCTGTTTCTTCTAATTCTTTCAATGACCTGGAATTGTCCATTCCTACTTATGAGGATTCTGATGCAGAGGATTCCATTCCCTCTGCTTCTCCCCTTGAGGACTTTTCTTTTGGCAAAACTTTACATACCTTACTGGAGCATTTCCACTGGGAAAGTCAGGAATTTTCTAAATCTAAAAAGAGGCTTAGGGATTTCCTTCTTCTACCCCAGCATAGGCCTCTGACTATACTCCCTGTACTAGACATTGTTGATGTGTTTTCAGAATCCAGTATGGCCCCTGATTCCCTGCCTCCAGCTCCTAGTAAACCTGACAGATACTACAGGGTTCCTGAGTCCCACAAGTTCCTTTTCAAAAATCCTGTTGCAGACCCAGAAACCGTTTCTCAGGCGTCCAAGGGCATTAAGGCTTCCACTGTGAAAAACCCTACTCTTTCTGATAGAGACTCCAGGGCACTGGATAGATGGGGTAAAAAGGTTTATACTTCTGCTACCTTAGCAATCAGGGCTTTAAACTGCCAATTTCATATGCTAAAATATCAGCAACATATTATGTGACTGCTTAAACAGAAAATTATGTTGATTTCTGACCTTATGGAAAGATTTACAGGATTTACTGCATTCAGCTGAACAAGTTGGAAAACATACTTTGCAATATGGTTTTGATTCCTTAGGGGCCTCTTGTAGGGCTGCTGTTACTGGGTCTGTGCTTAGAAGGCATGCTTGGCTTAAGGAGCAATCTCTGTCTGATCATGTTAAAACAGTTTTTGGATGCTCCTTTAAATCAGGACCGTCTGTTTGGTAATAAGGCTGAAGAAGTACTAAAAAAGATGGAAGGTAAAGCTAAATCTATGAAAACTGTGAAAGATTTCTTACAAGTGCAACCTCCAAGATTTAGTAGGCACTAGCCTACTAAGAATTGGTCCTTTCCAGCTCCTTCCAGATCCTCTCAAGCCAAACCCAGACACACCAAAAGTACCAAGTTTCAGTTCCAAGGGACTCTCAGAATTAAGCAAGGGGGGAGCCTCCACTTCCAAATATGGAAATAACAAGACACTCCCTATGGTAAATAGTCTCAATGATTTTCCTTTAAAATTACCAAGCACTTACCTTTTAGCTGCCCCTTTGGGGGGAAAGATTGCTCTTCATGCAAAAAACTGGGACCTCCTAACCCAGGACAAATGGGTTTTAAATAGTGTCCCAGGGCTACAGATTTCATTTCCACATGTTGCCATCACCAAACGGGTGGCCAGACCTGCCCCCAAATCAGTGGGTAGAGGCTCAGAAACAAGTACTTTCCCTCTTAAATATGGGGGCTATTCAACTGGTACCAGAAGAGGAAAAGGGTCAAGGCTTCTATTCCAGGCTTTTCCTGGTACCCAGAAAAGACAATTCATGGTGTCCAATTCTGGACCTGTCTATTCTAAACACCTTTCTGGACATTCCAAAATTCAAGATGCTGACTCTACACCAGTTACTTCTTATGCTAGGCAAGGATGTTTGGTTGTCAACTCTAGATTTAAAAGAGGGTTACTTGCATATCCCAGTCAGGGAATCTTGCAAAAAATACCTATGCTTCAAAGCAGGCTACTTGCATTATCAATTCTCTGCACTGCCCTTTGGCATGTCTACTGCACCCAGGGTATTTACAAAGTGCCTGGCTCCAGTAATTGCATTTTTCAGGCAACGAAATATTCAAGTATATCCATACATGGGTGATTGTCTAATTCAGGCAGAAAACCAGGCCATGCTTATAAATCATTTGGCGTTTGTAAAAAGAGTTCTAACTTGTCTAGGGTACACCATAAACAAAAAGAAATCACAACTGGTACCCTCTGAACATATTACATTCCTGGGTGCAAGCTTGAATACAGCTGCCCAGATGGCTTTCCTCACACCAGAAAAACAAATTCATTTGGTAACTTACTTCAAACAAGTGGCCACAAAAACCCTGCTATCTGCAAGACAAATACTGCAAGCCTTGGGGTTCATGGCCTCCTGCATTCTTCTAATTCCATATGCAAGACTGCATATGAGGAAACTTCAGTGGTACTTAAAAAGTCTATGGAGTCAACATTGTCACAGCCTGGAAACAATGATTCTTATCATACCTTGCCTACGCCGGGAGTTTCTATGTTGGGCAGAGGCCTGCCACCAAAACAAAGGAATGTCATTCACACTTCCCCCTGCCACCCAAACCCTAACTACAGATGCATCAGACTATGCATGGGAGGCTCATCTGGCAGGGAAGTGCATTCAGGGCAAATGGAACCCAAATCAAATGCACCTACATATCAATCAAAAAGAAATGTTAGCTGTACAGAATGCTCTGACAGCCTTCAAGGACTACATTCATCCAGAACAACTAATTGTAAAGACAGACAACACCATGGTTATGTGGTACATAAACAAGCAGGGGGGGGGGGGTACACATTCCTATCCCCTCTGCAGACTAGCCATAGCATTGTGGAACACAGCCTTGAGCTACCAAGTGCAACTACAAGCTCAATTCCTGACAGAAAAACTGAATACACTGGCAGACGGACTAAGCTGAAATCTCATGGACCCACATGAGTGGAAACTGGAACTATGGATTTTCAACATGTTGACAAGCAAATGAGGGAGCCCAGACATAGATCTATTTACCTCCCCCCACAACTACCAGTTGGACAAAGTTTGCATAAGGACTCCTCACAACAAAGCCTGGAAAGTGGATGCTCTGTCATTCAGCCGGAAAAACCTAACAGTCTACGCCTTTCCCCCTCTGCCTCTGCTCTCCAAAGTTCTGCTAAAAGTCCAGCAGGACAAACCAAGAATGATTTTGATTGCTCCAGACTGGCCACACCAACACTGGTACCCACTCCTGCGCAGTTGTCACAAACTTCTCCATGGCACCTGCCACAGACACCTTCCTTACTGTCTCAGCAGGAGAACCAAATGCTGCACTCTCAGCTCCCAACATTGAACCTTGCAGCTTGGCTGATCACTTAAATTCAACCTTAGCATCCCTCAGCAAACCTGTGATGGATGTCATCTTGGAGGCGAGAAGGCCTAGTACTAGAAAATCTTATGCTGACAAATGGAAAAGATTCTGTGATTGGAATCAATCTCAAGGGATGAGCAAAGCTGCGCCCAATTTATCTCAGATTTTACAATACTTAACTGAGATACTTCACAAAGGCCTGTTTTTCTCCTCCATTATATTCCACGCCTCAGCCATTTTAGCTCATTATAACACAGAACCTCCCCTCTTCTTTCATCCTCTGCTCAAGCAGTACCTCAAAGGGGCCAAAAACTTGAGACCACCGAAGAGAGCTCCAACTCCTGGCTGGGACCTTAACTTTGTATTGTAGAAACTCAGTCTAACTCCTTTTGAGCCAGCTGGTACTGCAGACTTAAAACTTCTTTCCTGTAAAACAGCCTTCCTTCTAGCAATCACTTCAGCAAGAAGGATATCTGAGTTACAGGCCCTTATGGCAGTGGAGCCTTTTATCATCTTTCATGCGAACACCAGGTATATACTGCTGCAGAGTCAAAAGTACAAAGCACAACGAAAAAGTTGAGGTAAAAAACACACCTTTATCAAACACATCTTTCATGCGGACAGGGTGAAACTCAGGACCAATCCATCCTTCATGCCCAAGGTGGTATCCAGTGTGGCTCTTAATCAGTCCATTCATTTGCCAACTTTCTTTCCCAATCCACAGAACAAAAGGGAACGGATTCTGCATTCATTGGATGCGCACAGACAACTTAGATTCTACTTGGACAGGACTAAACCTTGAAGAATATCTGAAGAACTGCTAGTAGCATTTGCTGCAGAGGCAGAGGGAAAGGCTATTTCAAAACAAACCATCTCTAAATGGATAAGCCATTACATTCATTTCTGCTATAAGCACCATGGAAAGCCTATCCCCCAGGGGGATCAGATCTCATTCCACCAGGGCTGCATCTACTTCAGCAGCCTTTCTCAGAGGTTTTCCTACCAGGGATATTCTAGAGGCTGCTACCTGGAGTTCAGTTCATACTTTCACCAAGCATTACCATTTACCAATTTTCTCTAAATCCAGAGCTGGCTTTGCCACTGCTGTCTTACAGGGCCTTATAGCTGCTCCTAATGCTGTATAAATCCATCCTCCCAACCATAGCTTTGGGAATCTACCCAAATGTAATGACTGCAACAGTGAAACACGAAGAACATAGCACAGTTGTGTACACTTACCATAAATGTAGATGTTCAAGTGTATTCACTGTTGCAGTCCTGGTTGCCCTCACTCCAGCCCCCTGTTTTTCCTCTTACTATACCTCTACTTTCTTTTACTATGCTTAAAAGCCTTTTTGGAGTATTTGCTTTTGGTTGGAAGTATATTTTTGTGTTTTTAACTTTATTTTGCTCCCCATCGGGGGGAACCTAACATCTGGGGCAAGAAAAAACTGATGTAATGGCGTCGGCTGCATGTTTGATACCCCTGACGACCTATGTCATGGCAGAAGGGACAGCAACTGGTGCAGGACCCAAGTCTTTGTTAATCAGGCCGACTGAGGGCCACCTGCCAGCAGATTACCCAAATGTAATGACTGCAACAGTGAATACACTTGAACATCTACATTTATGGTAAGTGTACACAACTGTACTTTACTATTATAACAGTGTGGAGGTTGGACTGCTCTGGGCTTCTACTAGGTAGCTTTCTCTCAGACTTTCACAGAAACATCTGCCTACCAGATAAAGCAGTTGGTTTAGCAACAGCAAGGGAAATCTGTTGAAGAGGTTTTCCTGGACTACATGACATTAAACTTGTTTTTAAGTGTATGTCTCCATGATCAAATGTCTGATCAGTGTTCAAGGCACACAGAAGTTAGCATTAGGACCCTATAGATATCTTGTGGGGTCTTCATTAGTGTATAACCTGCAAAATAATGGTACAGATACAGATTATTTTTAGTAAAGAATTATTTTTTTTAACAATACAATTATAACTCTACTGAATAATTAGCTGTATATTTCTGTAGACAATGTTGCTTATGCAATAGTTCAAACTTCAAAAAATTATAATGTATACTTTTTGGGACATGGAACAATACTCCAGTTAAAATTCTGCAGAATAATAAAATATATCTTCCTGTTTATAACATTGCTGGCACTATAATTCAGAGTTAGTAAATTAATTCAGTGCTTGTGTGATGCCCGTGCACTGGCCCAGCAATCAAGGCACCTTGATTCTCACCAATAACACCAGTGAGGGGCATCCACATTGGGAAGGATAACAAATACACACACAGTAAAGTGCAATTTCCCTTAAGAGCACACAGAGATCAGTCAGTCTGGGGCTGGTTTCTCCCTTTCTCTCCAGATCCCCAATAAGACTCTCCACTGGCAAAGCTATAGGGTCCAGATCTCAGCCTAGTGGTTCAGCTAAAACCTCCAGCACCCTCTCTGTCCAACCACCGCTTTGTGTCCCTGCCCAAGTAGCTGACACACACACACACACACTTTGAGATATGAGTTATATACAAATACACAGACACTCCTGGGGAAGGCTGGCACAGGTTCTCCAGCTATGCCCCTTCTGCCCTGACTATACATTAGTACCATTTGCCACCAACCACTAATATCAGCTACTAATAAGGCCTTTATCAAAGGCTGTCCAAATATTACTGTGCAATATTATTATCCAAATGGTAAGTGTGACGGGTTTATATCACATCATTGAATATGTGAATATCGAATGCTCACATGACCGAATATTCACATACTCAAAGTTTAAATTTTGTTTTGCGGTACAGTGAAGATCGGGATTTTTGTCCTTTCCTTACTGTCGTGCGATCACGAATTAGGAATATATATTTAGCGAGGGTTGGGGGGGTGCAGCACCCCATGATACCATTTTCGAGTGCGTGAATATTCGCTCATCTGAGCATTCGATATTCATGTATTCGATTATGTGATATAGATGCAGTGTGATGAATTGCAAGGGTTATTTGGAGTGGTTTGGACAGTATCACTATATACATGCAATGTACTCTAGAGCTTAAATTATCTCTATATAAAACAGCCACAGCTGAAAGGTTTAAAAATATTTAATAATAAATACGAACACAAGACAATACTTCTTACTACACAGTACTAGTCAGGAGTTCAGAGATCACATAGAAATGTTTAAAATAATACAGTAGAAAAGTTCTGACATCAATACAGAAAACAGCTAGACTAGACTTCCTATTTCCTATTTATATCTAAGAGCAAACACAGTTCTAAAATAAACTTACATATAGAGCAAGGCAGTGCTGGTGATGTTGTCAGTTCTGAAAACAAATGCAAAATGCTCTGATTCTCTCTTTCTCTATGTCTTTAAATTGATAACACAGTACCACTGACTCATTTCAGATTACATCATTATTCTCTGTTTCCCAGGCTAACAGAAATTCAGAGTGTAACAGCCCTTTTGATCTTGCAGCTGGTCAGGAAGCCAGAGCAATAAAAGACATTATACATTTAAATTCTAACCATTAACTCTGATCTCAAAACAACAGGAAAAAATTCCTTCATTCAGACAACTTGGCTCCAAGGTTTGAGATCAAACAATTATACAATGCTTGACTTATCAGCTTTCCTCCAGCAGACTGCAATGTGGTCACATTTTTAAAGTTCAACATTTACCATAATTTTCTTATATTTAAGAGAACAAGCATGTGGCTTAAATTAATATTTACAAATGACAGAATTATCTACAAAATTCTATCTGGCTAGGCTGGCAGCCTTCACATATCTTCACAGCTTGTTCTTCACAACAACACTGAAATGCTGGAAAAACATAGCCAAAATGGAGTATTGCATAATTATAGTAAAACAGAATCTTACTGTTTTATAGACTCATAGTATATAACTCTGTCAATTTGCTGAAAGTGCTGTATGAGGAACATATCTATTACAACAATTTGACATTAAATAATAATTATAACAGCTGGTAAGAAGCTTAAAATAATATGCCTTTGCATTACACAAGAAACATTGCTGCAATGCTTTAACCTCAGATTAATACTATTATGGGGAACATGACACATTTAGCAACTTTCTCTTTACATTTCAATTTTATAGAACCTTTATTTGTGAGTATTTATACATTTCATATATAATATTTCACAAAAGAGGTTCTGATTGCAGTTTCTGCTGGCACACTTTTGCTTTAAAAACCATGAAAGACCAGTATCTTCACTTTTTCAAATGTTTAGTAAATTTCATGTGGCTTAAAGTATACAGATCAGTTCACACTAAAAGAAGTATTAACATTACTTCAGACTTCCTAAAACTGGTAAGATTTTTTTCTTTAATTAAGCATTCAAAGATTAAATATTTTAGAGATGCATTACATTTTCCGTTGTCAAGATTGAATTATTTAGTGGATCAAATAGGAGGTGGCTGGTAGGTTCAATGTAAGATAGGGTTGCAGAGAGGAATTGTCTAGATGGGGTTAACTTAAATGAGATAGGGCTACATTGTGACAGGATCAACTTTGAGCACATTAATTTCGTTGAATAAGTAAGTACTCATACATCAGTGCACACAATAAGTAGTTATCCTGCTTTTAATTTTAAGAGGCTAAGTGCGCAAATGCCTTGGCCTGGTTATTGCAATTGAGCTGAGGACATTATTTATGTCTAAACGACCAAATGCAAGAAGTGCTTCCTATAGTAATATATATATATATATATATATATATATATATATATATATATATATTTAGTAACTTCAGAATTTTCCACAGTAATACACGAAAGCAGCAATTCTTCCACTCCCAGCTCACAGGCACCACAATAGCACTGGAACAGAGGAAATATTTTGAATGACTAAGGTTAAGAATATGTCACAGTGCAATACAGTTCAGCTTATTTCCAATAATGTGCAATGGTAGGAAACAGAACAATAACCAACAATTGCACTGTAGTATGTTTCAGGTGATTTATAATGCCTAAAGCATGCACACAATGGAAGAAATATCCCAATGCCCAATAAGCATAATGGGCTCTCCTTGATTTGAAGTTACCAACTGTACCTGCTATTGCATACCTTACAAAAACAAGAAAATCTATCATAAGATAAGCACAAAACTAGCACAGTTTCATGTTTCTACCAGTACAAAATAACTCTGATAAAAAAGATATCCCTCGCCACTATTTGTTATATACCATTTTCTATCTGAGCAATTATATTTTATACCAACAGCACTAAAACAAGTACTAACAGATAATTACCATTATGTATAGAAATACAATTAGATCCACTTTTGAAAAATGTTTATGTCACACATGGTGACATATATAGATGGAGAAGATTCTTTGTGATATAAAGTGTCTTTCCAAACTACAGCAGTTAGATCACGAAATATTCATTTTGTAAGAGTAAAGTCTAAACAAGACAATGACTTGTTTGCTAAACACCTGCTTATAATATGATAAAATAGATTCTACTATATCAACTTAATAAAACAGGCAAATGAATGCATGCACATGTATGCTTTCAGAGAAAAACTCCCCAGGATTCATGAACCTTGCGCCAGGCGCACGCATAGCGTAGGTGTTACAATGCCAAATATGGCCGCCGAGCGATTCAGGTACGATCCAATTCCACGTGCACTACCGGCATGCGCCGGATCTGCACCGCCCCCGGCGAAGGTATGCTAAACACCCCATGTGCGGTGTTGCACCATGCAAATGAAGGCATATAGCAAATCCACGAAGTGGCGCAGGCGTAGCATAAGGCCACGGCAATGTAAACCAAAAAAAAACGGTTTACATTTTCCCAAACATAACATAGGAGTAACGGAAGGCTGTCAGCGTCAGGTATCACACTGTTACCATATGCCAATGGCGAAATACACAGAGAATGTCAAAAGAAAACATGCACAACATGTAAATAATAACATAAATGGTATGTCCACAGAAACTCACAGCAGAACCCCAGGACATGTTTGCGGAAGGTGCAAAACAATGAAATAATATGACAATGTTATAAAACAACAGCGTAATACACATCAGCTTCACAGCCATAATACACCATGGTATGCATGGAAAGCCACAACCACGGTGCAAGGGTTGCCAAGGACTCGCGGCAGTGTTCGGCGTGGTAACTATGAATTAGTAGTCAATGGCATGCAAATGAGGCAGATAATACTGAATCGCAAACCCCCCGCCGGCGTAAGGCTGTACCAAACGGCGCAGCGGTAATACACCGAGGAGTGGCTCAGAGGGAATACATGTCACCTGCAGAGGGGTGTGTCACTGTAGGAGGAAGCACATTGGAGCACAGCAAACCTGGGCTGTACATTGCACATCACAGCTGCATGACCGGCGTGTGGGGAAATAGTTGAGCTGAGAGCACACAATGCGCGCAGAGGTGCATGTGCACGAGGATGACTACGTTCCCTTAACCCAGTCATGTGACGCTCACCCCGCAAATAACATCGGAAACAGAAAGGTGATGTTGAGAATATGAGGAAATGCGGAAGAATTGTAATTGGAGTAATAATGAGCAATCAACACTAATCAACCCACGAAGGCCAATCGGCGGCAGCTGACAACTCTGCATGCAGAAACCTGCAAAATGGGATAGGGGAGGCATATGAATGCAAAGAAAGTAGGGGAGGTAGCAGATTGCAAAGAGTGAAGACCTGACACAGCAGAGCCAAGCAGACAGGCAGCACAACGGGCGGCACACAAAACGCCGATATGCCATGTCCCAGAAACTACACGACAGGGCTCTGCAGGATGCATGCCAGGAAATAGTAGGTGCAACGTGCAGAAATAGTAAGGGAAGGTCGAAAGGTAATCCATTGCAGGCAAGAGTAATGCAGCACCAAAGGCAACAGCGTTGCAGTGCCAACGGTAAAACATGGAAGATAATCCCCAGATACGTCAGACAGACACACCCTATGACATCGCCGGGTGTACAGCACAATAGTATAAAGTGTGAATGCACACAACACACAGCCGTATTCCCAAACGCCGCACCATAGGTGTAAACACACGGGGAACTTTTAAAATGTACATGTTGGGTGCTGCCGTGGCCGTGATCCATCAGCATGTGTTAGAGACAGACGGTGTTGTGGAGGAGGGTGCCGACAACTACCGTAGGCCTCAGAGGAGAAGGAGAGTGTTCAGACCAAGGGTAACCTACCAGGGGCTACAAGACCTGGAGATAGTAGAGCGTTACAGGGTGGATAGGGACACGTTACAGCAAATAGTGGAGCTGTGCCGGCCACTCCTGAGAACAAGAAACAACAGAGGGGAGCCCATCCCAGTGGACACAAAGGTATGTGTAAGCTTGCGAATACTGGCCACAGGTACCTTTCAAAGGCCAACTGGGGATATAATGGGCATCTCACAGGCATCAGCATCCAGGGTACTACACCAGTTTCTGGATGCCATGTTACCACATGCCAATGAGCATATATACTTCCCCAGATCTCAGGAGGAGTTGGCTAGCAATATGCACCACTTCCACCATGTGGCACAATACCCGGAGGTACTGGGTGCGATAGACTGTACGCACATACAAATCAAGTCACCACCTGGGGAGCAGGGTAGATGCTACATAAACCGCAAGGGATTCCCCTCCATCAATTGCCAGGTTGTGTGCAAGGCGCAGGGCATTATCATGGATGTGTGTGCTGGCAGCCCTGGAAGCTACCATGACTCCCATATCTGGCATGCCTCACAGCTGTACCAGGTATTCGCCAGGGGGGACATCCCACAAGGCCACCTTGTGGGGGATGCTGGCTATGCACTGGAGCCGTGGATGATGACTCCCATCAGAAATGCACACACACACATGCAAGAATGCCATAATGAGGCACACGCACAAACCAGAATAATCATAGAGCGTGTGTTTGGGATGCTGAAATCACGGTTCCGGTGCTTGGATACATCCGGTGGAGCCCTGCAGTACTCTCCAGGCACATGTGCCCACATATTCATAGTATGTGCCATGCTACATAATATGATCCTGCTGAAGCAGCTGCTGCAGGGACATAATGGTGAAGGGCCACAAAGCCCACCACAACTGCCAAGGCCAGTCCAGGCATAGAGGGTTCAGGACCATGAACACACTGTGCCAGCCCCAGTAGGCAGACGGAGGCGTACCCAATATGCCTATGCCCTGGCAAAGAGGGAACGTATAGCACATACTCTGACAGCGTAGGCCCCATGGACTGACACCTCCCTACCTGCACACACAGTGAAATGGATGGCACACAAACATGACTACCCATAAAGTGTACCGTATGGGTGGCCCCATGTGTGACTCCAACATAGGCAGCCCCCAAACACTGTACACCCAACAGCCAGTGGAGCATGGAACGCCAACACCTGAACAGTACGCGGGTCCTACAGCAGACGGCGTTGCTGTATGCTGCCACGTCACGCAAGGTGTATACATATAAACATGTATATATGTGCATATACATATATGTAGATAGATATAATTACATATATAGAAATATATGTACACATATACATATAAGTACTACAGCTAAGACAGTGAATCAGAGGGATGTAAGGTAACTGAGATGTAACACACGATATCTGTACATAGTATACATAGTGAAACGACAACCTGAGCATCCGGGAGGTTTAATAGAAGAGGATACCGCCAGCCATGGAACGGGCAACATACCAAAATGCATAACCGCGAGTCGGAATGATCGCCAGACCACAGTACTGTAACAGTACATGCGCGGGTAATAGTATGATGATATGAGGGGGGAGGTAGACACTGCCGCCGGTGTCGCGGCCCATGCAGGTACTGTGTGCAACCGTCCCCGTGAGTGCCGTAGTATGTGTATGTGTGCGGTGAGGGTGCCGTGTGTGTTTCTGTGCAAGTGTAATGTGTGTGTCTCCGTAATATGTGTATGTTGGTGCCATGTTAGAGGCAGAGTGGAATAATATGTGTAGGCATACGGTACACTAGCCACAGGCATATGTACACCAGTAGTCCCAAAGTAGTAGTGATAGCCCCACCCTGGCTAGGCATGTGGTGACGTAGAACGATACAAAGTGACAATGTCCCAGATTGTAGCACAGGAAGATACCCCACAGGAAATGGAAAGGACGTATGTACTACTCATGCCCATATGTATGACACCGATATGCTAATTGCAAAATGATACGTCGGCAAAGTCACACAGCAATAGGTATGTACCGTGGAAATACGTATGTGCTACCCCAGTACTGACCGTGGCCACGTATCGGCCCATAAACACCGCTGTGTGTTCTACAAGTGTCAAACAAGCAATCCCCACCTGAATAGGTGGCAACCACTGGCAAACAGGCCATCCCAAGAACAGGACCACAATGACTGTAAATATCTGGGACAGAATGAAAAGGGATAGTCGTCACGTACAAACAACCGCTGATATACCACAGATGTGACGGAGGAATACATGCATGAAGCACACACGCAGGCGATACCAACACCACATGACAACAACACAACCTACACTCCCATACCAACAGACAATTAACTGTCAACTCTCCAGGCAGGGATGGAGCACACATACAACCATACCGTGTATGTAAAGATGCAAGGCCCACAACCCGTATCCATCACCTACAACCTCCGATATCCCCCATCGTGCATATTAAAGGAATACAAACCATAATAGCAGCACAAACATAGAGGCAGTCAATGACATCTGCATAACCGCAACATCTCGCGTGGGAAACACAATCAAAGGCGGATGCATACTTGCATGCGTTGTTTAAAGGAATACAACAGCCATGTTACACATCCGAATGCAAAACGCCATCAACAGACGTTGTCAGGACAGGGACACCCACATGTCGAACCAAATACTATACCCAACACACACAATCCACGGCTAACACCACTGCGAAATGTACCTGTCGCCACACATAGCGGCTGCAGTTACACATAACATAACACAATACAGACCATCTCCACGAAGGTAGGGCAAATAGCCAACGCCCAGGTGAGGAATCCAACCATACCCCAGTTACGACACGTAATGTCCGAATGGAGTAGATCCACAGGTGATATGCGCACAATTACTCACTGAGGAACAGCAATTGGTGGGATGAACCCACATGTTGCAGGTATCGACGGATATAAGGATGACTCCCAGGATATTCAAACCGTATGCTCATACCGAACCAGCAGTGTACAACCGAAAGAGTAATAAAAAGGAAAACCGATACACGGAACGAAACATGGAACGAAACACCGACAAGGTATGTAGAACACACAATATGTACGGGTGTGTAACGCATGATGTGTATGACGAAGCTGTACTGTATGGGAATGGTGTTTGTAAGTAATGGCACTTGTCCATAATGCATAGAGTGGTGAAAGGTGGTTATGTAGTGCTATCCTGCTGAGCATACCAACGACTGTGGACACCGTGTGCACAGCAGTGGGACATCATGTACACAGCTGAGACACCACGAGGGCTGCCACAGGGGGGCATTAGAGAGAACAATGCCAGACCACACGCCGATGCTGGCAGTGGATGTCCAACAAGGAAGTGCCATAGCAGGGGATAGGACATGTATGTATACTGTCACAGCACACATGTGTATGGGCATATACCGTCGATGTCATACGTAATGTGCGGCCGACGTGCACGTAAACCTTGCAGTAGGGGATACTATGTCAACTATGTGTAATGTAAAGCTGTCATGGTGGATATGACAGACATTATACACAGTATCACAGGCATATCATGCATAATGGAGGTATCGCCTATTGGTATGTACAATAACAGGATACATATGGCCTGTAGGTATGGGACAGAGTAGTAGCATCATAACCATCTGAAATGGAAGGTACACCAAGTAACCATGCCCAAAGGATCTGTAGCAGGTGCACCGTGGGCAACAATGAAGTCTGGCAGGTCCATGTGTAAACACATGTGCAGTGTACACAGTAGTGTCACCTCCCCATGATAGTGTCCTGTGAACAGCAGAGGCGGGTGTCAACTGCATGTCTACACAGTACCGCTGCTGTGGTGGTACCATGACTACGTGTCACTCAAACAGCAAGGGAGGTATCACATGAACAGTGCCACTGTGTGTCCCTGTGGGATGTGCACAAGACCTATGTTCCACAGCATGGTGTGTGTTGTGTCTGCGGAAGTAACACAGACGCCCAGCTCATCCAGTGCGGCGTGTCTGCACATAACCATGAGCAGCCCGCTCACACTGCCCACCGCAATTGTCATGTATGAGGAGTATATGCATCAGTAATGCGGAGGACATGGTCCGTGTCAGAGCAGAAGACACCCCTGTGTATGTGGTATGCAGATGTGTACACATGTGTTTCATGTCTGTCAGTCGGATATGTAAACCGTCCGAGCCTGGTACACATCGGCATGACAATGCTGTGCCATGTAAAGTTGTAGCCGTTGTGGAAGGTACACCATAAATGTGGTATTGTACCCTTGACCATGTGTAGATGTGTGTATGCCACAGGTACAATGGCTACCTATGTACCAGCATCACACACAGTACAGATAGGTGTGGCCCTGCAGAAGTGTATCCATGCCACAGTGGAATACGGTAACCACAGGACCGTGTGGGGCATATGTGTGTACAGCAACCATGTACAATATGATATGTATGTACGGGGCCAGTATCCATGTGATAGTCAGTGGGTGAATGTTGCTATGCAAAGGTGATGTGCATGCACCATGTGTCATGCATCCTGATGCCATGACACCCACATGATGTATCTGCCACACTGACACCCATATGGTCGGTATCGGTATGAGCTGGTGGAGCTATAATGGCGCCAGGTATGTAGGTGTGGGATATCTAGGCATGGACAGTACTCTGTGACAGCATGTTGTGTATGTAAGCAAATAGTGAACATGAGGGGCCCCATGACTGAGGACTGTGTAATGCCATATGTACCTGACATGTAGTAGGTACTATGATATGCTTGCACCACTGTGTGTCCCGTCCATGAGTCATATAGCCTAACATCCTGAGATACAGGGTATGATGTGCAGGTGGATGTGTACGTTGCCAATACCAGAACATGGAATGGTGCTGAAGGGCAATGTGAGGACAACGTCTGATGTGTTGGACTCTGTACCACCCCAACTGCCCATGCAATGGTACGACAGGTGGCCAGCATGTGTATGTGGCGTGCTGTGGTACACACAAGCCCAACAAGGGTGCCAGGAAAGGCATGGAGGCCATCAATGTGTGCGTGAAGCACATTCGTGAGGATGTGCCCCAGTGCCATTCAGAACGGTCCAGTCATGGGTGTATGACTGCAGTCCCACACGTGCAATGCAGTGCCACCCATGGGTAGTGCGAGAGATGCGGCTGCGCGGCGGTCAAGGTACACAATGTCCGACAACAGGCTAGCAGTGAATATAGTGGGCTGGTGCGGAGACACATACCAAACAGGTTGGTGGGACATAACAGCTAGGGACATCGGAAGGTGACATCGGGCCAGTGTCCCAGGACATAACGTGTGCATGTCAGTATCATGTATGTGTCCACAGGGACACTACGATGTCCATGTATGGATTGCGACCCTGTAGTGAGTGAGAGTGTGTATTGTTGGTAAGTACACCATCGCCTGGCAAGTTGCCAACATTATCTCAGTCTGCAATGCCTGGGTGACTATTGTATGTGACATTGAATGTGGATGTAGCCAAACAACACAGACATGCCACCACTCTGCCTGAGGCCTCACACTGCAATGTGCGGCAGTCATGTTTAGGTAGCTAGCCTTGGAGCATGTGATGGACCTCGAGGACCCACCATGGCTGACAAGTGATGCACCCCACACGTGAATATACACCACCGTGCAACAGCCTGCACATGTGCTCGTACATCAGATGTGCATGGAACATGACCACCACCGTGGCGTCTGTGAAAAGGTCAGTACTACCATGTCTCTGTGTGGAATAGCATGGTCCCTACCATCGTGTACATGCTACGGAAGTGCACTGTGGTATGTGTCAGCATATGTATGTACACTGTCCATCTGCCGGGGTGTCATGCCATTAACAACTGCTGTCAGCAGACATCAGTAGTACTGGTTGTAGTACACATGTTCCGTGTATGCTGCGATGGGTGTGTTTCCAGGGTGTGGCTAGCAGAGCCGTGAAGCATATGTGTTCATCCACCAAAGGGGGGATAACCCCAGGTGCAACACACCAGACACATGGAGGTATTGTGCATGCTGAGGGTAGTGTAGGTATGATATGTGTTGTGTAATGTGTCAGCCAGCTGGGTGGAGTGCATGCCTCAAGCATGTGTAGGTACATGGGTGTCTATTCTAGGGAAGTGTGGGTTGCTGTCAGCACATGGCAGTATCAGCTGTCTGAGGCCCAATGTACAGTATAACAACACAGACAGCATGCAACCTGTGGTGTACAATATCAACTCTGTTGCATGTTACAATGTGTCTAGCGGTCACAAACACGGGTATCTGCACATTGAGCACCTATGATGCATTGTATTCGGCAACTATCCAGGATGTGTGCAAAACACTGTGTGATGTGGGATCCCCTCACCTGTGGGTGTTGCAGTCCAGGTATGTGCCTGGGAGGTACGATCCGTGTACAATCCGTACTCGCAGGCGTGCTGCGCAGAGCATGGAGGCAGGTCCCAGTCACTGCAGATAAATGTGAGTGGTGCAATAGTGTGTGTGCCTTGCTTGTGTGCAGCACAGTGGAAGATGCAAGCATTGTCCCACAGGACCCCATGCCGTGCCTGCCTGTTACAGCCCTGCCGGAGACAGTTATGTGACACCGCCACAGAGGCAGTATAGCATGTGAAGATGTACATGTGTGCTCCACACCCCAGGCAGATGGCTGCAGGTCATGTGTGCCACAGCAGTGTGGTTGACCAGGACTGTCATAGCGGTCAGATACCACATGCCTGTATAATTACAGTATGAGCATAGGCAACAGTTGCAGTGACACAGTAGGTCAATGTACAGTGTCCCTGTGTTCAGACCACTGGCTACTGTATACTTGGCTAGACACACACCCAGAGGGTGATGACACTGGTGAGCCATCACATGTCCCAGTACACGTAGCCTGTGTAATGCCATTACAGGGCGGTCACAATAACATGTTGTATAAGAGATATATTGTACCAGGTGATGTGTCATGTGTGCATATGTTGAGTTGCACAGCTGTTCACATGTCCGCAACATATCAGTGCATGATGCCTAGTGTAACATGATGTGTGGAACTGCACTGTGATCCACAACAGGGTCATCCGAGACAGGTGTGTTGTGAATGGTGTAACCCATGGTTCTGCGGGATATACACCGGTGCTGTTGGCTGCCATGCTGGGGGCCACCAGTGGTGCCTACAGTGGTCATAGAGACATATTGCACACATTGTTCTGGCAGGAATGTCCATTGTTGTAGATGACGTGTTACTACGTGAAGGTAGGTGTGTGTTGTGAATGTTACCCATCCAGATGTGACCATCAGGTGCAGTTATGGTTGTCGACAGCATCACACCCATCCACAGCTGTCAGCACCCTGTCCCCAGAATGGGTATCAGCCGCCCTTGTACTGTGTGACTAATGTGCAGATGGCGGAACACCTACTACTGGCTGGCTAACAGTGTCATCTAGGAAGGCTATGTGATGGCTGGAATACACCGTTCTAATGTATAATGATGGTATCCCAATGAAGTACATGGAATCACATATAGTAAGCCATGGCTGGCATGTAAACCATGCACAACAATGACTATGTGACAGACACAAACAATGCGGAACCATGTTGAACATGCACCCGTGAGAACACCAAATGAGGTATGTTGCACGTATCGATGTACAACTGTCAGCTATGGGCACAGCATGGATGCAGACGCACATCCCCCACAGGCAGTACCACTCCATGTTGGTAGGGGGGCATTGCACGAGTACATGTGACAGTTGCTGTACCGCCACATGTACTGCATATCCGTCATATAGGGGTAGCAGTGGTACGTGACTTGTCGGACATGCCTGTACATATGACCATGTCCCACAGGATATGTGTTATGTGTGTACAACACCTGTTGTACCATCATCAAGCTATGAAGTGTATGGCTGCCAGTGTACCTGTGTGACATGTTGTGCAATGGGTGCAAAGGTACGCAGTAGCGCACTGCATGCCCACATGTCCCACACAGGTGCATAGCCTGAACATACAATACAAAGAGGGTGTTGGATAATAGCAACCCACAAGAGGTGATGGGTATGGGTGGCAACCCACTACCACCTTTCCGGGTAAGGTGTGCATGTCCATGACACATTAGCACCTGAGATGTTAGCAGTACAGCTGTACAGGGCGGCATGCATATTCGATCACTAATACCCTTGCATGTTCCACCACTGGCCTGTTGACAGACAGACACCAACACAATGTGCAGCATTGACATGTGCACAGCACATCACCGCTGGCTACAGTAGAACAGGTTTACCGTGTAAACACGTGCACAGAACATCTGCGCCAGCCACAGTCAAACACGATATGTGTTGAACCCCACCATCATTGTAGCCCATGCCACAGACAGATGTTCATGCATCTGTGTATGTATGGCTGGGAATGTCCCTGGCCTAGCAGTATAGCTGTGTCAGTGTTGTGAACAACATACTGAATGGGCTGAGTGTGTGAGGTGTGCGTCATACGTGTATGGTCTGATGGATGATACCATCAGTGCCCCTGCTATGTGAACATCCCTGTCCCCATAAATGGATACCTATGCTGTGCCCAACACCACGGTCCCTGTGGGAGGGATGGTGCTGTGTGGTGCACCTGCTGACATGGCGGTGGCAGCAGGCACTGGATGTAGACATATGTGGTACCCATGTCAAGCCAGGGTACCATCCATGTGCATGGGATATCATTGTGCGGGCACATACAGCACTGTGTTGAACAATATCACAGCACATAGCACCTGTCAGGGGTAATGTGTATGCATGGATGTGCGATACCAGCATGCACCATACACCCCCACCAAGTAGCATGCTGCCTACCTTGCAGAAGGCCATTGTCCACACCATGATGATAGACATGCGTAATGTCCATATACACATAGCAATGACATATGGAATGGACAGCCACCCTCCCAATACCAGTATCCCCAGGTGGGACACATCCCTGTGCCATGTATGTGACATACCCTGCCATACCATGCAGCCCTGTCCAGCAAGGCTGCACGTGCCATCACAGTCATACATGGTGCGATGGCCAAATGGCACTTGCACTATCAACTGTCCAGAGCAGTAATGTGGCACTGATGCACCTTGTGGTGTCACAGGTGCTGTGTGTTGGCGTGTACAACGTGCGCGCGCACATGCTATGTATGACCATCCCTGCTAATGTCATATGATTACACAATGTCCCATGTGTATCACATGTGCAATACAGGTGAGCCGTGGCAGGTTGTCCAACACCTGTACAGTGCTGTGTAGATGTACATGGCACAACACATGCATGTACAGGTGTCCACGTGTATGTGTGCAGTGCCCCCGCTGATGTCCATAATGGCTGCATCTGTGATGCCTAGCGACATATACACAGCATCCAGGTGAACAGTAGAACTGTGTGCACATCGGGACACGTGCCAACTGGTATGAACACAGGTGCAGGCAGGTGCACATGTCCACAGCAGGTTACCATCAACATGGTGTGTGTACAGTGTGATGAGATGACACACAGATATGATATGATACCTGCTGCCTAACGGTGTGACAGCAACACGTCAGCTGTGTCAGTGCCATGATGCATCGCAGAGATTACTGTGCAGATGTCGTACATGTCATAGCAATGTATGTCCAGCGGTATGCCAGTACATCAGTGTAAATGTGACCTGTCACCATCATTATGTCTTACAGATAATGCCTCGTTCACGGCTGCCAGCCTTCAGCCGCCAGGAGGATGACGTAATCATACCGTTGCTCCATGACAACTATGACCTGCTATTCAGCCATGTTCCACAGCAAGCGCAGCAGCGGGATGACCTGTGGCAGGATATGCACAGGAGGGTGAACGACGTGGGTGGCAACAACTGCACCTACCAGCAGATACGCCGACACTGCATGGACCTAATACGGCACGCGAAACAGCGTGCCGCTGCGATTGCCAGAGAACAAGGTGGAACAGGTGGTGGGCCACCAACCCAGCCCACACTCACACACACGGAGGAGCTCCTGGCCAGTCTGGGGACACCCAGGGAACATCATGCAGAAACAGTAGCTGCCATCGTGGAGGTGGGTGTCTCCCAACCAACGAGCCTGGAGCTGCCTGGTAAGTCAGTCTTGCATATGTGTATGATATCTGCCGTAGGTGTGGGTGTCACAGTACACCACGTAATGTACCAACACATGCCAGGTATATCGCCACACAAGCCGCATACTACAGTATGCTACGTTGTGTTTGCAGACGTGTGCATACCACATGCTATCACACAGGTACATGATGTGACATGCACAGTGCTTACTGTGGCTACAGTCATGGATAATGTTTATACTGTTGTGTCGCCTCTCTACAGGTACCTCTGGCGTGTCGCACAGCCATGGGTCCGTCACAGGTGAGACTGTTGTTAGTAACAGGCATGTTACAGTGTATAGATATTCGCCATGTGGCCAGGTATAACATGCACACCTGGGTTCTGCTCCAGTCACGGTATACAGGTTGCACCACCAGACACACACGCCACCCATGTACAGTAGATACAACCGTTAGTATACACCGGCATGAAACCACAGTACCTGTCAGTGTGATATGTGCAGTCAGCTATGCATACAATGGTGGAGGTGTTCTACAATGGATGCATATGTAGTATGCACTGGAACACCATTTGTGGTACGCACACAGTACCACATAGTGAGCTGTGATCTGGCCAGCACACAGGTGTTACCAATGTGACATATGCCCCTGCATTGTGTGCACACGTTTTGACACGGCACACGACATGTCCCACGCCCGTAGTGTTCTGTCTGCAATATTGTCACACCATGACATGACCTACGCCCGACATAGCAAACATCCACACTGTTGTCTGCATAGCCCTCTGGATTGTGACACCTCTGACTTGTATGGGTGTATGTCACATGGGCCACCACAGGGATGGGTACACGATGCCCATCACACACAGTTGTCCATGACCCAGTCAAACATGGCCATGGGTAATAGCCACAGGCATGTTGCCACACAGTACGTCTGGAGTGGATAGACACCATTGCACATTGTCCACACATAGTGCGATCATAGCTGTAGTGGACCACCTGTACATTTGATGTGGTACACCAGACAACCGGAATGCCTGTCTGCAGCCACCGGCGGTGCCACCAATGTCTACCATATACGTGCTGTGGAACAGCATGACTGTGTTGCAGACATGGCAATGCAATGCGTCCATGTTATGCATCTCACAGAAACATACCTGTGTCCTGCTGCCATGCAGTGGCACAGTGCCTGTACTCCCCACTGTATAGCTATGTACACGGCTCACACCAACCACACCTGCACAGACATCTTTGTTACACATGCATTCTATCTGTAGCCTGTACACATAACACTGCACTGTGACGTCCAGTATGATGCGGTGCATGTGGTGGGACACCATTGTCACATGTCCACATGTTATCGCACATGTCGGCGGAGTACATGTCAAAGTGACGCCAGCCATGTGTACTGTTAACCTGCCTGTGGCCACACGGTGTATCACGGTGATGCATGCAAACTACCATGAATGTGTGTACTGCATGCCTACTGAAATTACACCTGCTTGATGTAGTGTGCACCCCAGGGCAGTATGCATACTACCACTATTAATGTCTGGCCTGCATTCTCTGAGCTGTGGTGTGGGAATGCTGCATGCCATCTGCAATATCACATGCATGATGTGTCTGCATGTGTGTGTGTCTGCGTGTGTGTCTGCGTGTGTGTGTGTGTCTGCGTGTGTGTGTCTGTGTGTGTGTGTGTCTGTGCGTGTGTGTGTGCATGTGTGTGTCTGCGTGCGTGTGTGTGTGTCTGCGTGTGTGTCTGCATGTGTGTAATGTATCTTACAGTATGTCTTTGTATTCACAGGTGGTGTAGATGCGTTCCCCTCCTGCGGTCCATCTGATGCTAGTGTCCCCACAGATACTAGCGGTGATGACCATATGCATGAGGCACAGGCAGGTTTGTCAGGGGCAGAAGCTGTGCCATTGGTTACCATCCCACCTATGTCCCCCTCATCCCCTTACATGGTTCTGATGACGACACATACCACATCACCGTTGCCCATACAGGAAGGACAGTCAGTGTCTGTTGGCATTGAGCAGGAATGTGTGGTGTCTACAGAAGGTGCGCGTACACACCATGATGCCAGTGTAATGACTGGTGATGTGCCACACAGGCATGTGGCTGGTGCTGCTCGTAGGAGGACCTCTGGCAGACATGCACCTGCTGTACAGGGTGCAGCAGCTGGTATCACCAGACGCATGTTCCAGACTGTAATGGCGGCACAGGCACGTGCTGAACGGCAGAACCAAGAATGGGCAGAGGCTGCAGAGGGCCGCAATCCATTCCCTGAATGAGAACATCCAGTCATTGGCGAATGCTCAACAGCAGATTGCTAATGTACTGGATAGGCGATTAGGTGAGATGGTTGGAATCCTCGACCGAGGCATGTCAATCCCGGCGTGAGCTGTCTGTGCTGGAACACCTGGTAGGGGTGAGGTGTAGGACACGCGGTCGTAGGCCAGCAACACGACCTAGTGTAGGTCAACGCAGCGTGCCACCTCTCATGCCCACTCACACAGTGCCGGTAGCAGCAGCAGTGCAGTTGGTGCTACACCGACCACACCAGGACACAGCAGGCCACGTGGACGTGGCCCTGGCCGGTCCCAGCGTGGACACGGTTCCAGCGGACATGTGTCATTGGAGAGTGGCCACTCCATACCTCCACCCGGTAGTGCCCATGCGACCTCAGGCAGGCACGGGTCACGTGGCCGCAGACGGACACAGTGATCCGTACAACCTGCACTGTACAGTCTGGGGCTGCCAAGTATACCCCGTGTAGGCATCACATATGGCTGAACTGTGCACACACATACCCACACACGGCAGACACAACTGTAGGGCTCCACCACATCCACATGCATTCTGCACAGTCATGCCCAGTAAATGCACCAGCCCTTACACACACACATGATGTCATCCATTGGTACAGCCTATGCTCCTGGCACACATATCACCCTGTGCATATGATGAAGCCTCTGCCGCATCACTGTCATCCACACCATCGGTGCACGGTTATGCAAATATATTCTGATGCACAGGGTGGACAAGATAGTGAGAGGTGTATGTGATACCTGTGTACGCATAGGGTGTGATGTGTATGTTGCAGCGGTTGTGTATGACAAGTGACAGGTGCGTATGTGATGTGGGTTGTGTACTGTCATCGTGCAGCAGACATACCATGTAGTGCAGGTGCAGCATGCATTGAGCTGTGTACACGGTATGTGTGACTGTTACATGTGTAGCACCATGTTGGTTCTGTTAACCTGTATGCCTCATATGGTGTACTCGCATGTGCCTACTGGGAGCACTGTTATCAGTCCCCCACATGTAGCTGGGGGTTACCCACAGGCACATCTGGCAATATCAGCATACCACATGTACCCGCAACCTGCCTGGACACCTACATAGGTACATAGGTGCATAGGTACATACTAGGCTATGTGCCCTACGGCATGTGTAAACCTAGCCAGAGTGTGTGTGGCTTTCACCACCCCTTAGGATGAGGATACTATATCCATTGGTCTGCTGTCTCTCTGTCCAGCAGTGACACAGAGATGATTCCTGGGGCATACCTACGATCTCGATCCACACGTCAGGATTACTCTTGGACAGAGTCAGTGAGGGGCTCTGCTTCACAAGGGCTAGGAATCTGTTCCATGGTGTACGGAGTCTCTGGGCGATGAACCTGTCCCTCCAGCACGTCCTATTTATATCCGTGTTGAGGTTTGTGTCTACTGCTCTCGTGCCCGTGGTTGTTTGGATCCTAGGAGGTGGAGCATGTCCATGACACCCAGGTTGGACATGGCCGTGTATGTCAGACACAGATCACCTCGGAGCAGACGGTATGAGAAAGTATAGAGCCAGAGTCCCCTCAGTCGGGCAGCGTGTGACATATGTTTCAGCACCTTTATCCCTGTGTTGGGGAATGTTTGGGGTCCTTCCGACTGCTGCAGGTGTTGGGTTAGGTACATTCCGAATGGGGCGTTGTACCCAATCATTGGTCTGATGCGTGAAGAGTACAGGGTACAATGACATCCCTGATCTGGATGTGAATCCCTTCATGACCAGGTGGGCACTGTGGAATGTCTTCCCAACCACATTGGCAATGTGAGTGTCAAGAGAGGTAACCGACAAGTTGGGTCCCCAGGTTCCTGATCACGTCTACCGTGTTTAATGGATTACCACCTATGTGGTAATTCGGGGTTAACTTGTCTTTCCCAAAGGGTAGGTCTATACCTTCCCTGGCATGTAGCTTCAGGTCATGGCTCTGGCACCAGTTATCCATTTCTATGAGACCTCAGGTGGATGTCTGTGTCTGATGGGGTGTTGATTATGGTGGCTGGTTTGCAGTCATCTGCATACCTTGTCTGCCACAATCCCCCTATGTTTGCATGCACGTCGAAAAGTTGAATGCCGAACAGGAGGGGGCCCAGGACTGAGCCCTGTGGGCCACCACTCGGGACCGGCTTGGAGTCTGACATGGCACCAGGAACACTAACCCTGTTGGTTCTGACCTTCATCTGGTTGGCAACCCATCGTGTGACATATGGCTCTACATCTACGCTGGTGAGCCTTTCTATGATGCCCGCGTGGAGTTTGGTTCAAACGCTGTCGCGAGGTCATGGTAGTCTGTGCGAACTGACGTACCCCCATCAATGGCCTTAGTGACTCTTCCGAACAGGTCGACCAGGTTCAGGAGGCAGGATCTGCCCTTGACTAAGTCGATGTGGGTATGTTCCAGTATTTGTCGTTCCCCAATGTCTTCATTTATGGGCTCCATTATGGTCCCCTCCATAGCTTTGCAGACAAGGCTCATCAAGCTTATAGGGCAGTGATGTCCAGAGTCCATAGGAGCACCACCTTGGTGGAGTGGGACCACAGTTGCCGTATGCCATCCATCGGGTATGTAGCCTGTAGTAAGGCTAAGATTAAACAGCAGCCTTATGTGCGGGTTGAGGCCCTCATTGAGGTTGTGTAGCACACAGCTGGGGACACCGTCTGGTCCCATTGATGCTATGTTCTCTGCTTTACAGATAGCAGCTCTCACCTGGGCATTCGAGATGTTTGGGAGGCTAGACTCTGGTGGGATAGATACCTCCCCTCTTGGGGGGGAGGGAGGGTAGATGTATGCACGGAACCTGTCTGCTAGTTTGTTGGCAATGTCTGTGGGTTCAGTGATCATTGTACCATTCTGGACTAATTCCGAGCATAACTGTGAGCTTCCACCCATGTTCCTACCATAGCTAAGGAAGGCCTTATGGTTGTCTTATGTGTCCTTTGCAAGTCCTGTCCCACAGGCGGCCTTGGATGATTGTATGAGTGATCGTATGTTACCGCCAGTATTAATCAGTGATGCCTTCCCTGGTAGTGATATTGCTCTGTCATGTAGTAGCTTTCACCTCTTGTTGTATGGTTTGTTTATGGCTGGGGTCCACCAGACCATGTGCCTGCCTTTGGTGGACAAGGTCCTGATGTTATCAGGGATTGCTTGATCCAGACATTCCTGGGCGTGCTCGTAGAAGGCATTTGTAAGGGTTTCAGCAGCGTGGCCTGTGTTTACCACTGGCATGGAGGCCTTGTAGGGTACCACACCAGTCGTATGACATGTGGGGTTCGCTGTGGAGAGGTCTTCACTGTGGTCTCCCTTGCCGGTGTTGGGGGCGGGATGTGGATCTCCAGTGAGATCACTATATGGTCTGACCTCACCGTTGAGGGATGTACATCCTGTGTGGAGCATGTCGTCCCCATATGTGATGATCAGGACTAGTATAGTTCCTCCCCTTGTGGATATGGTGCATAGTTGTTCCACAGCATTCGGGTGTATGAACACCTGGAACCTTTGGTGTAGGGTGTTGTGTCCTGGGTAATGTTCCCGGTCTATGTATGGGTGGTTGATGTCACCCAATATGATGGTGTTGTGAGAGCAGTCATACTCCCCAGTGTCTTCAGGAAGGCTGTGCGTGTATCCTGGGTTTGGGAGGGTGGTCTGTAGCATGCAACAAACTGTAGGGCAGTCCTACCCATGGTTAATTGCACCTGGATGGTCCCCGCTGCTACGTGCATTTCTGCCAACCTGGAGGTGTGGGTATCCTTCATGGAAATGGAGACTCCCCCTCCTTCTGTGGTTTGGTCCGGGTTAGGGTCCTGAACGCGTGATATGAGGTATGACCTGATAGTGCTGGGGTGCTCTCAGGAGCCCTGAACCAGGTTTCAGTCACAGCACTGACATCAATGTCCTCCATACTGAGGAGGGCTTTTGAGGGCGTGCAGCTTGGGTGTAGACTACTGGCACTGAGCAGTATTACCCTTAGTTTTTTCCAGGTTTGTAGTCTAGGGCGGTAGGTTTATCATTTCAGCCTTGCCTGCAGTGGGCACTGTGGGGGTGGCAGGAGCTTTTGCCAAACTCTTGAAGACCAGGGGCGACAGGTGCAAGCCATCCCTTGCGAAGGAGCATGGCATGTCAAGCATGTCATCCCAGGCAAGAGGACATTGGATCCCCTCAGACTGACACCGGTAATCAGGCCAGTTATCAAGGGTGATCATTCGGACCCAGTATTGTGGCATCATACTTGATGAGGGTGGGATACTGCTCAGGGTCAGGGTCATGCTGGCCTGGGCTACACAATCTGAGAGTCCCTCTATGTCTCCTTTCATGTATCCCAGGGTGGTATGTCTCCGGTCGTTGACACCAGCATGGACAATGACCGCATCATACTTGTACATGCTGCGGAGTGACCTGAGTGTGTGTGTTATGTGGCAGATTCCAGTGCCCGACAGGCAACCTACTGTGATCATTCCCTTGTTCAGTCTGGTGGGTGGGACGTCGGTGTGTCTGACTATGGCGTCACCTATTAGAAGTGTGTCTGGCATTGTGTGTGGCCTTAAGGGCTGTGACTGTTTAGCACACTGATGTTGAGAACTATGTGTTGCATGTCCTATGTCTTGTGGAGGCAGTTGCTTGGGTGTCTGCTTCGGAGGCCTCATTAGGTTCATTACATGTTTTAACAGTGCCTCCGAGTATGTCTTTGGACAATGCCCCGTTCGGAATGTATCTGACCAGGCACCTGATGCAGCTTGAAAGGCCCCAAAAGTTCCTCACCAAAAGGATAAAGGGTCTCAAAAATATGTCTTATGCTGCCCGACTGAAAGAACTCCAGCTCTATTCAGTCTCATACCGCTTGCTCAGAGGTGACCTGTGCCTGACATATAAGGCCATGTCAAACCCAGATTTGATGAATATGCTTCACCTCAAAAAATCTAGATCCCTCAGAACCACAAGGGCGGAGACTTAAACCTTGACACGGTTATAAATAGAACGTGCTGGAGGGACAGATTCATCACCCAGAGACTCCCTATGCTGTGGAACAAAATCCCAGTACATGTGAGGCAGAGCACCTCGCTGGCCTTGCTCAAGAGGAATCTTGACCAATGGATGGGAGATCGCAGATATACCCCAGGGATTACTTCAGTGTCACTGCTTGACAGAGGCACAGAAAAATGATAGGCATAGTTTTTATTCAAACTAAAGGGGTGGCGAAAGCCACATAACTATGGGCTAGGCTTATAAATGCCCTTGGGCAGATAGCCTAGTATGAACCTATGAACCTATGAACCTATGTGTTTGTTTAGCATTTGTGATAGTCCCATGTGACACTGGGTTTGTGGTGTGCGTGGTGTCCTTCCCCTCCCGTTTGGTCTTGCCGGTCATGGTTTGAGAGAGCTCAGCCCCCTGTCTGGCTATATAGTTGCATCTCTCACTAGTATTATGTTTAGTGGGGGAGGTGCAGCTTGTCCGTGTCCATGAGGCACCTGTAATATTGTAACCAAACCCTCGTACCACCACAAATTAATAAATCAAGCCAAGATCCGGTGCAATGAAGGTTATCCAAAGTAGGCACAGTAAGCAGGTAGCAGTTGATAAAATAAAACGGGTTTATTATTTAGTAAGTAAGCCTCCAACGACGAACATCAACGACCAACAAACAACTTCCTTTAGATATAAAGTGCAAACATTAAGCGCTTTCGTCTCCACACCGGGAGACCTCTTCAGAATAACTTTACAAAAATCAAGTTTGCCTTATATACATCTTGCTCTGCCTCATTAATCAATTAGTTTGTCAATTAACTAAATTGCTGCTGTATTACAATCTTATTCAAGCAAAGTTAACTAAGTAAAATTTTCTTTGGCTTGAATGAAATGAAATAAAGTCCTGCTTAACTTAATAAAAAATCCTGCTGAGTAATAATTACATTCAATAGGACATTCACATAAAACAACACATTTATATTTATATTTGTACAATAAAAATTTGGAAAGAAAAAGCAAAAATGCAAGTAGTTAAAAAGCAACACTTCTATGCCACCTGCTTCATTGTATAAGCCCTATCTGTATAGTGTCTCATGTGGACAAACACTGGTATTGTCAGTTGACATACATTATTCCCTCCAAGAAAAAACATGCAGATATAGTAGCCCCTTTTCTTTAAAAAATTCATTTAAATTATGACATTATCCATATAAATATACAAGCATGAAAACTCTAAAAATATACGACATCATATGTATAATTGATGTAATTGATATAATTAATAATAAAAACCTTATAAATATATAAATATATAAATGTATAAATTATTAATATTAAAATACTTAAAATACTTGTAAGTACATAATGAATGGTGTGAGTGTATATATGTTTGTATATAAATATATAATGTATAATAAATATATAATTAAGTAATTAAATACATGAATAAATAAACATTAAGATAAATACTGAATCAAATGTTGGATATTTTCTAAGTAAGAAAGCTTTTTATATATAGCACTTACTAAAACACTCTCATGAGACACTATACAGATAGGGCTTATACAATGAAGCAGGTGGCATAGAAGTGTTGCTTTTTAACTACTTGCATTTTTGCATTTTGCTTTTTCATTCCAAACTTAATGTTTGCACTTTATAACTAAAGGAATTTGTTTGTTGGTCGTTGATGTTCGTCGTTGGAGGCTTACTTACTAAATAATAAACCCGTTTTATTTTATCAACTGCTACCTGCTTACTGTGCCTACTTTGGATAACCTTCATTGCACCGGATCTTGGCTTGATTTATTCACCTGTAATATTGCCTCAGGATGCCCAGATTCACCATCTGAACAGGAGAGGTCGCTAGCAATTGACCCTTCGACATGCCAGAGAACGTGAATGCGTTTGCTGTGTAACTGGGTCAGAAGGGACCTATAGGGAAGTGGGTACTCAAGGGGATTCTAGGCTAGTGTAGTACTCCGTCTAGTATACATGTACTTTACCTATGTAGGAATACTGTGGGAGCAGGTGCTGAGCTTTTGTGATAGAGAACAGACAGTTTAGATTGCAAGTAGAGAAGTTCTACGTGTAAACCTGCGAGCACGGAGCCAGATATAGTGTAACGTTGTTTACGGTACATGACACACATGTCCACACATATACTGCACCTGATGCCTGTGGTCGGTGCCACAGGCTACGGTGGACAGAGACATCATATACATGGCATGACACAGTACAGGTATGGTGACATTCTGCAGGTGTCGTACACAGCGTGCTGGCGACTGACCGCAGGTGTCACCTGTCAGCTGTGGTGCACGCTGTGCAGCAGTAGGATGCTGTACCGGTACAGGAATATGTCCGCAATCGCGGGGTGTACACCACTATGGTGCACACCCCATTGTGTGCAGATGGGGACACCTGCCTGTGTGGTCAGCACCCTCACAATGCACCCACACGCCATGTCACAGGGGGCGGTCTTGCACAGGTGGCCAGTATGGCTCACAACTATGGCATTGACAGGGTCGTACAATGCAGCACCAGTACGGGATGGTCACCCTGTGTGGTTAGTGTCCATTCACAACACTATATCTGCATACACCCTCACAACAGGCAGCAGACATACACACATGTTGACACACTGACATGGTGGTGACCACGCATGTCTACACAGAGGGACGACGTGTTGCATGTACTGCACCATCCACATCCATGCACCCCACACTGAGGTATGTACAGATCTCTACCATGGTGTACAGTGATGTGTGGCACGTGGCACATAGTCCCCCCGATCTGTGGCATACATGGGCACACATTCCTGCACACATGTCGGTGCTGGGAATGCCTTACCCGCTATATGGGATATGTGCAGGTGTGCAGCGGTATGTAGTGCATCATGCATACCAACACTGTATCCGGCAGCTGTGCCGATATATGCACTTGGGAGGTGGTAGGAGTTACAGTGTCCATGTGACATATGGTCGATGACACCTGACCGATGGGTATGCATTATGGCAGCACTGTCATGTAACGGCGACATAGCAGACTGTATGCACATGGCAGGGTAGGATGGTGTGTGACACACCTGTGACCACCACCTGCACACATGCATGTGGACAGGTTTTTAAACACATGATGTACACACATACCGCCATGCGTGCTGTTACTATTCCACCATATGATGGCCCCCATGATGGGTATGCATGTGGTAGGGGGTTGCAACTGTGTTATGGACATCGGACACCGCTCATGCATGGCTGCACCATGCACAGTATACGTGTCACATGTATCCCCTGTTGCCACGTGTGTATGCATTGCTACATTGTGACATGTGTGTTGACATACATGGAACATGGACTGTGGTATGGTATCACAGCTGTCACAGGCAAACTGAACAAGGGTATGTGTCCCAGTCAACACCGCTACACCCTGTAGGGGGAGCATACCACAGACATGTGTCCACCTTCCATTAGTGTGTGTATTACCGCGTACGCCAGTGTTATGCATGTGGTACATCACAGGCTTCGTATGTGTCCTGTGTGCAGTCCATGCACACAGCCAGGCAATCACATATATGACATATCCAGACTTTGTTTCACTGTGGTACAGCTGCAGTCATGTGTCATATTTGTGTCAGGCCAGTGGTATGTGTGGAGCACGCCTGTCCATGTATACCGATATGGGCGGACTACATCACACCTATGGGATCATTGATAGTACAAGTGTACTCTGCATGACGGGCGTACACCGCCATAGAGACCTGTGGACATATGTCACATGCTGTTGCTGGACCGTGAGGCATACTGCTGCACCGATGACATGGTGCTGGCATGGCAGCTACAGTGTTCACTGCAGTGTGTACATGTTCAGCCTGCACCCGTGACGCCTGTGATGTCATCTGTGTGTGTACGTGTAACTGCATGTGTGTCCACCCTGTGCGTGTGTACGGGTTTACCTGGCCGTGACTTGCGCTGTGTGCACTCCGTCTGCATGCTGGACGGCGCGTAGCACATACTAAGTGTGTGAGCATGCCTGGGTTGCTGTTGTGTGGGTGGACACACACGACGGTCCACACTCTGCCCTTCCATGATTCCACCCCATGTGTATGCATGTCTGCACTCTGCAGATTCTAAGTGTGTGAGCATGCCCAGTAAGCAGCTGTGTAGATGGACACACAGTACAGTGCACACCACGCCCATCTATGATGATACCCCGTGTGCATGTATGCTTCCCCTTTGCAACCGTCATGTGTGTGAGCATGCCCGGGTTGCTGTTGTGTAGGTGGACACACGACGGTCCACACTCTGCCCTTCCATGATTCCACCCCATGTGTATGCATGTCTGCACTCTGCAGATTCTAAGTGTGTGAGCATGCCCAGTAAGCAGCTGTGTAGATGGACACACAGTACAGTGCACACCCGCGCCCGTCTGTGAAGATACCCCGTGTGCATGTATGTTTCCCCTTTGCAGCCGCCACGTGTGTGAGCATGCCCGGGTTGCTGTTGTGTAGGTGGACACACACGACGGTCCACACTCTGCCCTTCCATGATTCCACCCCATATGTATGCATGTCTGCACTCTGCAGATTCTAAGTGTGTGAGCATGCCCAGTAAGCAGCTGTGTAGATGGACACACAGTACAGTGCACACAGCGCCCATCTGTGATGATACCCCGTGTGCATGTATGTTTCCCCTTCGTGACCGCTAGGTGTGAGGGCATGCCCAGTACGCCATTCTTGGGTACACAGTACAGTCAGCACCGATGTCTGCTACTAGGCGTGTAGCCATGGCCAATGACATCCTGCATAGCCATGGTGGCTGTCCAGGTGAGTCATATGTGTTTGATATGCCACAATGGCTGCCTACATCATGCACGCCGGTTGCCCTCTCATAGGGTATACTGTCTGTGGTGCATCCCGTATCCATGTCGTGATGTTGTGCTCCGTAGTTAGTTGGTATTCCCGTGTGCAGCACTACCGAGTTACTGTATGCCCACCTTGGGATGGTAACATGCTGGGTGACTGCGCACTCGGTCTTCATTCTCTATCGGCTGTCTTGCCTCTGCAGATGATATCACCCACCTAGGGGTATGCCTCCTGACAGTGCTCTGCTCAGTAATCTTGGTATCGCGTTCTGTAGATGCATCATGCTGTAGTGCGTTCATGTAGGTAGGCATAGGTTCAACTCCCAGCCCTTCCCCGTGTGTGTGTGTTTCCAGCTGCCCTTGGAGAGAGTAGTTCCTTTAGTCGCTTCGCAACACATACCTTGGCTATTGGCATCTATTCCTTTACGGATGATGTCACCCGCCTAGAAGTGTGCCTCTGACAGCGCTGTGCTCAGTAATCTCAGTAGCGCATTCTGTAAATGCGTCATGCTGTAGTGTGTTCATGTAGGTAGGCGTAGGTTCAACTCCCGGCCCTTCCCCGTGTGTGTGTGTGTGTGAGGTGTGTGTGTGTTTCCAGCTGCCTCTGCAGATGGTCATGCTTTTAGACGCTTCGCAACACATACCTTGGCTATTGTCAGCTATTCCTTTACGGATGATTTCACCCGCCTAGAAGTATGCCTCTGACAGTGCTGTGCTCATTAATCTCGGTAGCGCGTTCTGTAAATTCATCATGCTGTAGTGTGTTCATGTAGGCAGGCGTAGGTTCAACTCCCGGCCCTTCCGGTCTGTGTGTTTCCAGCTGTCTTTGCAGATGGTCATGCTTTAGACGCTTCGCCGCACACATACCTTGGCTATTGTCAGCTATTCCTTTACAGATGATGTCACCAGCGTGAAGTATGCCTCTGACAGCGCGGTGCTCAGTAATCTCAGTAGCGCTGCGTTCTGTAACTGCATCATGCTGTAGTGTGTTCATGTAGGTAGGTGTAGGTTCAACTCCCGGACCTTCAAGGTGTGTGTTTGTGTGTGTGTGTGTGTGTTTCCAGCTGCCTCTGCAGATGGTCATGCTTTTAGGCGGCCGCAACACATACATTGGCTATTGTCAGCTATTCCTTTACGGATGGTGTCACCCACCTAGAAGGATGCCTCTGACAGCACTGTGCTCAGTAATCTCGGTAGTGCGTTCTGTAAATGCATCATGCTGTAGTGTGTTCATGCAGGTAGGCATAGGTTCAACTCCCGCCCCTTCCTTTAGTGTGTGTGTTTCCAGCTGTCTCTGCAGATAGTCATGCTTTTAGACGCTTTGCAACACATACCTTGGCTATTGTCAGCTATTCCTTTACGGATGATGTCACCTGCCTAGAAGTATGCCTCTGACAGCACTGTGCTCAGTAATCTCGATGGCGTTCTGTAAATGCATCATGCTGTAGTGTTCATGTAAATAGGCGTAGGTTCAACTCCCAGCTCTTCCCGTGTGTGTATGTGTGTTTCCAGCTACCTCTCCAGATGGTCATGCTTTAGACCCTCGCAACACATACCTTGGCTATTGTCAGCTATTCCTACGGATGATGTCACCCACGAAGTATGCCTCTGACAGCGCGGTGCACAGTAATCTAGATAGAGCATTCTGTAAATGCATCATGCTGTAGTGTGTTCATGTAGGTAGGCGTAGGTTCAACTCCGGCCCTTCCCGTGTGTGTGTGAGGGTGTGTGTGTGTTTCCAGCTGCCTCTGCAGATGGTCATGCTTAGACACTTTGCAACACATACCTTGGCTATTGTCAGCTATTCCTTTACGGATGATGTCACCCGCCTAGAAGTATGCCTCTGACAGCGCTGTGCTCAGTAATCTCGGTAGCGTGTTCTGTAAATGCATCATGCTGTAGTGTGTTCATGTAGGTAGGCGTCGGTTGCACTACCGGCCCTTCCCTATGTGTGTGTGAGGTGTGTGTGTGTGTTGCCAGCTGCGTCTGCAGAGGGGCATGCTTTTGGCGGCTTCGCAACACATACCTTGGCTATTGTCAGCTATTCCTTTATGGATGATGTCACCCGTAGAAGTATGCCTTTGACAGCGCTGTGCTCAGTAATCTCGGTAGCGCGTTCTGTAAATGCATCATGCTGTAGTGTGTTCATGTAGGTAGGCGTAGGTTCAACTCCTGGCCCTTCGAGGTGTGTGTGTGTTTCCAGCTGCCTCTGCAGATGGTCATGCTTTTAGACACTTCGCAACACATACCTTGGCTATTGTCAGCTATTCCTTTACGGATGATGTCACCCACCTAGAAGTATGCCTCTGACAGCATTGTGCTCAGTAATCTCGGTAGCGCATTCTGTAAATGCATTATGCTGTAGTGTGTTCATGTAGGTAGGCATAGGTTCAACTCTCGGCCCTTCCTGGTGTGTGTGTGTGTTTCCAGCTGCCTCTGCAGATGGTCATGCTGGGACGCTTCAACACATACCTTGGCTATTGGCAGCTATTCCTCACGGATGATGTCTCCCGCCTAGAGGTATGCCTCTGACAGCACTGTGCTCAGTAATCTCGGTAGCGCATTCTGTATATGCATCATGCTGTAGTGTGTTCATGTAGGTAGGCGTGGGTTCAACTCCGGCCCTTCCCGTGTGTGTTTCCAGCTGCCTCTGCAGATGGTCATGCTAGATCGCTTCAACACATACCTTGGCTGTGTCAGCTATTCCTTTACGGATGATGTCACCCACGTAGAATTATGCCTCTGACAGCACAGTGCTCAGTAATCTCGGTAGCGTGCTCTGTTAATGCATCATGCTGTAGTGTGTTCATGTAGGTAGGCATAGGTTCAACGCCGGATCTCGAGGTGTGTGTGTGTGTGTGTGTGTGTGTGTTTCCATCTGTCTCTGCAGATGGTCATGCTTTAGACGCTTCGCAACACATACCTTGGCTATTGTCAGCTATTCCTTTACGGATGATGTCACCGCCTAGAAGTATGCCTCTGACAGCACTGTGCTTAGTAATCTCGGTAGCGTTCTGTAAATGCATCATGCTGTAGTGAGTTCATGTAGGTGTAAGTTCAACTCCGCCCTTCCCAGTGTGTGTTTCCAGCTGTCTCTGCAGATGGTCGTGCTTTAGATGCTTCACAACACATACCTTGGCTATTGTCAGCTATTCCTTTACGGATAATGTCACCCAGAAGTATGCCTCTGATAGCACCGTACTCAGTAATATCAGTAGCGCATTCTGTAAATGCATCATGCTGTACTGTGTTCATGTAGTTAGGTGTAGGTTCAACTCCGCCCTTCCCGTGTGTGTGTGTGTGTTTCCAGCTGCCTCTGCAGATGGTTATGCCTTTAGACGCCGCAACACATACCTTGGCTATTGTCAGCTATTCCTTTACGGATGATGTCACCCACGAAGTATGCCTCTGACAGCTGTGCTCAGTAATCTCGGTAGCGTTCTGTAAATGCATCATGCTGTAGTGTGTTCATGTAGGTAGGCGTGATTCAACTCCGGGACCTTTGAGGTGTGTGTGTGTATGTGTGTTTCCATCTGCCTCTGTAAATGTTCATGCTTTTAGACGCCGCAACACGTACCTTGGCTATTGTCAGCTATTCCTACGGATGATGTCACCGCCTAGAAATATGCCTCTGACAGCATTGTGCTCAGTAATCTCGGTTTGATTCTGTAAATGCATCATGCTGTAGTGTGTTCATGTAGGTAGGCGTAGGTTCAACTCCCGGCCCTTCCCGCGGTGTGTGTGTGAGGTATGTGTGTGTGTGTTTCCAGCTGCCTCTGCAGATGGTCATGCTTTTAGACGCTTCACAACACATACATTGGCTATTGTCAGCTATTCCTTTACGGATGATGTCACCCGCCTAGAAGTATGCCTCTGACAGCGCTGTGCTCAGTAATCTCGGTAGTGCTTTCTGTAAATGCATCATGTAGTGTGTTCATGTAGGTAGGCATAGGTTCAACTCGCGGCCCTTCCCCGTGTGTGTTTGTGTGTGTGTGTTTCCATCTGCCTCTGCAGTTGGTCATGCTTTTAGACGCCATAACACATACCTTGGCTATTGTCAGCTATTCCTTTACGGATGATGTCACCCGCGTAGAAGTATGCCTCTGACAGCACAGTGCTCAGTAATCTCGGTAGCGCATTCTCTAAATGCATTATGCTGTAGTGTGTTCATGTAGGTAGGTGTAGGTTCAACTCCCGGCCCTTCCCTGTGTGTGTGTGTGTGTTACCAGCTGCCTCTGCAGATGGTCATGCTGAGACGCTCGCAACACATACCTTGGCTATTGTCAGCTATTCCTTTACGGATGATGTCACCCACCTAGAAGTATGCCTCTGACAGCATTGTGCTCCAGTAATCTCGGTAGCGCATTCTGTAAATACATCATGCTGTAGTGTGTTCATGTAGGTAGGCGTAGGTTCAACTCCAGGCCCTTCGAGGTGTGTGTGTGTGTTTCTAGCTGCCTCTGCAGATGGTCATGCTTTTAGACGCTTCGCAACACATACCTTGGCTATTGTCAGCTATTCCTTTACGGATGATGTCACCCGTGTAGAAGTATGCCTCTGACAGCACGGTGCTCAGTAATCTCGGTAGCGTTCTGTAAATGCATCATGCTGTAGTGTGTTCATGTAGGTAGGCGTAGGTTCAACTCCCGTACCTTCGAGGTGTGTGTGTGTGTGTGTTTGTGTGTGTTTCCAGCTGCCTCTGGAGATGGTCATGCTTTTAGACGCTTCGCAACACATACCTTGGCTATTGTCATCTATTCCTCACGGATGATGTCACCCGCCTAGAAGTATGCCTCTGACAGCACTGTGCTCAGTAATCTCAGTAGCGCATTCTGTAAATGCATCATGCTGTAGTGTGTTCATGTAGGTAGGCGTAGGTTCAACTCCCAGCCCTTCCGTGTGTGTGCGTGTGTGTTTCCAGCTGCCTCTGCAGATGGTCATGCTAGACGCTTCGCAACACATACCTTGGCTATTGTCAGCTATTCCTTTACGGATGATGTCACTCGCCTAGAAGTATGCCTCTGACAGCACTAGCTCAGTAATCTCGGTAGCGCGTTCTGTAAATGCATCATGCTGTAGTGTGTTCTTGTAGGTAGGCGTAGGTTCAACTCCGGTCCTTCCCCATGTGTCTGTGTGTGTGTGTGTTTCCAGCTGCCTCTGCAGATGGTCATGCTTTAGACGCTTCACAACACATACCTTGGCTATTGTCAGCTATTCCCACGGATGAAGTCACCTGCGAGAAGTATGCCTCTGACAGGACAGTGCTCAGTATCATCTCGGTAGCGCATTCTGTAAATGCATCATGCTGTAGTGTGTTCATGTAGGTAGTCACCCGAGGGATTCAACTCCGGCCCTTCCTCTCTGTGTGTGTGGAGGTGTGTGTTTCAGCTGCCCTTGGAGAGAGTAGTTTATTTAGTCAGCTTCTGCAACACATACCCTTGGCTATTGGCATCTATTCCTTTACTGATGATTTCACCCTCCGCCTTAGAAGTATGCTCTGACAGGGCGGTTGCTCAGTACTGTTGATGTAGCGCATTCTGTAAATGCATCATGCTGCTAGTGTGTTCATGTAGGTAGGCATAGGTTCAACTCCAACCTTCCTCGTGTGTGTGTGTGTGTGTGTTCGTTGCCTGCCTTTGCAGATGGTCATGCTTTTAGACGCTTCGCAACACATACCTTGGCTATTATCAGCTATTCCTTTACAGATGATGTCACCCGCCTCTAGAAGTATGCCCCTCTGACTGCTCTGTGCTCAGTAATCTCGGTAAAACATTCTTGCATAAATGCATCATGCTGAAGTGTGTTCATGTAGGTAGGCATAGGTTCAACTCTCCACCTTCCACGTGTGTGTGTGAGGTGTGTGTGTGTGTGTGTGTTTCCAGCTGGCTACCCTCTGCAGATGGTCATGCTTTTAGACACTTCTGCAACACATACCTTGGCTATTGTCAGCTATTCCCTTTTACGGATGATGTCACCTGCCTAGAAGTATGCCTCTGACAGCACTGTGTTCAGTAACCTCGGTGCAGCGCCAGCTCTGTAAATGCATCATGCTGTAGTGTGTTCATGTAGGTAGGAGTAGGTTCAACTCCTGGTCTTTCCCCGTGTGTGTGTGTGTGTTTACAGCTGCCTCTGGAGAAAGAAGTCTTTTAGACACTTTGCAACACATACCTTGGCTATCGGGCGCCTATTCCTTACGGATGTTGTCACCCACCCAGACAGTGTAGCCTCTGACGGTAGTTGTGTTCAATGGTCCACGAGCTGCGTGTTCCATACCTGTGTCATACTGTTGTGCATGCGGTGTTGGGTAGGTGGGGTAAGGTCAATCCCTCATGCACTGCTAGCTGTGTGTGTGTGTGTTCATGCTCCCAGCCACATGGGTTCATAGGTTATGGCTTTTGATTGGAAAAACATACCTTTTTGGCATTCCTTTTTGGGGTTGGCCATTGGGTCCTTTTGGGTGTGTGGGGACTTGCTGTTCCCAAACCGGCCCCCCTTTTGGTGGGGGGGGTGTATTCAACCCCGGGCCTTTCCACTGTGTGTGTTTCTATGTTTAAACCAAAATTTTCCCCTAGGTTTTTCCCGGAAAACTTTTCCCTGCCATTTTGGGTTTTTGGAATGGGAGGCATTACTCCTTGTCCTGCCTTTTGGGGACCCCTAAAAAACTGCTGGTTGGGGGGGTATTTGCTGTCTTACACTGGCTTGCCATAAACCGTGTATCTTCCTGATGGGGTTTTTATCCCCGGCTGTGTGGCAGGCTTTTTGTCCCCCCTGTTTTGCATGTTGCCCCGGGAACCCTTTTGGGTGTTTCATGTACTTTCCCCAATTACCTGAAACCTCTATACGGGCAGACGCCTTAAACCCGCTGCCCCGGCATGGGGCCCTTGGGGCCCCCCCAAAACCTTGGGGCCCCCTCCTTTTTGGGGTTTAAAGCTAACTACTTTGGAAAGGTGGTGGTTTTGGGCCCCTAAGCCCCGGATTTTTGGGGCCCCTATGGAATCCGGGTCCCTTTTTCATGTTTTTTCAAACCCGATTTTTCCCCAAGGGGCCACAACCTTTTGAAAGAATTTTGGGAATTTGGTAAACCAAACACCCCCCCGGGTTTTAATGATAAGCCAAAATTGGGCCCCCTTTTTGGGCGGGGGCAAAAACCCAGGTTATTTGGTCAGTATACAAACCCAAGGCCAAATTCTTTTAGTTTTTTTAAACTGTTTTTTAAAAGAATTATCCCTATTTTTAAATAAATTTTTAGATTTTTTAAATTTTGGGTTGGATGACCAAAAAACCCGGGGGGAATGATGAAAAAAGTTAATTTTTTGAAACATTTCTTTCCCAAAAAACGGGGAATTTTTAGTTTAGGAAAGCCAAAAAATTAAAAATTTAAAACCCTCTTTTAGTTTTTTTTAAAACCAATTTTTTTACTTGTATAAAAACCTTTTTCCATTTATTTTTGGGAAAATTTCAGGACTGTTTTTAAAATTTTATTTTTTTAATTTTTTTTAAAGTGTTAATTTTTTGGGGGGGGGGGGGGGGGGGGGGGGGGGGGGGGTTTTTTTTTTTGTTTGTTTTTTTTTTTTTTTTTTTTTGTTTTTTTTTTTTTTTTATTAGTGTAATCCATGGTCAATTGAAAAAAAAATTTTTTAATTTTAATTTAAAATTTTAATTCCATTAAAAGGAAATCCCTTTTCCTTTAATAAGGTGGGAACCCGGGCCATTAGTTTAACCCCATTTTCCTTTTTGACCCTTTAGAGTGAAAGACCTGACACAGCAGAGCCAAGCAGACAGGCAGCCCAACGTGGCGGGCGTATCAATAAAATCACGCTCGGGATATGCCATGTCCCAGAAAACTACATTATGACAGGGCTCTGCAGGATGCATGCCAGGAAATAGTAGGTGCAACGCAGAAATAGTAAGGGAAGCTGGGTCGAAAGGTAATCCATTGCAGGCAAAGAGTAATGCAACAACACCAAAGGCAACAGCGCTTGCAGTGCCATACGATAAAACATGGAAGATAATCCCCAGATATCGTACCGGGTATTGGCAGACACAATCCTCCCATGACATCCGGGTGTACAGCACAATAATAGTATAAAGTGTGAATGCACACAACACACAGCCGTGTATTCCCAAACGCCGCACCATAGGTGTAAACACACGGGAACTTTTAAAATGTACATGTTGGGTGCTGCCGTGGCCGTCATGGATCCATCAGCATGTGTTAGAGACAAGACGGTGTTGTGGAGGAGGGGGTGCCGACAACTACGGCGTAGGCCTCAGAGGAGAAGGAGAGTGTTCAGACCAAGGGTAACCTACCAGGGGCACCACAAGACCTGGAGATAGTAGAAGCGTTACAGGGTGGATAGGGACACGTTACAGCAAATAATGGTGGAGCTGTGCCCGGCCACTCCTGAGAACAAGAAACAACAGAGGGGAGCCCATCCCAGTGGACACAAGGTATGTGTAAGCTTGCGAATACTGGCCACAGGTACCTTTCAAAGGCCAACTGGGGATATAATGGGCATCTCACAGGCATCAGCATCCAGGGTACTACACCAGTTTCTGGATGCCATATTTTCCACATGCCAATGAGCATATATACTTCCCCAGATCTCAGGAGGTTGGCTTACAAGCAATATGCACCACTTCCACCATGCGTGGCACAATACCGGAGGTACTGGGTGCGATAGACTGTCAGCACATACAAATCAAGTCACCACCTGGGGAGCAGGGTAGATGCTACATAAACCGGCAAGGGATTCCCTCCATCAATTGCCAGGTTGTTGTGCAAGTACGCAGGGCATTATCATGGATGTGTGTGCTGGCAGCCCTGGAAGCTACCATGACTCCCATATCTGGCATGCCTCACAGCTGTACCAGGTATTCGCCAGAGGACATCCCACAAGGCCACCTTGTGTGGGGATGCCTGGCTATGCACTGGAGCCGTGGATGATGACTCCCATCGAAATGCACACACACATGCAAGAATGCCATAATGAGGCACTGCGCATTGCAAACCAGAATAATCATAGAGCGTGTGTGTTTGGGATGCTGAAATCACGGTTCCGGTGCTTGGATACATCGGTGGAGCCCTGCAGTACTCTCCAGGCACATGTGCCCACATATTCATAGTATGTGCTTATGCTACATAATATGATCCTGCCGAAACATGCTGCAGCAGGGACATAATCGGTGAAGGGCCACAGCCCACCACAACTGCCAAAGGCCAGTCCAGGCATAGAGGGTTCAGGACCATGAACACACTGTGCCAGCCCCAGTAGGCAGACGGAGGCGTGCCATCTAATATGCCTATGCCCTGGCAAAGAGGGAACGTATAGCACATACTCCTGACAGCGTAGGCCCCATGGACTGACACCTCCCTACCTGCACACACAGTGAAATGGATGGCACACAAACATGACTACCCATAAAGTGTACCGGTGATCATGGGTGGCCCCATGTCTTGATGACTCCAACATAGGCAGCCCCCAAACACTGTACACCCAACAGCCAGTGGAGCATGGAGCATAACACCTGAACAGTACTGGCGTCCTACAGCAGAGCGTGTGGCGTTGCTGTATGCTGCCGCGTTAACCCGCCAAGGTGTATACATATAAACATGTATATATGTGCATATACATATATGTAGATAGATATAATTACATATATAGAAATATATGTACACATATACATATAAGTACTACAGCTAAGACAGTGAATCAGAGAGGGATGTAAGGTAACTGAGATGTAACACACGATATCTGTACATAGTATACATAGTGAAGCGAATAACCTGAGCATCCGGGAGGTTTAATAGAAGAAGGATACCGCCAGCCATGGAGCAGACGGCAACATACCAAAAATGCATAACCGCTTGGAAGTCGGAATGATCGCCAGACCACAGTACTGTAACAGTACATGCGCCGGGTAATAGTATATGATGATATGAGGGGAGGTAGACACTGCGCCGGGTGTCGCATGACCCATGCAGGTACTGTGTGCAACCGTCCCCGTGGAGTGCCGTAGTATGTGTATGTGGTAATGCTTGGTGGGGTGCCGTGTGTGTTTCTGTGCAAGTGTAATGTGTGTGTCCGTAATATGTGTATGTTGGTGCCATGTTAGAGGCAGAGGGTGATGGAATATACAATGTGTAGGCATACAGTACACTCAGCCACAGGCATATGTACACCAGTAGTCCCAAAGTAGTAGTGATAGCCCCACCCTGGCTAGGCATGTGGTGGCGTAGAGAGCGATACAAAAGTGACAATGTCCCAGATTGTAGCACAGGAAGATACCCCACAGGAAATGGAAAGGGCGTATGTACTACTCATGCCCATATGTATGACACCCGATGCTAATTGCAAAATGATACGTCGGCAAAGTCACACAGCAATAGGTATGTACCGTTATGGAAATACGTATGTGCTACCCCCAGTACTGACCGTGTGCGCGTATCGGCCCATAAACACCGCTGTGTGTTCTACAAGTGTCAAACAAGCAATCCCCACCTGAATAGGTGGCAACCACCTGGCAAACAGGCCATCCAAGAACAGGACCACAATGACTGTAAATATCTGGGACAGAATGAAAAGGGATAGTAAGTCACATTACAAACAACAGCGGGCTGATATACCACAGATGTGACCAGGAGGAATACATGCATGAAGCACACCGCAGGCGCATACCAACACCACATGACAACAACACAACCTACTACTCTCCCCATACCAACAGACAATTAACTGTCAACTCTCCAGGCAGGGATGGAGCACACATACAACCATACCGTGTATGGCTGCAAGGAATGCAAGGCCCACAACCCCATATCCATCACCTACAACCTCCGATGTATCCCCCACCGGTGCGTATATTAAATGGAATACAAACCATAATAGCAGCACAAACATAGAGAGGCAGTCAATGACATCTGCATAACACGCAACATCTACGGCAAGTGGGAAACACACAATCGCTACAGTGGCGGATGCATACTTTGCATCGCGTTGTTTAAAGGAATACAACAGCCATGTTACACATCCGAATGCAAAGCGCCATCAACAGAGCGTTGTCAGGACCTTGCAGGGACACCCTACATGTCGAACCAAATGCACTATACAACACACACAATCCACGGCCCGGCTAACACCATGCCTGCGAAATGTACCTGTGCATACACCGCTGCGCGGCTGCAGTTGGCACATAACATAACACAATACAGACCATCTCACAGAAGGTAGGGCAAATATAGCCAACGCCAGGTGAGGAATCAACCATACCCCAGTTACGACCGTAATGTCCGGGAATGGAGTAGATCCACAGGTGATATGCTTCAATTACTCACTGAGGAACAGCAATTGGTGGGATGAACCCACATGTTGCAGGTATCGGCGGATATAAGGATGACTCCCAGGATATTCAAACCCGATGCTCATGCCAGAACCAGCAGTGTACAACCGAAAGAGTAATAAAAAGGAAAACGATATTAACGGAACGGTAAACATGGAACGAAACACTTACCGACAAGGTATGTAGAACACACAATATGTCACGGGTGTGTTCGCATGATGTGTGTATAGGCGAAGCTGTACTGTATGGGAATGGTGTTTGTAAGTAATGGCACTTGGTCCATAATGCATAGAGTGGTGAAAGGTGGTTATGTAGTGCTATCCCGCCTGCTGAGCATAAATTCGCCAGCGACTGTGGACACCGTGTTGCACAGCAGTGGGACATCATGTACACAGCTGAGACACCACGAGGGCTGCCACAGGGGGGGGCATTAGAGAGAACAATGCCAGACCACCTGCCCGATGCTGGCGGTGGATGTCCAACAAAGGAAGTGCCATAGCAGGGGATAGGACATGTATGTATACTGTCACAGCACACATGTGTATAAGGGCATATACCGTCGATGTCATACGGCAATGTGCGCGGCCCGACGTGCATCGCGTAAACCTTGCAGTAGGGGATACTATGTCAACTATGTATTGTAATGTAAAGCTGTCATGGTGGATATGACAGACTTATTATACATAATGTGCATCACAGGCATATCACATGCATAATGGAGGTATAAGCCTATTGGTATGTAATACAATAACAGGATACATATGGCCTGTAGGTATGGGACAGAGTAGTAGCATCATAACCATCTGAAATGGAAGGTACAATCAAGTAACCATGCCCAAAGGATCTGTAGCAGGTGCACCGTGGGCAACAATGAAATCTGGCAGGTCCATGTGTAAACACATGTGCAGTGTACACAGTAGTGTCACCTCCCACTGATAGGTAGTCCTGTGAACAGCAGAGGCGGAATTGTCAACTGCATGTCTACACAGTACACCGCTGCTGTGGTGGTACCATGACTACGTGTCACTCAAACAGCAAGGGAGGTATCACATGAACAGTGCCACTGTGTGTCCCTGTGGGATGTGCACAAGACCTATGTTCCACAGCATGGTGTGTGTGTGTCTGCGGAAGTAACACAGAAGCCCAGCCCATGCAGTGTGGCATGTGTGCACATATCCATGAGCAGTCCGCTCACACTGCCCACCGCAATTGTCATGTATGAGGAGTATATGCATCAGTAATGTGGAGGACATGGTCCGTGTCAGAGCAAAAGGCACCCCTGTGTATGTGGTATGCAGATGTGTACAGATGTGTTTTCTGTCTGTCAGCCGTGATATGTAAACCGTCCGAGCCTGGTACACATCGCGGGCGGACAATGCTGTGCCATGTAAAGTTGTAGCCGTTGTGGAAGGTACACCATAAATGTGGTATTGTACCCTTGACCATGTGTAGATGTGTGTATGCCACAGGTACAATGGCTACCTGCGTACCAGCATCACACGCACAGTACAGATAGGTGTGGCCTGCAGAAGTGTATCCATGCCACAGTGAATCGGTAACCACAGGACCGTGTGGGGCATATGTGTACAGCAACCATGTACAATGATATGTATGCGGGGCCAGTATCCATGTGATAGTCAGTGGGTGAATATTTGCTATGCAAGGTGATGTGCATGCACCATGTGTCATGCATCCTGATGCCATGACACCCACATGATGTATCTGCCACACTGACACCCATATGGTTGGGTATCGGTATGAGCTGGTGGAGCTATAATGGCGCCAGGTATGTAGGTGTGGGATATCTAGGCATGGACAGCACTCTGTGACAGCATGTTGTGTATGTAAGCAAATAGTGAACATGAGGGGCCCCATGACTGAGGACTGTGTAATGCCATATGTACCTGACATGTAGTAGGTACTATGATATGCTTGCACCACTGTGTGTCCCGTCCATGAGTCATATAGCCCAACATCCTGAGATACAGGGCATGATGTGCAGGTGGATGTGTACGTTGCCAATACCAGAACATGGAATGGTGCTGAAGGGCAATGTGAGGACAACGTCTGATGTGTTGGCCTCTGTACCACCCCAACTGCCCATGCAATGGTACGCGACAGGTGGCCAGCATGTGTATGTGGCGTGCTGTGGTACACACTGGCCCAACAAGGGTGCCAGGAAAGGCATGGAGGCCATCAATGTGTGCGTGAAGCACATTCGTGAGGATGTGCCCCAGTGCCATTCAGAACGGTCCAGTCATGGGTGTATGACTGCAGTCCCACCGCGTGCAATGCAGTGCCACCCATGGGTAGTGCGAGAGATGCGGCTGCGCAGCGGTCAAGGTACACAATGTCCGACAACAGGCTAGCAGTGAATATAGTGGGCTGGTGCGGAGACACATACCAAACAGGTTGGTGGGACATAACAGCTAGGGACACGGAAGGTGACATCGGGCCCAGTGTCCCAGGACATAACGTGTGCATGTCAGTATCATGTATGTGTCCACAGGGACACTACGATGTCCATGTATGATTGCGACCCTGTAGTGAGTGAGGTGTGTATTGTTGGTAGTGTACACCATCGCCTGGCAAGTTGCCAACATTATCCTCAGTCTGCAAATGCCTGGGTGACTATTGTATGTGACATTGAATGTGGATGTAGCCAAACAACACAGACATGCCACCACTCTGCCTGAGGCCTCACACTGCAATGTGCGGCAGTCATGTTTAGGTAGCTAGCCTTGGAGCATGTGATGGACCTCGAGGACCCACCATGGCTGACAAGTGATGCACCCACCGCGTGAATATACACCACGCGTGCAACAGCCTGCACATGTGCTCGTACATCAGATGCATGGAACATGACCACCACCGTGCGTCTGTGAAAAGGTCAGTACTACCATGTCTCTGTGTGGAATAGCATGGTCCCTACCATGCGTGTACATGCTACGGAAGCACTGTGGTATGTGTCAGCATATGTATGTACACTGTCCATCTGCCGGGGTGTCATGCCATTAACAACTGCTGTCAGCAGACATCAGTAGTACTGGTTGTAGTACACATGTTCCGTGTATGCTGCGATGGGTGTGTTTCCAGGGTGTGGCTAGCAGAGCCGTGAAGCATATGTGTTCATCCACCAAAGGGGGATAACCCCAGGTGCCACACCAGAGACATGGAGGTATTGTGCATGCAGAGGGTAGTGTAGGTATGGTATGTGTTGTCTAATGTGACAGCCAGCTGGGTGGAGTGCATGCCTCAAGCATGTGTAGGTACATGGGTGTCTATTCTAGGGAAGTGTGGGTTGCTGTCAGCACATGGCAGTATCAGCTGTCTGAGACCCAATGTACAGTGTAACAACACAGACAGCATGCAACCTGTGGTGTACAATATCAACTCTGTTGCATGTTACAATGTGTCTAGCGGTCACAAACACGGGTATCTGCACATTGAGCACCTATGATGCATTGTGTTCGGCAACTATCCAGGATGTGTGCAAAACACTGTGTGATGTGGGATTCCCCTCACCTGTGGGTGTTGCAGTCCAGGTATGTGCATGGGAGGTATGATCCGTGTACAATCCGTACTCGCAGGCGTGCTGCGCAGAGCATGGAGGCAGGTCCCAGTCACTGCAGATAAATGTGAGTGGTGCAATAGTGTGTGTGCCTTGCTTGTGTGCCTTGCTTGTGTGCAGCACAGTGGAAGATGCAAGCATTGTCCCACATGACCCCATGCCGTGCCTGCCTGTTACAGCCCTGCCGGAGACAGTTATGTGACACTGCCACAGAGGCAGTATAGCATGTGAAGATGTACATGTGTGCTCCACACCCCAGGCAGATGGCTGCAGGTCATGTGTGCCACAGCAGTGTTGTCGACCAGGACTGTCATAGCGGTCAGATACCACATGCCTGTATAATTACAGTATGAGCATAGGCAACAGTTGCAGTGACACAGTAGGTCAATGTACAGTGTCCCTGTGTTCAGACCACTGGCTACTGTATACTTGGCTAGACACACACACCAGAGGGTGATGACACTGGTGAGCCATCACATGTCCCAGTACACGTAGCCTGTGTAATGCCATTACAGGGGCGGTCACAATAACATGTTGTATAAGAGATATATTGTACCAGGTGATGTGTCATGTGTGCATATGTTGAGTTGCACAGCTGTTCACATGTCCGCAACATATCAAAGTGCATTTTTCTGATGCCTAGTGTAACATGATGTGTGGAACTGCACTGTGATCCACAACAGGGTCATCAGAGACAGGTGTGTTGTGAATGGTGTAACCCATGGTTCTGGATATATACACGGTGCTGTTGGCTGCCATGCTGGGGGCCACCAGTGGTGCCTACAGTGGTCATAGACATATTGCACACATTGTTCTGGCAGGAATGTCCATTGTTGTAGATGACGTGTTACTACGTGAAGGTAGGTGTGTGTTGTGAATGTTACCCATCCAGATGTGACCATCAGGTGCAGTTATGGTTGTCGACAGCATCACACCCATCCACAGCTGTCAGCACCCTGTCCCCAGAATGGGTATCAACGCCCTGTACTGTGTGACTAATGTGCAGATGGCGAACACCTACTACAGCTGGCTAACAGTGTCATCTAGGAAGGCTATGTGATGGCTGGAATACACCGTTCTAATGTATAATGATGGTATCCCAATGAAGTACATGGAATCACATATAGTAAGCCATGGCTGGCATGTAAACCATGCACAACACTGACTATGAGACAGACACAAACAATGCGGAACCATGTTGAACATGCACTTGAGAACACCAAATGAGGTATGTTGCACGTATCGATGTACAACCGTCAGCTATGGGCACAGCATGAATGCAGACGCACATCCCCCACAGGCAGTACTGCTCCATGTTGGTAGGGGGCATTGCACGAGTACATGTGACAGTTGCTGTACCGCCACATGTACTGCATATCCGTCATATAGGGGTAGCAGTGGTAATGTGACTTGTCGGACATGCCTGTACATATGACCATGTCCCACAGGATATGTGTTATGTGTGTACAACACCTGTTGTACCATCATCAAGCTATGAAGTGTATGGCTGCCAGTGTACCTGTGTGACATGTTGTGCAATGGGTGCAAAGGTACGCAGAATGCTTTGCATGCCCACATGTCCCACACAGGTGCATAGCCTGAACATACAATACAAAGAGGGTGTTGGACAATAGCAACCCACAAGAGGTGATGGGTATGGGTGGCAACCCACTACCACCTTTCCGGTAAGGTGTGCATGTCCATGACACATTAGCACCTGAGATGTTAGCAGCACAGCTGTACAGGCGGCATGCATATTGATCACTAAGCCCTTACCCTTGCATGTTCCACCACTGGCCTGTTGACAGACAGACACCAACACAATGTGCAGCATTGACATGTGCACAGCACATCACCGCTGGCTACAGTAGAACAGGCTTCACCGTGTAAACACGTGCACAGAACATCTGCGCCAGCCACAGTCAAACACGATATGTGTTGAACCCCACCATCATTGTAGCCCATGCCACAGACAGATGTTCATGCATCTGTGTATGTATGGCTGGGAATGTCCCTGGCCTAGCAGTATAGCTGTGTCAGTGTTGTGAACAACATACTGAATGGGCTGGAGTGTGTGAGGTGTGCGTCATGCGTGTATGGTCTGATGGATGATACGATCAGTGCCCCTGCTATGTGAACATCCCTGTCCCCATAAATGGATACCTATGCTGTGCCCAACACCACGGTCCCTGTGGGAGGGATGGTGCTGTGTGGTGCACCTGCTGACATGGGTGGCAGCAGGCACTGGATGTAGACATATGTGGTACCCATGTCAAGCCAGGGTACCATCCATGTGCATGGGGATATCATTGTGCGGGCACATACAGCACTGTGTTGAACAATATCACAGCACATAGCACCTGTCAGGGGTAATGTGTATGCATGGATGTGCAATACCAGCATGCACCATACACACCCCACCAAGTAGCATGCTGCCTACCTTGCAGAAGGCCATTGTCCACACCATGATGATAGACATGAATGTCCATATACACATAGCAATGACATATGGAATGGACAGCCACCCTCCCAATACCAGTATCCCCCAGGTGGGACACATCCCTGTGCCATGTGTGACATACCCTGCCATACCATGCAGCCCTGTCCAGCAAGGCCGCACGTGCCATCACAGTCATACATGGTGCGATGGCCAATGGCACTTGCACTATCAACTGTCCAGAGCAGTAATGTGGCACTGATGCACTTGTGGTGTCACAGGTGCTGTGTGTTGGCGTGGCCAACGGCAGCGCGCACATGCTATGTATGACCATCCCCTGCTAATGTCATATGATTACACAATGTCCCATGTGTATCACATGTGCAATACAGGTGAGCCGTGGCAGGTTGTCCAACACCTGTACAGTGCTGTGTAGATGTACATGGCACAACACATACATGTACAGGTGTCCACGTGCATGTGTGCAGTGCCCCCGCTGATGTCCATAATGGCTGCATCTGTGATGCCCTGGCGACATATACACAGCATCCAGGTGAACAGTAGAACTGTGCACATCGACACGTGCCAACTGGTATGAACACAGGTGCAGGCAGGTGCACATGTCCACAGCAGGTTACCATCAACATGGTGTGTGTGTACAGTGTGATGAGTTGACACACAGATATGATATGATACCCGCTGCTTAACGGTGTGACAGCAACACGTCAGCTGTGTCAGTGCCATGTTGCATCGCAGAGATTACTGTGCAGATGTCGTACATGTCATAGCAATGTATGTCCAGGTATGCCAGTACATCAGTGTAAATGTGACCTGTCACCATCATTATGTCTTACAGATAATGCCTCGTTCACGGCTGCCAGCCTTCAGCCACCAGGAGGATGACGTAATCATACTGTTGCTCCATGACAACTATGACCTGCTATTCAGCCATGTTCCACAGCAAGCGCCAAGAAAGCAGCGGGATGACCTGTGGCAGGATATGCACAGGAGGGTGAAGCGACGTGGGTGGCAACAACTGCACCTACCAGCAGATACCGACACTGCATGGACCTAATACGACGCCAAACAGCGTGCCATGCATTGCCAGGGAACAAGGTGGAACAGGTGGTGGGCCACCAACCCAGCCCACACTCACACACACGGAGGAGCTCCTGGCCAGTCTGGGTAACCCAGGGAACATCATGCAGAAACAGTAGCTGCCATCGTGGAGGTGGGTGTCTCCCAACCAACGAGCCTGGAGCTGCCTGGTAAGTCAGTCTTGCATATGTGTATGATATCTGCCGTAGGTGTGGGTGTCACAGTACACCACACGTAATGTACCAACACATGCCAGGTATATCGCCACACAAGCCGCATACTACAGTATGCTGTTAATACGTTGTGTTTGCAGACGTGTGCATACCTTGGCTACATGCTATCACACAGGTACATGATGTGACATGCACAGTGCTTACTGTGGCTACAGTCATGGATAATGTTTATACTGTTGTGTCGCCCCTATACAGGTACCTCTGGCGTGTCGCAGCCATGGGTCCGTCACAGGTGAGACTGTTGTTAGTAACAGGCATGTTACAGTGTATAGATATTAGCCATGTGGCCAGGTATAACATGCACACCTGGGTTCTGCTCCAGTCACGTGCATATTGTGGTTGCACCACCAGACACACACGCCACCCATGTACAGTAGATACAACCGTTAGTATACACGGCATGAAACCACAGTACCTGTCAGTGTGATATGTGCAGTCAGCTATGCATACAATGGTGGAGGTGTTCTACAATGGATGCATATGTAGTATGCACTGGAACACCATTTGTGGAACGCACACAGTACCACATAGTGAGCTGTGATCTGGCCAGCACACAGGTGTTACCAATGTGACATATGCCCATGCATTGTGTGCACACGTTTTGACACGGCACGACGCATATGTCCCACGCCCGTAGTGTTCTGGTCTGCAATATTGTCACACCATGACATGACCCTCGCCCGACATAGCAAACATCCACACTGTTGTCTGCATAGCCCTCTGGATTGTGACACCTCTGACTTGTATGGGTGTATGTCATGGGCCACCACAGGGATGGGTACACGATGCCCATCACACACAGTTGTCCATGACCCAGTCAAACATGGCCATGGGTACAGCCACAGGCATGTTGCCACACAGTACGTCTGGAGTGGATAGACACCATTGCACATTGTCCACACATAGTGCGATCATAGCTGTAGTGGACCACCTGTACATTTGATGTGGTACACCAGACAACCGGAATGCCTGTCTGCAGCCACCGGTGCCACCAATGTCTACCATATAATGCGTGTGGAACAGCATGACTGTGTTGCAGACATGGCAATGCAATGCGTCCATGTTATGCATCTCACAGAAACATACCTGTGTCCTGCTGCCATGCAGTGGCACAGTGCCTGTACTCCCCACTGTATAGCTATGTACACGGCTCACACCAACCACACCTGCATAGACATCTCTTTGTTACACATGCATTCTATCTGTAGCCTGTACACATAACACCGCACTGTGGCGCCCAGTATGATGCAGTGCATGTGGTGGGACACCATGGCAACAGGCCCCCATGTTACCCCACATGTCGGGGGAGAACATGTCAAAGTGGCGCCAGCCATGTACTGTTAACCTGCCTGTGGCCACACGGTGTATCCGCGGTGATGCGCGCAAACTACCATGAATGTGTGTACTGCATGCCTACTGAAATTACACCTGCTTGATGTAGTGTGCACCCCAGGGCAGTATGCATACTACCACTATTAATGTCTGGCCTGCATTCTCTGAGCTGTGGTGTGGGAATGCTGCATGCCATCTGCAATATCACATGCATGATGTGTCTGCATGTGTGTGTGTCTGGTGCTGCATTTTGTGTGTGTGTGTGTGTGTGTCTGCGTGTGTGTGTCTGTGTGTGTGTGATAATGCAATGGCGTGTGTGTGTGTTCATGTGTGTGTCTGCGTGCGTGTGTGTGTGTCTGCGTGTGTGTCTGCGTGTGTGTAATGTATCTTACAGTATGTCTTTGTATTCACAGGTGGTGTAGATCGTTCCCCTCCTGCGGTCCATCTGATGCTAGTGTCCCCACAGATACTAGCGGTGATGACCATATGCATGAGGCACAGGCAGGGTTGTCAGGGGCAGAAGCTGTGCCATTGGTTACCATCCCACCTATGTCCCCCTCATCCCCTTACATGGTTCTGATGACGACACATACCACATCACCGTTGCCCATACAGGAAGGACAGTCAGTGTCTGTTGGCATTGAGCAGGAATGTGTGGTGTCTACAGAAGGTGCGCGTACACACCATGATGCCAGTGTAATGATTCGGTGATGTGCCACACAGGCATGTGGCTGGTGCTGCTCGTAGGAGGACCTCTGGCAGACATGCACCTGCTGTACAGGGTGCAGCAGCTGGTATCACCAGACGCATGTTCCAGACTGTAATGGCGGCACAGGCACGTGCTGAACGGCAGAACCAAGAATGGGCAGAGGCTGCAGAGGGCCGCAATCCATTCCCTGAATGAGAACATCCAGTCATTGGCGAATGCTCAACAGCAGATTGCTAATGTACTGGATAGGCTTATTAGGTGAGATGGTTGGAATCTCGACCGAGGCATGTCAATCCTACGAAGCGTGAGCTGTCTGTGCTGGAACACCTGGTAGGGGTGAGGGTGCGGACACGTGGCCGTAGGCCAGCAACACCACCTAGTGTAGGTCAACGTGTGCGTGCCACCTCTCATGCCCACTCACACAGTGCCGGTAGCAGCAGCAGTGCACTTGGTGCTACACCGACCACACCAGGACACAGCAGGCCACGTGGGCGTGGCCCTGGCGGTCCCAGCGTGGACAGGGTTCCAGCGGACATGTGTCATTCGAGAGTGGGCACTCCATACCTCCAGCCGGTAGTGCCCATGCGACCTCAGGCAGGCACGGGTCACGTGGCCGCAGGCGGACACAGTGATCCGTACAACCTGCACTGTACAGTCTGGGGCTGCCAAGTATACCCGTGTAGGCATCACATATGGCTGAACTGTGCACACACATACCACACACGGGCAGACACAACTGTAGGGCTCCACCACATCCACATGCATTCTGCACAGTCATGCCAGTAAATGCACCAGCCCTTACACACACACATGATGTCATCCATTGGTACAGCCTATGCTCCTGGCACACATATCACCCTGTGCATATGATGAAGCCTCTGCCGATCACTGTCATCCACACCATCGATTGCACGGTTATGCAAATATATTCTGATGCACAGGGTGGACAAGATAGTGAGAGGTGTATGTGATACCTGTGTGCATAGGGTGTGATGTGTATGTTGCAGCCGTTGTGTATGACAAGTGACAGGTGCGTATGTGATGGGTTGTGTACTGTCATCGTGCAGCAGACATACCATGTAGTGCAGGTGCAGCATGCATTGAGCTGTGTACACGGTATGTGTGACTGTTACATGTGTAGCACCATGTTGGTTCTGTTAACCTGTATGCCTCATATGGTGTACTCGCGTATGTGCCTACTGGGAGCACTGTTATCAGTCCCCACATGTAGCTGGGGTTACCCACAGGCACATCTGGCAATATCAGCATACCACATACCAAGAACCTGCCTGGACACCTACATAGGTACATAGGTGCATAGGTACATACTAGGCTATGTGCCCTACGGCATGTGTAAACCTAGCCAGAGTGTGTGTGGCTTTCACCACCCCTTAGGATGAGGATACTATATCCATTGGTCTGCTGTCTCTCTGTCCAGCAGTGACACAGAGATGATTCCTGGGGCATACCTACGATCTCCGATCCACACGTCAGGATTACTCTTGGACAGAGTCAGTGAGGGGCTCTGCTTCACAAGGGCTAGGAATCTGTTCCATGGTGTACGGAGTCTCTGGGCGATGAACCTGTCCCTCCAGCACGTCCTATTTATATCCGTGTTGAGGTTTGTGTCTACTGCTCTCGTGCCCGTGGTTGTTTGGATCCTAGGAGGTGGAGCATGTCCATGACACCCAGGTTGGACATGGCCGTGTATGTCAGACACAGATCACCTCGGAGCAGACGGTATGAGAAAGTATAGAGCCAGAGTCCCCTCAGTCGGGCAGCGTGTGACATATGTTTCAGCACCTTTATCCCTGTGTTGGGGAATGTTTGGGGTCCTTCCGACTGCTGCAGGTGTTGGGTTAGGTACATTCCGAATGGGGCGTTGTACCCAATCATTGGTCTGATGCGTGAAGAGTACAGGGGTACAATGACATCCCCTGATCTGGATGTGAATCCCTTCATGACCAGGTGGGCACTGTGGAATGTCTTCCCAACCACATTGGCAATGTGAGTGTCAAGAGAGGTAACCGACAAGTTGGGTCCCCAGGTTCCTGATCACGTCTACCGTGTTTAATGGATTACCACCTATGTGGTAATTCGGGGTTAACTTGTCTTTCCCAAAGGGTAGGTCTATACCTTCCCTGGCATGTAGCTTCAGGTCATGGCTCTGGCACCAGTTATCCATTTCTATGAGACCTCAGGTGGATGTCTGTGTCTGATGGGGTGTTGATTATGGTGGCTGGTTTGCAGTCATCTGCATACCTTGTCTGCCACAATCCCCCTATGTTTGCATGCACGTCGAAAAGTTGAATGCCGAACAGGAGGGGGCCCAGGACTGAGCCTGTGGGCCACCACTCAGGACCGCTTGGAGTCTGACATGGCACCAGGAACACTAACCCTGTTGGTTCTGACCTTCATCTGGTTGGCAACCCATCGTGTGACATATGGCTCTACATCTACGCTGGTGAGCCTTTCTATGATGCCAGCGTGGAGTTTGGTTCAACGCTGTCGCGGTCATGGTAGTCTGTGCGAACTGACGTACCCCATCAATAGCCTTAGTGACTCTTCGAACAGGTCGACCAGGTTCAGGAGGCGGGATCTGCCCTTGACTAAGTCGATGTGGGTATGTTCCAGTATTTGTCGTTCCCCAATGTCTTCATTTATGGGCTCCATTATGGTCCCCTCCATAGCTTTGCAGACAAGGCTCATCAAGCTTATAGGGCAGTGATGTCCAGAGTCCATAGGAGCACCACCTTGGTGGAGTGGGACCACAGTTGCCGTATGCCATCCATCGGGTAGTTACCCTGTAGTAAGGCTAAGATTAAACAGCAGCCTTATGTGCGGGTTGAGGCCCTCATTGAGGTTGTGTAGCACACAGCTGGGGACACCGTCTGGTCCCATTGATGCTATGTTCTCTGCTTTACAGATAGCAGCTCTCACCTGGGCATTCGAGATGTTTGGGAGGCTAGACTCTGGTGGGATAGATACCTCCCTCTTGGGGGAGGGAGGGTAGATGTATGCGGAACCTGTCTGCTAGTTAGGTGGCAATGTCTGTGGGTTCAGTGATCATTGTACCATTCTGGACTAATTCCGAGCATAACTGTGAGCTTCCACCCATGTTCCTACCATAGCTAAGGAAGGCCTTATGGTTTGTCTTATGTGTCCTTTGCAAGTCCTGTCCCACAGGCGGCCTTGGATGATTGTATGAGTGATCGTATGTTACGCCAGTATTAATCAGTGATGCCTTCACTGGTAGTGATATTGCTCTGTCATGTAGTAGCTTTCACCTCTTGTTGTATGGTTTGTTTATGGCTGGGGTCCACCAGACCATGTGCCTGCCTTTGGTGGACAAGGTCCTGATGTTATCAGGGATTGCTTGATCCAGACATTCCTGGGCGTGCTCGTAGAAGGCATTTGTAAGGGTTTCAGCAGCGTGGCCTGTGTTTACCACTGGCATGGAGGCCTTGTAGGGTACCACACCAGTCGTATGACATGTGGGGTTCGCTGTGGAGAGGTCTTCACTGTGGTCTCCCTTGCCGGTGTTGGGGGCGGGATGTGGATCTCCAGTGAGATCACTATATGGTCTGACCTCACCGTTGAGGGATGTACATCCTGTGTGGAGCATGTCGTCCCCATATGTGATGATCAGGACTAGTATAGTTCCTCCCTTGTGGATATGGTGCATAGTTGTTCCACAGCATTCGGGTGTATGAACACCTGGAACCTTTGGTGTAGGGTGTTGTGTCCTGGGTAATGTTCGGTCTATGTATGGGTGGTTGATGTCACCCAATATGATGGTGTTGTGAGAGCAGTCATACTCCCAGTGTCTTCAGGAAGGCTGTGCGTGTATCCTGGGTTTGGGAGGGTGGTCTGTAGCATGCAACAAACTGTAGGGCAGTCCTACCCATGGTTAATTGCACCTGGATGGTCCCGCTGCTACGTGCATTTCTGCCAACCTGGAGGTGTGGGTATCCTTCATGGAAATGGAGACTCCCCTCCTTCTGTGGTTTGGTCGGGTTAGGGTCCTGAGCAGCGTGATATGAGGTATGACCTGATAGTGCTGGGGTGCTCTCAGGAGCCCTGAACCAGGTTTCAGTCACAGCACTGACATCAATGTACTCCATACTGAGGAGGGCTTTTGAGGGCGTGCAGCTTGGGTGTAGACTACTGGCACTGAGCAGTATTACCCTTAGTTTTTCAGGTTTGTAGTCTAGGGCGGTAGGTTTATCATTTCAGCCTTGCCTGCAGTGGGCACTGTGGGGTGGCAGGAGCTTTGCCAAACTCTTGAAGACCAGAGGCGACAGGTGCAAGCCATCCCTTGCGAAGGAGCATGGCGTGTCAAGCATGTCATCCCAGGCAAGAGGACATCGGATCCCCTCAGACTGACACCGGTAATCAGGCCAGTTATCAAGGGTGATCATTCGGACCCAGTATTGTGGCATCATACTTGATGAGGGTGGGATACTGCTCAGGGTCAGGGTCATGCTGGCCTGGGCTACACAATCTGAGAGTCCCTCTATGTCTCCTTTCATGTATGCCAGGGTGGTATGTCTCCGATCGTTGACACCAGCATGGACAATGACCGCATCATACTTGTACATGCTGCGGAGTGACCTGAGTGTGTGTGTTATGTGGCAGATTCCAGTGCCCGACAGGCAACCTACTGTGATCATTCCCTTGTTCAGTCTGGTGGGTGGGACGTCGGTGTGTCTGACTATGGCGTCACCTATTAGAAGTGTGTCTGGCATTGTGTGTGGCCTTAAGGGCTGTGACTGTTTAGCACACTGATGTTGAGAACTATGTGTTGCATGTCCTATGTCTTGTGGAGGCAGTTGCTTGGGTGTCTGCTTCGGAGGCCTCATTAGGTTCATTACATGTTTTAACAGTGCCTCCGAGTATGTCTTTTGGACAATGCCCGTTGGAATGTATCTGACCAGGCACCTGATGCAGCTTGAAAGGCCCCAAAAGTTCCTCACCAAAAGGATAAAGGGTCTCAAAAATATGTCTTATGCTGCCCGACTGAAAGAACTCCAGCTCTATTCAGTCTCATACCGCTTGCTCAGAGGTGACCTGTGCCTGACATATAAGGCCATGTCAAACCCAGATTTGATGAATATGCTTCACCTCAAAAATCTAGATCCCTCAGAACCACAAGGCGGGAGACTTAAACCTTGACACGGTTATAAATAGAACGTGCTGGAGGGACAGATTCATCACCCAGAGACTCCCTATGCTGTGGAACAAAATCCCAGTACATGTGAGGCAGAGCACCTCGCTGGCCTTGCTCAAGAGGAATCTTGACCAATGGATGGGAGATCGCAGATATACCCCAGGGATTACTTCAGTGTCACTGCTTGACAGAGCACAGAAAAATGATAGGCATAGTTTTTATTCAAACTAAAGGGGTGGCGAAAGCCACATAACTATGGGCTAGGCTTATAAATGCCCTTGGGCAGATAGCCTAGTATGAACCTATGAACCTATGAACCTATGTGTTTGTTTAGCATTTGTGATAGTCCCATGTGACACTGGGTTTGCGGTGTGCGTGGTGTCCTTCCCGTTTGGTCTTGCGGTCATGGTTTGAGAGAGCTCAGCCCCTGTCTGGCTATATAGTTGCATCTCTCACTAGTATTATGTTTAGTGGGGAGGTGCAGCTTGTCCGTGTCCATGAGGCACCTGTAATGTGTAACCAAACACTCGTACCACCACAAATTAATAAATCAAGCCAAGATCCGGTGCAATGAAGGTTATCCAAAGTAGGCACAGTAAGCAGGTAGCAGTTGATAAAATAAAACGGGTTTATTATTTAGTAAGTAAGCCTCCAACGTTAACATCAACGACCAACAAACAACTTCCTTTAGATATAAAGTGCAAACATTAAGCGCTTTCGTCTCCACACCGGGAGACCTCTTCAGAATAACTTTACAAAAATCAAGTTTGCCTTATATACATCTTGCTCTGCCTCATTAATCAATTAGTTTGTCAATTAACTAAATTGCTGCTGTATTACAATCTTATTCAAGCAAAGTTAACTAAGTAAAATTTTCTTTGGCTTGAATGAAATGAAATAAAGTCCTGCTTAACTTAATAAAAAATCCTGCTGAGTAATAATTACATTCAATAGGACATTCACATAAAACAACACATTTATATTTATATTTGTACAATAAAAATTTGGAAAGAAAAAGCAAAAATGCAAGTAGTTAAAAAGCAACACTTCTATGCCACCTGCTTCATTGTATAAGCCCTATCTGTATAGTGTCTCATGTGGACAAACACTGGCATTGTCAGTTGACATACATTATTCCCTCAAGAAAAACATGCAGATATAGTAGCCCCTTTTCTTTAAAAAATTCATTTAAATTATGACATTATCCATATAAATATACAAGCATGAAAACTCTAAAAATATACGACATCATATGTATAATTGATGTAATTGATATAATTAATAATAAAAACCTTATAAATATATAAATATATAAATGTATAAATTATTAATATTAAAATACTTAAAATACTTGTAAGTACATAATGAATGGTGTGAGTGTATATATGTTTGTATATAAATATATAATGTATAATAAATATATAATTAAGTAATTAAATACATGAATAAATAAACATTAAGATAAATACTGAATCAAATGTTGGATATTTTCTAAGTAAGAAAGCTTTTTTATATATAGCACTTACTAAAACACTCTCATGAGACACTATACAGATAGGGCTTATACAATGAAGCAGGTGGCATAGAAGTGTTGCTTTTTAACTACTTGCATTTTTGCTTTTCATTCCAAACTTAATGTTTGCACTTTATAACTAAAGGAATTTGTTTGTTGGTCGTTGATGTTAAATCGTGGAGGCTTACTTACTAAATAATAAACCCGTTTTATTTTATCAACTGCTACCTGCTTACTGTGCCTACTTTGGATAACCTTCATTGCACCGGATCTTGGCTTGATTTATTCACCTGTAATATTGCCTCAGGATGCCCAGATTCACCATCTGAACAGGAGAGGTCGCTAGCAATTGACCCTTCGACATGCCAGAGAACGTGAATGCGTTTGCTGTGTAACTGGGTCAGAAGGGACCTATAGGGAAGTGGGTACTCAAGGGGATTCTAGGCTAGTGTAGTACTCCGTCTAGTATACATGTACTTTACCTATGTAGGAATACTGTGGGAGCAGGTGCTGAGCTTTTGTGATAGAGAACAGACAGTTTAGATTGCAAGTAGAGAAGTTCTCGTGTAAACCTCCGGAGCACGGAGCCAGATATAGTGTAACGTTGTTTACCGCGTACATGACACACATGTCCACATATACTGCACCTGATGCCTGTGGTCGGTGCCACAGGCTACGGTGGACAGAGACATCATATACATGGCATGACACAGTACAGGTATGGTGACATTCTGCAGGTGTGGTACATGCAGCGTGCTGGCGACTGACCGCAGGTGTCACCTGTCAGCTGTGGTGCGCTGTGCAGCAGTAGGATGCTGTACCGGTACAGGAATATGTCCGCAATCGCGGGTGTACACCACTATGGTGCACACCCATTGTGTGCAGATGGGGACACCTGCCTGTGTGGTCAGCACCCTCACAATACAATACACCCACACGCCATGTCACAGGGGCGGTCTTGCACAGGTGGCCAGTGGCTCACAACTATGGCATTGACAGGGTCGTACAATGCAGCACCAGTACAGGATGGTCACCCTGTGTGGTTAGTGTCCATTCACAACACTATATCTGCATACACCCTCACAACAGGCAGCAGACATACACACATGTTGACACACTGACATGGTGGTGACCACATGTCTACACAGAGGGACGACGTGTTGCATGTACTGCACCATCCACATCCATGCACCCCACACTGAGGTATGTACAGATCTCTACCATGGTGTACAGTGATGTGTGGCACGTGGCACATAGTCCCCCCGATCTGTGGAATACATGGGTACACATTCCTGCACATATGTCGGTGCTAGGAATGCCACATCCGCTATATGGGATATGTGCAGATGTGCAACGGTATGTTGTGCATCATGCATACCAACACTGTATCGCAGCTGTGCCGATATATGCACTTGGGAGGTGGTAGGAGTTACAGTGTCCATGTGACATATGGTCGATGACACCTGACCGATGGGTATGCATTATGGCAGCACTGTCATGTAACGGCGACATAGCAGACTGTATGCACATGGCAGGGTAGGATGGTGTGTGACACACCTGTGACCACCACCTGCACACATGCATGTGGACAGGTTTTTAAACACATGATGTACACACATACCGCCATGCTGTTACTATTCCACCATATGATGGCCCCCATGATGGGTATGCATGTGGTAGGGGGTTGCAACTGTGTTATGGACATCGGACACCGCTCATGCATGGCTGCACCATGCACAGTATACGTGTCACATGTATCCCCTGTTGCCACGTGTGTATGCATTGCTACATTGTGACATGTGTGTTGACATACATGGAACATGGACTGTGGTATGGTATCACAGCTGTCACAGGCAAACTGAACAAGGGTATGTGTCCCAGTCAACACCGCTACACCCTGTAGGGGGAGCATACCACAGACATGTGTCCACCTTCCATTAGTGTGTGTATTACCGCGTACGCCAGTGTTATGCATGTGGTACATCACAGGCTTCGTATGTGTCCTGTGTGCAGTCCATGCACACAGCCAGGCAATCACATATATGACATATCCAGACTTTGTTTCACTGTGGTACAGCTGCAGTCATGTGTCATATTTGTGTCAGGCCAGTGGTATGTGTGGAGCACGCCTGTCCATGTATACCGATATGGGCGGACTACATCACACCTATGGGATCATTGATAGTACAAGTGTACTCTGCATGACGGGCGACACCGCCATAGAGACCTGTGGACATATGTCACATGCTGTTGCTGGACCGTGAGGCATACTGCTGCACCGATGACATGGTGCTGGCATGGCAGCTACAGTGGTCACTGCAGGGTGTACATGTTCAGCCTGCACCGACGCCTGTGATGTCATCTGTGTGTGTCGTGTAACTGCATGTGTGTCCACCCTGCGTGTATGGGTTTACCTGGCCGTGACTTGCGCTGTGTGCACTGCCTGCATGCTGGACGCGTAGCACATACTAAGTGTGTGAGCATGCCTGGGTTGCTGTTGTGTGGGTGGACACACACGACGGTCCACACTCTGCCCTTCCATGATTCCACCCCATGTGTATGCATGTCTGCACTCTGCAGATTCTAAGTGTGTGAGCATGCCCAGTAAGCAGCTGTGTAGATGGACACACAGTACAGTGCACACCACGCCCATCTATGATGATACCCCGTGTGCATGTATGCTTCCCCTTTGCAACCGTCATGTGTGTGAGCATGCCCGGGTTGCTGTTGTGTAGGTGGACACACACGACGGTCCACACTCTGCCCTTCCATGATTCCACCCCATGTGTATGCATGTCTGCACTCTGCAGATTCTAAGTGTGTGAGCATGCCCAGTAAGCAGCTGTGTAGATGGACACACAGTACAGTGCACACCCGCGCCCGTCTGTGAAGATACCCGTGTGCATGTATGTTTCCCTTTGCAGCCGCCACGTGTGTGAGCATGCCGGTTGCTGTTGTGGGTGGACACACACGACGGTCCACACTCTGCCCTTCCATGATTCCACCCATATGTATGCATGTCTGCACTCTGCAGATTCTAAGTGTGTGAGCATGCCCAGTAAGCAGCTGTGTAGATGGACACAGTACAGTGCACACAGCGCCCATCTGTGATGATACCCGTGTGCATGTATGTTTCCCTTCGTGACCGCTAGGTGTGAGGGCATGCCCAGTACGCCATTCTTGGGTACACAGTACAGTCAGCACCGATGTCTGCTACTAGGCGTGTAGCCATGGCCAATGACATCCTGCATAGCCATGGTGGCTGTCCAGGTGAGTCATATGTGTTTGATATGCCACAATGGCTGCCTACATCATGCACGCCGTGCCCTCTCATAGGGTATACTGTCTGTGGTGCATCCCGTATCCATGTCGTGATGTTGTGCTCCGTAGTTAGTTGGTATTGCCCTGTGCAGCACTACCGAGTTACTGTATGCCCACCTTGGGATGGTAACATGCTGGGTGACTGCGCACTCGGTCTTCATTCTCTATCGGCTGTCTTGCCTCTGCAGATGATATCACCCACCTAGGGGTATGCCTCCTGACAGTGCTCTGCTCAGTAATCTTGGTATCGCGTTCTGTAGATGCATCATGCTGTAGTGTGTTCATGTAGGTAGGCATAGGTTCAACTCCCAGCCCTTCCCCGTGTGTGTGTGTGTTTCCAGCTGCCCTTGGAGAGAGTAGTTCCTTTAGTCGCTTCGCAACACATACCTTGGCTATTGGCATCTATTCCTTTACGGATGATGTCACCCGCCTAGAAGTGTGCCTCTGACAGCGCTGTGCTCAGTAATCTCAGTAGCGCATTCTGTAAATGCATCATGCTGTAGTGTGTTCATGTAGGTAGGCATAGGTTCAACTCCCGGCCCTTCCCCGTGTGTGTGTGTGTGTGAGGTGTGTGTGTGTTTCCAGCTGCCTCTGCAGATGGTCATGCTTTTAGACGCTTCGCAACACATACCTTGGCTATTGTCAGCTATTCCTTTACGGATGATTTCACCCGCCTAGAAGTATGCCTCTGACAGTGCTGTGCTCATTAATCTCGGTAGCGCGTTCTGTAAATTCATCATGCTGTAGTGTGTTCATGTAGGCAGGCGTAGGTTCAACTCCCGGCCCTTCCCGGTCTGTGTGTGTTTCCAGCTGTCTTTGCAGATGGTCATGCTTTTAGACGCTTCGCAACACATACCTTGGCTATTGTCAGCTATTCCTTTACAGATGATGTCACCCGCGTAGAAGTATGCCTCTGACAGCGCAGTGCTCAGTAATCTCAGTAGCGCGTTCTGTAACTGCATCATGCTGTAGTGTGTTCATGTAGGTAGGTGTAGGTTCAACTCCCGGACCTTCAAGGTGTGTGTTTGTGTGTGTGTGTGTGTGTTTCCAGCTGCCTCTGCAGATGGTCATGCTTTTAGACGCTTCGCAACACATACATTGGCTATTGTCAGCTATTCCTTTACGGATGGTGTCACCCACCTAGAAGGATGCCTCTGACAGCACTGTGCTCAGTAATCTCGGTAGTGCGTTCTGTAAATGCATCATGCTGTAGTGTGTTCATGCAGGTAGGCATAGGTTCAACTCCCGCCCCTTCCTTTAGTGTGTGTGTTTCCAGCTGTCTCTGCAGATAGTCATGCTTTTAGACGCTTTGCAACACATACCTTGGCTATTGTCAGCTATTCCTTTACGGATGATGTCACCTGCCTAGAAGTATGCCTCTGACAGCACTGTGCTCAGTAATCTCGGTAGCGCGTTCTGTAAATGCATCATGCTGTAGTGTTCATGTAAATAGGCGTAGGTTCAACTCCCAGCTCTTCCCCGTGTGTGTATGTGTGTTTCCAGCTACCTCTCCAGATGGTCATGCTTTTAGACCCTTCGCAACACATACCTTGGCTATTGTCAGCTATTCCTTTACGGATGATGTCACCCACGTAGAAGTATGCCTCTGACAGCGCGGTGCACAGTAATCTAGATAGAGCATTCTGTAAATGCATCATGCTGTAGTGTGTTCATGTAGGTAGGCGTAGGTTCAACTCCCGGCCCTTCCCCGTGTGTGTGTGAGGTGTGTGTATGTGTTTCCAGCTGCCTCTGCAGATGGTCATGCTTTTAGACACTTTGCAACACATACCTTGGCTATTGACAGCTATTCCTTTACGGATGATGTCACCCGCCTAGAAGTATGCCTCTGACAGCGCTGTGCTCAGTAATCTCGGTAGCGTGTTCTGTAAATGCATCATGCTGTAGTGTGTTCATGTAGGTAGGCGTACGTTCAACTCCCGGCCCTTCCCCATGTGTGTGTGAGGTGTGTGTGTGTGTGTTTCCAGCTGCCTCTGCAGATGGTCATGCTTTTAGACGCTTCGCAACACATACCTTGGCTATTGTCAGCTATTCCTTTATGGATGATGTCACCCGCGTAGAAGTATGCCTTTGACAGCGTAGTGCTCAGTAATCTCGGTAGCGCGTTCTGTAAATGCATCATGCTGTAGTGTGTTCATGTAGGTAGGCGTAGGTTCAACTCCTGGACCTTCGAGGTGTGTGTGTTTCCAGCTGCCTCTGTAGATGTTCATGCTTTTAGACACTTCACAACACATACCTTGGCTATTGTCAGCTATTCCTTTACGGATGATGTCACCCACCTAGAAGTATGCCTCTGACAGCATTGTGCTCAGTAATCTCGGTAGCGCATTCTGTAAATGCATTATGCTGTAGTGTGTTCATGTAGGTAGGCATAGGTTCAACTCTCGGCCCTTCCTGGTGTGTGTGTGTGTTTCCAGCTGCCTCTGCAGATGGTCATGCTTTTAGACGCTTCGCAACACATACCTTGGCTATTGGCAGCTATTCCTTTACGGATGATGTCTCCCGCCTAGAAGTATGCCTCTGACAGCACTGTGCTCAGTAATCTCGGTAGCGCATTCTGTAAATGCATCATGCTGTAGTGTGTTCATGTAGGTAGGCGTAGGTTCAACTCCCGGCCCTTCCCCGTGTGTGTTTCCAGCTGCCTCTGCAGATGGTCATGCTTTTAGACGCTTCACAACACATACCTTGGCTATTGTCAGCTATTCCTTTACGGATGATGTCACCCACGTAGAATTATGCCTCTGACAGCACAGTGCTCAGTAATCTCGGTAGCGTGCTCTGTTAATGCATCATGCTGTAGTGTGTTCATGTAGGTAGGCATAGGTTCAACGCCCGGATCTTCGAGGTGTGTGTGTGTGTGTGTGTGTGTGTTTCCATCTGTCTCTGCAGATGGTCATGCTTTTAGACGCTTCGCAACACATACCTTGGCTATTGTCAGCTATTCCTTTACGGATGATGTCACCCGCCTAGAAGTATGCCTCTGACAGCACTGTGCTTAGTAATCTCGGTAGCGCGTTCTGTAAATGCATCATGCTGTAGTGAGTTCATGTAGGTAGGCGTAAGTTCAACTCCCGGCCCTTCCCAGTGTGTGTTTCCAGCTGTCTCTGCAGATGGTCGTGCTTTTAGATGCTTCACAACACATACCTTGGCTATTGTCAGCTATTCCTTTACGGATAATGTCACCCACCTAGAAGTATGCCTCTGATAGCACCGTACTCAGTAATATCAGTAGCGCATTCTGTAAATGCATCATGCTGTACTGTGTTCATGTAGTTAGGTGTAGGTTCAACTCCCGGCCCTTCCCCGTGTGTGTGTGTGTGTTTCCAGCTGCCTCTGCAGATGGTTATGCCTTTAGACGCTTCGCAACACATACCTTGGCTATTGTCAGCTATTCCTTTACGGATGATGTCACCCACGTAGAAGTATGCCTCTGACAGCGCGGTGCTCAGTAATCTCGGTAGCGCGTTCTGTAAATGCATCATGCTGTAGTGTGTTCATGTAGGTAGGCGTAGATTCAACTCCCGGACCTTTGAGGTGTGTGTGTGTGTGTGTGTTTCCAGCTGCCTCTGCAAATGTTCATGCTTTTAGACACTTCGCAACACGTACCTTGGCTATTGTCAGCTATTCCTTTACGGATGATGTCACCCGCCTAGAAATATGCCTCTGACAGCATTGTGCTCAGTAATCTCGGTTTCGCATTCTGTAAATGCATCATGCTGTAGTGTGTTCATGTAGGTAGGCGTAGGTTCAACTCCCGGCCCTTCCCCGTGTGTGTGTGTGAGGTATGTGTGTGTGTGTTTCCAGCTGCCTCTGCAGATGGTCATGCTTTTAGACGCTTCACAACACATACATTGGCTATTGTCAGCTATTCCTTTACGGATGATGTCACCCGCCTAGAAGTATGCCTCTGACAGCGCTGTGCTCAGTAATCTCGGTAGTGCTTTCTGTAAATGCATCATGTAGTGTGTTCATGTAGGTAGGCATAGGTTCAACTCGCGGCCCTTCCCCGTGTGTGTTTGTGTGTGTGTGTTTCCATCTGCCTCTGCAGTTGGTCATGCTTTTAGACGCTTCGCAACACATACCTTGGCTATTGTCAGCTATTCCTTTACGGATGATGTCACCCGCGTAGAAGTATGCCTCTGACAGCACAGTGCTCAGTAATCTCGGTAGCGCATTCTCTAAATGCATTATGCTGTAGTGTGTTCATGTAGGTAGGTGTAGGTTCAACTCCCGGCCCTTCCCTGTGTGTGTGTGTGTGTTACCAGCTGCCTCTGCAGATGGTCATGCTTTTAGACGCTTCGCAACACATACCTTGGCTATTGTCAGCTATTCCTTTACGGATGATGTCACCCACCTAGAAGTATGCCTCTGACAGCATTGTGCTCAGTAATCTCGGTAGCGCATTCTGTAAATACATCATGCTGTAGTGTGTTCATGTAGGTAGGCGTAGGTTCAACTCCAGGCCCTTCGAGGTGTGTGTGTGTGTTTCTAGCTGCCTCTGCAGATGGTCATGCTTTTAGACGCTTCGCAACACATACCTTGGCTATTGTCAGCTATTCCTTTACGGATGATGTCACCCGTGTAGAAGTATGCCTCTGACAGCACGGTGCTCAGTAATCTCGGTAGCGCGTTCTGTAAATGCATCATGCTGTAGTGTGTTCATGTAGGTAGGCGTATGTTCAACTCCTGGACCTTCGAGGTGTGTGTGTGTGTGTGTGTGTGTGTTTTTCCAGCTGCCTCTGCTGATGGTCATGCTTTTAGACGCTTTGCAACACATACCTTGGCTATTGTCAGCTATTCCTTTACGGATGATGTCACCCGCCTAGAAGTATGCCTCTGACAGCACTGTGCTCAGTAATCTCTGTAGTGCATTCTGTAAATGCATCATGCTGTAGTGTGTTCATGTAGGTAGGCGTAGGTTCAACTCCCAGCCCTTCCGTGTGTGTGCGTGTGTGTGTTTCCAGCTGCCTCTGCAGATGGTCATGCTTTTAGACGCTTCGCAACACATACCTTGGCTATTGTCAGCTATTCCTTTACGGATGATGTCACCCGCCTAGAAGTATGCCTCTGACAGCACTATGCTCAGTAATCTCGGTAGCGCGTTCTGTAAATGCATCATGCTGTAGTGTGTTCATGTAGGTAGGCATAGGTTCAACTCCCGGTCCTTCCCCATGTGTCTGTGTGTGTGTGTGTTTCCAGCTGCCTCTGCAGATGGTCATGCTTTTAGACGCTTCACAACACATACCTTGGCTATTGTCAGCTATTCCTTTACGGATGAAGTCACCTGCGTAGAAGTATGCCTCTGACAGGACAGTGCTCAGTAATCTCGGTAGCGCATTCTGTAAATGCATCATGCTGTAGTGTGTTCATGTAGGTAGCCGTAGGTTCAACTCCCGGCCCTTCCTCTTGTGTGTGTGAGGTGTGTGTGTTTCCAGCTGCCCTTGGAGAGAGTAGTTTATTTAGTCGCTTCGCAACACATACCTTGGCTATTGGCATCTATTCCTTTACTGATGATTTCACCCGCCTAGAAGTATGCCTCTGACAGGGCGGTGCTCAGTAATTTCGGTAGCGCATTCTGTAAATGCATCATGCTGTAGTGTGTTCATGTAGGTAGGCATAGGTTCAACTCCCGAACCTTCCTCGTGTGTGTGTGTGTGTGTGTTTCCAGCTGCCTTTGCAGATGGTCATGCTTTTAGACGCTTCGCAACACATACCTTGGCTATTATCAGCTATTCCTTTACAGATGATGTCACCCGCCTAGAAGTATGCCTCTGACTGCTCTGTGCTCAGTAATCTCGGTAGCACATTCTGTAAATGCATCATGCTGAAGTGTGTTCATGTAGGTAGGCATAGGTTCAACTCCCCGACCTTCCACGTGTGTGTGTGAGGTGTGTGTGTGTGTGTGTGTGTTTCCAGCTGCCTCTGCAGATGGTCATGCTTTTAGACACTTCGCAACACATACCTTGGCTATTGTCAGCTATTCCTTTACGGATGATGTCACCCGCCTAGAAGTATGCCTCTGACAGCACTGTGTTCAGTAACCTCGGTAGCGCGTTCTGTAAATGCATCATGCTGTAGTGTGTTCATGTAGGTAGGAGTAGGTTCAACTCCTGGTCTTTCCCCGTGTGTGTGTGTGTGTGTGTTTACAGCTGCCTCTGGAGAAAGTAGTTCTTTTAGACACTTTGCAACACATACCTTGGCTATCGGCGTCTATTCCTTTACGGATGTTGTCACCCACCTAGACGTGTGCCTCTGACGGTGCTGTGTTCAATGGTCCACGTAGCGTGTTCCATACCTGTGTCATACTGTTGTGCGGTTGGGTAGGTGGGGGTAAGGTCAATCCCCATGCCTGCCAGCTGTGTGTGTGTGTCTATGCTCCCAGCCACATGGGTTCATAGGTTATGGCTTTAGAGGTTCCGCAGAACACTTATATCCTGCCGACATCTCTGTGTTTGTGGATGGTGAGACGCAGCTCGTGGACTGCCTGTGTGCCTGCAGTGGTTGGCGACCTCCGTAGCGTGTTCTCCACGCGCCCTGCTGTGGTGTGGTGGGTGGTGCTGTACGTTACACTCCCGGCCTTGCCACATGTGTCCGTCTGTATCTCTCTCGATGTATATATACATACTTATGTTATGCCCATAGCGCTGCTCTTGCATGGACAGCTGTCTGTCCCATGTATCGCATATTTGCACGGCTGACACATAGAACTGTGGTACGATGCATATCCACTCATTGTCCATGCAACATCCATATTCCGGCACGCCCTAGAAACATCTGCTGGATATCGTGGCAGACAGCTATCCTTGCTGTACTGACACTGTACCATTGCGCCATAAACCTTGTGTATCATTGCCTGTTTATGGTGTGTGTATGTCTATCTGAGCTGTGTGCATGGTCGTGTGTATGTCCCGCTATAGCCATCTGTGCAGGTGGCGCCACTATGGGTAATCCTTGTAGACCGCTGTTTCATGTGCACTTCAGCACATACGTGCAGACCGTACTACCCTCCCACGGCAGCACGGGAGCGGCCTTAGATCAACCGCTGCCCTAGGCGATAGGGCTCCATGGCGCCCACCACCACAACACATGGTGCCCCCATCCTGGTGTACCTACATGACATAACTACTAGAATGGTGGCCCTGCTAGTGCGGCGCCCTAGGCAGCCGCCAGGTTGGCCTATGCCTACGGCCGGCTATGAGCACATCCCAAGGCATACTTTTACATTCAGTGTTTTACAAAGGCTAGATTTTAATCCCAGAGGGGGGGACCTTATCAACTATACTTTAGAATGCGAATTGAGATGGATTATTAGGTGGAGAGCTGACCAAACACCAGGGTTGAATGATGAAGCACAGATTAAGCCTCTTTTGAGAAGCAGGTGGCTTAAACCCAAATAACAGGAATGTAGTTTAGGTACAGCTATACATTTAACACCTATTAGTCCACTCTTTCAGTTGTTTACCACTGTTTTACATTGATATAATATACATATTTTCTATATATATTGTTAGATTTATAATTGATCAGAATTAGGCATAGTACAATATAATATAATACATGTTTTAATAAGATGTTTTTAAAGATGTTAATATATGTGTGTGTATTTAACATTGCATTTGCGCTTTATATGCTGGGGTTAATTGTTCATTGTTTGATGAGAAATTGACCAATGAAAATGTAAGGAGGGATATTTAAAGCCTGAATGCTTTTATGTTATGTGTAAGTCTGAAGGAGCCTACGGTGTGATAGCGCTTACTTGTATATAAAGGAACCTTTTTATACCATTTGGGCACTGTCCTGGACAATTTCTACGTTAACTGTTTCATCTACCTATGTGTTTTTTGGATTGTGTGCCATAAGGTGCCAGCGGTTATTTTATGTTGATTAGTGTAATCCATGGTCAATTGACATTAATCATATTAATTCATTAAATGATCTTCTTTATAAGTGGGAACGCCATAGTTTAACCATCCTATGACCTTCCTAGTTGAAGTTGTTAGTGAGCCATTAGTATGTGTTCCACAGGTCGCCCATTTGTTCTGCATTATGGAAGCGAGTGATCCCCATTTTGGTGATGGCAGATTGAGAGCTGTGTACGCCGGTATTCGCACGACGGTCTGACTTTGTATGGGGAATGTCTTATGTAGTCCCTATCTGTATTTCCTGTGCTATGCCTTACTGCAGCTGTGTAATTCTGCCAGGTTTCCAGTTATGGGTGCCATCTTGGTTGTACGCTTGTCCATTCATGGGAATTGCCTACTGGACACTGATATAGGGCTGTACACATTTCACACCTGCTTTCAGCATTATCCGGTGGATGCTTTGCATCATTAGTGGGGAGTAAGGCATGTGCTATACCCACATCCCTCCCACGGGGCAGGCCAATGGATTATCTGCCAAACAACACCGAGCCCCATTTCTGCATACCCAGGATCCCATGGCTGCAACCCTTGACGGTACACATTACACATCCTTCATGTGTGCGGGACTGGGATGTGGACGCACTTCCATGGACTCGACAATCTTGGGATTTCTGTTCATATGTCCTGCATTTCATGGACACTTGTCATCAACCTTAAACATGCTGGTGGTGCATATGTCTAGCTGTGCCGTAGTCACGGCTGTCATTTCTTCTGGGTCGATCGCAGCTGGTTGATATTGCGAACGGAGCAATTTTTGGAGTCCTACAATGGACACCAGTGTGCATATGTAAAGTGTAGAACTTGTTGGACTGTCACCATCTGGCCAGTGGTTTTGACTGATGCTGTATGTTCCCCATTCGTGGATGTCTGTTTGACTTCCCATATTATGTATTACTTGGCATATCTATATCCATGTGCCAGTAAGCGGAAATACAGCAAACCTTGAGTCCTGGTCATCTTCATAAATGACATTAATGAACATAAACCAGACCAAAACAGACGATGACAAAAATGATACACTCCACAGTCCAAAGATACTGAGCACTTTCACCCACTAACATGGGGCATCGTCAGAGTACGAAATACATTAGATAGTCATCCCTTATATACTTCCTTCAGAGTCAGTTTAAAGACAATTAATCAATAAACTTGCTCATAGTTAAGTGGACAGTGCTCCAAGTCTTAAAGATAAAGTGACATATAAAAATCAGTGTTGCATGCATTACTTAATGGAAACATTAATACAACAACAATGTGTTAATATAAATACAATATTGGTCAATACAATCAGTATATTGAAACATAATTGATAATTGTTGTGAGTAAACCTTAGAATGTAGTGTGTTGATAATGATATTATGTATATTAATGTGTACAATTGTTGTATTAAGATTCCAAATCATTGAATAAATAAGTACAATTAAATGCATATTTTATATAAATATGAATGTAAATAAGAGTCACAATGTTAAATATAAATATGACTGTATATAACTATATAAATATGATATGGAATAAACTGTAGTTGTTTACATCTTGTTTTCGAGTGACATATCTATGTCCATGTGTCATATATATGGGCCGTCGGACTGCTGTGTGTAGATATATACATGTGAACCCCTCGTTTCATACCTTGCTTTGTTACTGTCTGTGGATTACCTGTGTACACACATCTATTACCATACCATACCTTTCCACTGTACATGTTCTGGCATGGTGTACGGCTGGTTGGCCCTTAATCTTGCTGTGTGTTACATTGACCTGTGTCTATCTGGCAATTCGCTGGCGTGTCATGTGAGACCTTCTTGCTTCTATAGGGACCTGATCCCGTAATTGTGACGTGCTTCCACTGGCCATATATTTCTCTGTCGTCTGGGATCTGTATGTAACCAGTCCTTTCAGGACACTTTCTATTGTTGTTCTTTTGGTTACATATATGAGTACTTTGGTATGTTGTGCTATTATTGTGTGTGGAGCATTTCTCCACGGGCCTCTGCTGACACTGGACATATATCCAGCTAGCCTAGCCCGGTCAACAAGTGTGAGCCAACTAAACACAATTTGTACTGTGGCACCTTCTGACAAGTGGGTCGGGTTACAGATGCATAACCGTCGTCAATCCATACTACTAACACACGTTATTCTATCCACATTCTATGTTTGTCTTATCACATAGCATGTGTTTCTCACTATTTCTACCGGTACTTTACATGGCATTGTCCGATTCCATACTTTCAGAGGCTGACAGTTTTGAGACATGTATAACTGATGTGGAGGACACAGCATTAACTTTCCCTGCTGTGAGCGGATCACACACGCACACGCGCACTTGCATTTCCTAATTGTTGGTTACGCACAGGCGCACATGCATATCCGTATTCTGGTTACATATGTTTACTGGGTCTGTGTGGTTACGTGGTCTGTATTAGTTGTGACTGTTCCGGTAACATATCTCTGATCTGGTTGACGGACGTGTGCGGTACACACTTTCACCTTTACACATGTAACAGTCTTTGCGGCATGGACGCATTACGTACACGTTCACATTTATATGTTCTATAGTCGTAATTCAAACGGGACTGCATTCACGTTTGCCAGTTGCTGTGACCACTACACGTTAGCTGTTCTGTCTCATTTATATGCATACCCATGGTACTTAGCTAAATTTACATACCCCCCCCCACCCCCGCACTCACGTACGTCACAGGCATCCCTTCTCCCGCTGGGAAAAGCGCGGTACTACATGTTACATTCCTTATTCCCTACCGCTCATGGCCCAGGATGCATATGTCGTGACCGCAGGGATATTCAGATCACAGGGGCTTATAGCCCCTACGCATACAGGCCTTCGATTGTCAGGGTGTTCCTGTGGTGCTTTGGGTTTGGTCTTGTCCGCCTAGTGTACGGAACTGCCCTGACCGTGTACGAATGTCAGACGAGCCACATGGGCATGGTTTGTCCATGTCTATGATACCATATCCCCCCCCCATTATTCCTAACCGTGTGTGCTGATTGGCCGGCGTGCCCATTGTAGATCGTGTTATAGTAATTGCACACGGTCTGGTCGACCGGACCTATTTCCATTACTATACCTCGGTATTTATAACCTGTCTCGCTATATTACATGGGTTTAACATTGCGTGACAGCTTTCACTGAGCCACGGACATGTCCGTTGCTTACTTTGGGGCAGTCCCGCTCTGCTACATGCATTTAACATGGCGGAACAGGTTGAACAGCTCAGCAACGGGGACATTGGGCTCTCCATCGCTGTTTAGTATCGAATCGCTATGTTGACTTTGTTTCACATAGCGAGACAGTGTCGACATTGGCAATGGACATCTCGCGCAGTACGTCCACACTGCCGCGGGTGCTGTATGTCTGCGGTTGGGCGGCGGACAGGCATTATGCTGTGCCATTATGTCTGGGAATATATGGTTTCTTTCCCTAGATGATATGGCATACTAGCAATGACCCGCGTCTGGGTGTGGGTACTGCTGTATTTACCCACGGTTGCCTTTGTGTGGCCCCTCGGGCATCGGCCTCGGGACCGCACCACGTCTACTGTGGGTATATCTAGCATTACCCACATCCGGGCGTGGGTTATTGCTATGATATTCCGTGTGTACAGACACGTGTGTTTGGACAACCGCTTCTGCTATTGGCATACAATGCTGTGGGTGGTGCCGGTTACCATACATATGCCTTTCTCAAAAGCCGACTTCACACTTCTAAACACTAGTGTGGTCTCCTTTAAGGCCCCTGAGCCGGTGGTAAACATTACTCAAACCACTGAATCACTTACATATGCCTTCTACCAGCACCTACAGGACTGCATGGATCAGGCAATCCCATACAAAACTGAGACTCTTTGTACCAAAGGCAAGCATCCGGTCTGGTGGACCCCAGCCATAAACAAGCTCTACAACAAAAAGAGGAAGCTACTACAAGTTAGAGCAGAATCCTTGAAAGGTAAGACACCCTTGCTCATTATACGTGAAGAACTAAGAGCTCTCATAAAATCATCCAAGGCAAATTTGAGAGATAAATCACCAAGGACTCAAAAGACAATCATAAGGCCTTCTTTAGCTATGTTAGACACCTAGGAGGAAACTCCCAGATATGCTCAGAATGAGTTCAAAAGGATGTGAAGATTACTGAACCTACACACATTGTCAACATACTGGCTGACAGGTTCAGTGCAAACCCCCCCCCCCAAATGGAGAGATATCTATACCAGAGGATTGTAGCCCCCAGAACATCTCTAACGCCCAGGTGAGAACTGCTCTCTCCAAGGCAGTAAACACAGCATTCATGGGACCAGATGGTGTCCCCGGCTGTGTACTCCACGAACTCAATGAGGAATTAAACCCGCAGTTAGGACAGCTGTTTAATCTTAGCCTCACCTCAGGATACGTACCCAAGTAGTGGCGCAAGGTGACTGTAGTCCCACTTCACAAGGGCGGTGCCTCTACTGACCCTGGTAATTACCGTCCCATTAGCTTGACAAGCCTTATCTGCAAAGCCATGGAGAGGATCATAATGGAACTCATAGATAAAGACATAGGGAACTTGCAGACTTTGGATCCAACCCAGTTTGGCTTGGTCAAAGGCAGATCATGCCTTTTAAACTTGGTTGACTTTTTCGGAACAGTCACCAAGGCCATTGATGAGGGTAAGGCAGTCCATACAGCCTACCTCGACCTGGCAAAGGCCTTCGACACAATACCCCCCTCAGGTATCATTGAAAAACTCATCAGCTTGAATGTAAACCCATACATCACAAGATGGGTTGCAAACTGGCTAAGTGACAGAACCCACACGGTCAGAGTTGCTGGCGCCATGTCAGACTCAAAGCCGGTCACAAGTGCTGTCCCACAGGGCTCAGTCCTGGGTCCACTCTTTTTTGGCATCTACTTTTCCGAAGTACAAGCAAACACAGGGGGGTTATGGCTGACAATGTTTGCAGATGACTCTGAACTGGGTGCCATAGTCGAAAACACATCTGGCACAGATATCCTTCAGAAGGGCCTCACAGAAATGGATAACTGGTGCCAGAGACATGGCCTAAAGCTAAACGCCAAGAAATGCATAGTCATACCCTTCGGGAAAAACAAGGTTACTCCTAGCTACCATATAGGTGGCAATCCACTGAGCACAGAGGAAGTTACCAGGGATCTGGGGACCCAGGTCACCGTAACCGTTCGTTCGACACTCACGTTGCTAAAGTAGTTAGGTAGATCTTCTACATTGCCCACCTGATCATGAAGGGATTCACATCTAGATCAACGGAGGTCATCGTCCCCCTGTACTCATCACTCATTAGACCTATGATTAAGTACAATGCCCCATTCGGAATGTATCTGACCCAACACCTGCAGCAGCTGGAAAGGCCCCAAAAGTTCATCACCAAAAGGATACAGGGTCTCAAGAATATGTCTTATGCTGCCCGACTGAAAGAACTCCAGCTCCATTCAGTCGAATACCGCTTGCTCAGAGGTGACCTGTGCCTGACATACAAGGCCATGTCAAACCCAGATTTGATGACTATGCTTCACCTAAAGAATCTAGATCCCTCAGAACCACAAGGGCGGGAGACTTAAACCTTGACACGGTCATTAATAGAACGTGCTGGAGGGACAGATTCATTACCCAGAGACTCACTATGCTGTGGAACAACATCCCAGTACATGTGAGGCAGAGCACCTCGCTGGCCTTGTTCAAGAGGAATCTTGACCAATGGATGGGAGATCGCAGATATACCCCAGGGATTACTTCAGTGTCACTGCTTGACAGAGGTACAGCAATATAATAGGCATAGTTTTCTTCAAACTGAAGGGGTGGCGAAGGCCACATAACTATGGGCTAGGCTTATAAATGCCCTTGGGCAGATAGCCTACTATGAACCTATGAACCTATGAACCTATGTTCATAGTTTGTCCCATTCACACTTGTCTATCCCTGTCCTCATTCGTACGTGGATATTTCTGTGGCACATGATTGAACTATGTATTACCTGCAGGTATGCTGTGTACAGTGCACATATGTCACGGTTGATTACAGTGTATCTGTGTACCTACCTCTGTGATACTGAGGACTACCACACATCCTTCGCAGCATTACATGCGTATGTCCATACTATTATTCGTTGGCCTGTGGGGGGTTGTCAGAGCGACGGTTACATGTGTCCCTGTTTGTGCACGCATCATGGTGGTCTTTGACCAGCCTCCATTGCTATCGTGGGATGGACAGTGGTGTTGGTGTGTGTTTGGGTTGTGTTTCCACTGCCGATACGTCAGTGGGGGGTGGGGTTGGCACATGTTCCTCTTTGCAGGGGGCCCCATCCTGGACATTTGTGTCATGCGTCGACACTTGGCACGTGCCATATGTCCTGTGATATTCCCACAGTCATGTATGCCTTCCTGCATTACTACTGTGTGTTACTGGCAGTTTGTATCTGGTATGCATGGCTATTATGTTGGATAGCTTAGGCTATTCCCATGATATGACATACCCATTCATCCGGGCATATACGTGTTATTCAATCCTTTGCATTGGCCGTGGGTGTTTGGCCATCTGGCACCACTATTATCTACGTGTGATGTCCCACCTTCACCTTCTGTGCATGTGGCACCCTGTTGGGGTGTCCTGCTTGGTGGGCGGATGTTCCGCCCTATGTGTTGTGTTTGACATGTCTGCATAGCTAATCATCGGTACAGTGGCTGCACATACTGCTTTGTCCAGATGTGTACAGTTATGGACACCGTGGCGTGTGAACACCTATGGGGTTTCGACAGGTCCGTACCACATGCGGGATGTACGCATTCTGCCGACACATTCACATGCAGCCATTTGGATATCAGTACCTGAGGTGGGATGTTGACATGCGGGGTACATATTTGCATGCGTGGCACTGCCTAGGACAATACTTCATACTACATTTGAGGTATACCCACTGTGTGTAGGTGTGCAGCTGCGCAAGGCTTCTAGCTGGATTGGGTGGACAGTCGTACATGGGTGCGGGTTACGTGCTATGACGGGGCTGTTGTGTATTACATTTGCATGCATGTGTTCTGCTTCTGGATATTCCGCTTCGGCATACGCCATCCTATGTGTATGCGACGGGTATGTTGCTGGGTGTAGTACATGTTGCTATGCACATGTTTGTCTGTGTTTAGGGTATCTGGTTTCCTTCTGGTTGTTATATAGACATGGCTGCCCAGCTGTGTACTCTCACTACCATTGTGGAACTGCTGGTGACCATGCCCATGGGGCTACTTGTGTGTAGGTGCGGTGCGCTGACATGCTGCGGTACACCTTCACTGGGTATGCCCACTGACAGTGCATTGCGTGTCGGACACGGTATTATGCGTATCCTTTGTTCCTTGGACGGGTACAATTTGGACTTCGTGGGTTAATGTTTGGTTCTCCATTTTGTGTAGACGGGTACTATGTTGCATACTCTGCGTACGTTTCATTATCCACGGACACTGGCTGGTGCGGTTACTATTGCAGGCGGCCTGTGACAGTCAGCACTTTAGGTTGCTCCTCGCCTGCCGGCTTGGCCACGCCACGGGCGATCCTATTGGGCTCGACGCGTGCCCTCTGCACGTGGTTGTGGTTGCGGCGCACACTCATTACTATGCATGTGGCGCTGCTACGCCAATTATACACTGCACTGCCGGCGCACGCCTTACACCGGCCTTGCGCCGAGCTTCATGAATCTGGGGGTCTGTCTTTCTAAAAAAAAAAAAAAAAAGCTGGCATTTTCTGTTCTGACTGACTAGAATTAATCATCAGTAGGCTGACAAAATAAAGCAGGTAAGGAATCAATAACCTAAAAACTCTAATGCTGGCAAGTAATGTTGATGTTTATTGCAGGACTATAATATTCTATCAGTTAGTCTAATAAAATTTAGTAAACAAATTATGCCTATTACAAAATGCCTGTGTTTTGCAAATTTACTATTGAGTTGATTTTGTCAAGAGTACAGAAGAACACCTTTCATACATAACAAGCTGGCAGGTGTCTCATAGTTAGGCATTAGCAAAGTACATAAAGAACAGTGTATACCACCCTTCCACAAAATCCAGGGGGCTGTAAAATCAGATGACATATTCGCTCCTCTGCAGGTTCATAATAATAAAGCAATAGATCTTTTTCTAACAAAATGATAACAGTAATAAGCAGGATAGACCTCCTTAATCACATGTCTGGAAAGATAGAGATGACACACTCACTCCGATGGCAAAACTTCCAAGATAAGAAGGCTGTGCAGCTGGTCCATCAGACAGCAAGCAACATTCTGAAATACAGAGGCAATACCTATAAAAACCTGGTATAAGATTTTCAGATGTAAAGGGAAGACACTTGTATTTACTGGGCTGTTTGAATTCCCTGACTCTACATGATCTCTGGAATGCTGTCTTCTAATTTCCAGTCAGTGAATTCTCACCATTTTGACAAAATCAAGCTATAAATCTTTCAAACAAGTTTCGTATTTACATAAACATAATTGTTAATGCAGAAGTCTGTATAACAAAACACCTCAGCACAAAATCATCTTCATGCAATATCTTATTTTCTGATTCTTAAAATGAATTTTAAGAGTCACAGTAAAGTAAACCAAATACCATTTTTAATGTTTTGTAAAAAAATATATATTAGTTAATGTTGAAGCTACTCACAAACTCTCAACATCAGTTTTGTTCATGCAGTCAAAAGCTTTTATTTGAGGTTAGGCAATTTTGTTTATTTAACTTCTGTTATTTATGTAAGTAGACTGCTCCAATGATCCTTTTCCGGCATGACCTGGGCCAGTCTGGCAAAAACAAGATACATACAACAAAAACATAATCAGTTATCAAATACATGGAAGAAATAAGTGTAACACTGAAGGCAAGTATTTACCAATACATTAAGTACAGAAGGAAAGTTTAAGCATAAAACTTAACATTTAGTGCAAGAGATATACGTCCATACTGCTTGGCTGCAGATATTTTAGAGAGGTATACAGTTTATGACATGCGTAATTATGTTTATAAATATCACCTACAGCTTATAAGCTGTGCTCGAAGGAATCAGTTATCACTATCAGGTGTATTGCACATCTTATAATTTTTGAGATTTACCTGGGGATTTAATAAGCTCCGTGAAGGCTTAGCGCAAAGCCTACATGGAGTTTAAGTGTTAGCATGATGCTCGGCAGTGTTAATCACATATGCATGCTGCACATCATGCTTACATGAATACAATAGTGGTTTTGTGGCCAGAAGTAGTGTTGCCAGCCAGGAAACCATGTAAAGCAGTACGAACACCTGCAGACATGCAGAAATGTTTACCTACAGGCAAACTAGTTTTCCAGAACTGAGCAGCTAGCCACAGTGACTACCAAGATTTAATATAAGGCAATGTGTAAAGTTCTAACACATGATAAAAAAGTGCAGTCAGTGCAGAGTAGTGTGCAAACCTGTTGTAAGCATAGTGAATACAATTTGTGCTAGTGATCAGCAAGGGTACAGAGACTGCATTAGAAATATGTATTCAAGGGAAGTGTGTGTATATTGAAAAGGAACATACACACGAATTGTAGGAATGAACACAGGGGAAAAGGACAGGTGAAACATGGTAATGCACAGTAGAAGACAGCATGCCAATGTATGTACTCCACAAAGACAAGACAGTTATGGCATGAACATAATCATATATCTACTTGATACAGTACATACTGCTGTTTATACCTTCTGTGTGGGTATAGTCATATCATCACACAGTTATTGCATATTATGTAACTGTCACACATGGTGACATATATAGATGGAGAAGATTCTTTGTGATATAAGCATCCTGACAAGATCACTGTAGAGAACACTTATCAAGTACGGTATATACAATAGGGGGTAGATGCATATTGTGAAGCTGTGCAAAATGAGTTGCCTGAATATGAATGTAATGCTATCATAGGTTTCAACCAAAAGGGACACATAGCAACAGACTCATGGACAACAGTAGACAGAAACATTCACAATCATGAACAATATCAGAATAATACCACCAGAAATCTGTGTCACTGACATAACATATGTGATATTGAGTTATTATATATTGTTCTGCAAGAACACACTTGTACAACTGTCATGTTTTCTCAACAATCTATGAGGGGAATTAAGCACACCACCCGCAAAAAGTAACATCTTTTGGGGGTGTTGAAAGTAACATTGTTACACCTGTTGTTGAAATCGCAAGCAATCCTGGCTAGTTGACAGGTTTGCATGAAATATATATATATATATATATATATATATATATATATATATATATATATATATATATATATATATATATATATATGCCACAATCCACACTTTTATGAATGTAACCCATCCCATCAATGTTGTCAATCAGCTATGTATTTACTGTGTGCATCAAAGGAACATGTATCACACATGCACCTTGTATAACACCTTGAAGGGGGTTCTGCACAATCAACTCCTAATGGTTATGCATCAAAAAGAATACTTAGGTATGGCCAATACGTTGTGTGGGAGCTCACTGTGGTAAAAGTAATATACTTGAGTAACTCATCCCAGGAATATGTGTTGGGTTGTACATGCAAAAGGGTGCATTGTACTCAATTATTGCTGTGATGAGTGCTGAGAACAATGAGACTATAATGTCCTTTGATGTGGATGTCCTGCACTTACTCAGGAGTTTTGCTACATACAAGGAATTAGTCACCATTATGGGCACATGCTGGTGGATGTTCTGCATACCATCTGCCTGAGTGCACAGGTCACATACCACTAGGCCTGCTCATAGGGGTGTGCTCTTCATATTGTAATTAGCTTGTGTATTTACATTCATAAAGAAAAGAATCCCTCATGAATATGTGTTCATGTACTGTGTCTCCATGGCTCTGGCAACAATCCTTTGTGTGTTTTAATATTGTCTGTATTATACCAATACAAATCTTGGATTCATGGATTGTCCACAATTTGCATTCATCCACAAAGCTGGTTAGGCACAAGATGTTTAAGTTTGTCTTGGCATCTGAGATTTACATAATGAACCAGAAAGGGTCTAATACAGAATCTTGAGGTATGGACCTGGTCACTGGAGTCTAGATAGAGATGACTTCAAACACTTCAATATAATGTGTCTTCTATGTGATCCATTTCTTTATCCACTTGGTGATGTAGGTATTTATGCCCATTGGCTAGGCTTAAAAAGGCCCTTGTGGTCATTAGCCTAGTAAACACCTATGAGTCTATAAACCTGAGACAGTTTCTGTGTAATACCTGAGTGTAGATTCGTGTCGAAGGCCTTGGCCAGGTCAAGTTATGCAGGATAATAGTGTTTTCCTTATCATGCCCCTGGTAAACTTCTTGAATACATCAGACAGATTTATCAGACATGATGTAGCATTAACAAATCAAACATGGGTTTGATACACATTCGGAAGATTACCTGTGTCCTTTTTGATAAGGTCCAAGAAGCCTTACTGGTCTGCCTCACAAATGAGGAGAGACAGGATTATGGGTCAGTAAGTCTATGCATCATATGATGATCCCCTCATTTAGATGAATGACTGGTACTGTACACCATTCTACATGAACAGCCTGTCTGGAAGCTGCGTTTAAGTAGGGATACAACTATGTCTTCTAGGTCAGGTTTTAAGTCACACGATAGGCAATCCGGGATGTCAGGGACCACTGATTCTGTGTTATTAACTATAGAGAGTGCACAGATGAGCTGCACTCCCGAGAACATAAACTGAGTAATGTTTGCATGTATACTGCGGCTGATGAGCAGTGATGATGGGGGGGTGAAATGTGAGGCAAACTGTCAGCTAGCAGATTGTCTATTTTCTCTGGTTGAGTATGGCTGGTGTAATCCACAAACAGCTCTGCACTTAGTTGTGTATTTCCCTTAACATTTCACACATATTTAAATAAATGATTCTTGACAACACATCCAAATACAACCTTCATTATACATCACATGTCACACAATTGTACTGTTCACACAGTCATACATGTCTATCAATGCCATGTAATTGCATCAATTGCACAACATATGCCTATATGTATTTTATGGAAATGCTGTGTTTGAGTGGCCTGATAACATATAAGGACACATTATAGGTCAGTTGTTTGTGGCTAATGCAGAACAATTACTGACACAAATGCTGATAGTCACACAGTGGTGCTGGTAACCAGCTCAGGTAATCCTTGGGAATATCAACACAATTATACTTACAATTAATTTCACATGGTTGCAACTGAATCAAAACGTGATATTTTTATGTATATCACAACATATGGATGAAACAAGACTTATGTACCCTTGTTATCAGCATGAATTTATACTGATGGATATTACAGAGCTTTTACCGATGGTAGGTATACACATGCAAGCATGTGCCATACTGCTAGTGTCACTGTGAAGTTTGAATAAGAACTGCATAGAATGTTGATCTGCTCCACTACAAAAATACATGCCTTACAAAATCAGCAATATACATAGTATCATCCCAAGTCAATGGTTCTCAGTAGGCATATTACTACAGCTGTTATGGAAGGAACATGTAATCAAATGTCAGCAGCAGCAATCAGTAACTTACTTCACATCACAGATTGTAATACTCTCTTGTAGAACTATCGTACATCCACACCTCAACAAAGCACATGCGAATTAGAGCAACATTGACATGTGAAATGTTTATAGGGTCATAGGACATTAGTAAGCTAACAGACAACATCACATAAATTCCTATCCATTGTTTTACCTTTTAAAACAACTCCATATATTTATATGATTGAAGATAGTTAGGCTATGCATGTATGTGTGTATTGTTTTGATTGCAGTACATAATGCCACTGTCCATATGTGACATATCTACCACACCTTGAGAGAATTAGCAATCGTACATGCAGTGGTCTCTAAACATTGTTTGCAGACACTCATGGAAGGACTCTGCTTTGTGATGTGTGTATGCATATTTGACATGAGGACATCCTCCACTCCTCTGCAGGATGATGGATGCATGGGACTATGTTAAAGGTTCTCCTAAGTGGTAGTGAAATGAATAGTGAATCATAAGATCATACAATGAGCATAATGTACCATGAACCACTAACACAGCAGTAGATTGTGTCTGATTTGTACATTACACCTGTGTAATTATAAAAGATAACTTCCATACAATGTAACACTAACACCACCACATATGTCTGACTTTAACATTGCCACATTGCACTTTATGGAATATGATAACATTATTGTATGCTGAGATGAACATGTTGAAAGGAGTGACTGACAGTGATGTAGAGTCACATCTCAGTATGAAATTTTCTGAAAAGAAACATTTCAAACTATACACACTCAAGTTACTTACTGTCTGAATAGAACCCTTATTTAGCTAAGTAAAGTAACTTGAAAGCACAGTAGATAATGTCACTACCACAGCATAGGTTTGTCTTGAATACTGTCAGAGTGCATATTATGTAGTCTGACATCATCTGTGTATGTTACAAGAGGATGTTTTTAGGAGGGTCTAACATAGCAGTGGACTAATATGTCATTCTAAAATTGTCACCATACTGATTGTTGAATGCACACACAAAGTAATTGACCTCATTGAGAGTAAAACTCCTGACTATCTACAGTACTTAATGCAAGTGCCACAGCACAAGTCTTGCTTTTAAACTGTCAGAAAACACTTTATAGCTGATGACATCAACAGTGTCTATTGAGAAGAAAATGGTAATAGGTTTGTTTCATGTTCTGGTCTAAATCGGTCTCTTGAATATTAACCAAGTGAACACAGACAGAGACACACACACACCAGTTGACCACAGTGAGAGTAGAATCCCCAACTAACTACTTATAGAGCACAGTAGTTAAAGCAAGCAGCACAGCGCAAGTCTGGCTTCTATAGTGTCAGACAACATTTCATGGCTGCTGTGTCTGTTGAGAAGATGGTAGTAGGAGTGTTTCACATGCTAGTTTAAAATGTGTCTGTTGAAAAGATGGCAGTAGGAGTGTTTCACATGCTGGTCTAAAATGGTCTCGAGACTCTCAGCCAAGTGAACTCAGACCCATGCCACTTGATTTCAGAGAGATTAGAACCCCTACTTAACTAAATATACCAGCTGGAGAACTCAGTACTTAACACAAGTACTACAGCACAAGTCTGCCTTTTGTAATGCTGCTGGACAACTTATAATGGATGCCATTATCAATGAATGTTTGAAAGAAGATGTTGGGAGGCCTGCATGAAATGGATGGGTAGCCATGTATGACTTCAAACTATTTGCATTTCATGGGACTGACTTGCTGACAGTAGGATACACAGTTATACTTTTCTGACTACACCACAAATACCAGTTGACTGCATTGAGATTAGAACCCCTAAATATCTAAGTACACAAGCTAGAGAACTCAATACTTGACACAAGCTCAGTGGCAGCCAGTGTTTGAATTGTTCCTGATTGTGCCTTTTTAGGTCATTATAGTAGTACCTGCATTGCCCTCTAGTATGTGGAATGCCAGTCACAGTAGAGACAGCCTTGGCCAGACTATTCCAAGTTGCAGTTTTGTATTGAGACCTGGTATAGTCCCCCTGCAGTAAGCTATAGCTGTGGCACTTCACAAGGAATCCAGTGAAAATTCTGGACTCCTCCACTGCCCATCTTTGAGTCCTAAATTGAGCACCTTCCCTTCTACCTCCTGCCATGTCTGTAGAGGTCCAACAGCAACAGTTTGAGTGTTTTCCTGCTACTTCAAGATATCACATTTTACAGCTACTGTGCAACCCAAAAAATCACACCAACTGCATTTGTGTGGTGTTAAAGGGGAGTGCAACAGTGCCAAACACTGAGGAAGGCAGTTTATGAATTAGGAAGGATAATGTAACAGTTGGCATTAGTTTTTGGTTTGGATGTTGTTGTAACTGTTAATTGATTTAACTTTGCAGACATGTTTAAATGGTATAAATTGTATGACCTGACACATTTTTTGGTGTCTTTACAAAATGATAAAAGTAATATGTACAATATGGGCTTCAAACCTATATAAAATAGATGAAATATACTCTTCTACAATGGTGTATTTTCATCCTTGCCACAGAAGAAGTGCTTCTTGGACATGCTCATTATTTATTTATACACAGGAGAGATAGAGTGAGGGGGTTAACCATGTATGTATGTTACCTGACAAGGTCCTGAGTTATACATTTATGTGCAAGTATGGCTATCATTGAAGCATGAAGTCCATCCTAGGCCAGAAAAGACAATTATAATTACAGAAACATAACTGTCAGTATACCCTCAGTCACACATATAATTTATATGAGCTCCAGTGCTATACATAGTTATTGTTATTTATAATTATGTTTAGATTATTCTTTACATTTTAAAATTGAGTGGACAGGCAATAAAAAATTGTGTGAGGGTGGTTGATTAGAATCCTGGCTTCTGAGTATAAATTTATACCATTTGCCACAGGAAAGTTTGGGCTACAAGTGTATTTTTACATTCATTACTGTGCAGAGTACTTATTGTAACAGAGACCTTGTTTGTCTGACCTGCTTATTAGTTGCAAATATACATTAAAGGGTTGAGTGTTTAACTGTATATGTAAAGGTTCAGAAAATAAATGTTTAATTGTGCAACCATGATTCTACTAATGCACATAGTTACACATTTAATATTTTATTTGCTATCCCGTATATGCTTATTGCACCTGCTAAAGATAGTTATTTCTATGTGTAATTATTATTCTGGGGTTAATTTTTATATAAAGTAAACTGGAACAGCAGTAACAAAACTTTAGCCTTTGCTGTATTCCGTGTTCCGGACCTGCAGGTGTTATGGAATCTTGCTGACTGTTTTGCAATGCCACTTAGCAGGTTTGCATGATGGAAAGCAAAAACAGTGACAATGTATCTATTTTGAAATTGACAATGTCTCCTTGTTGTCTGGGACTTTAGACTGTGTGTGAAGGTAAGCAATGTGCAAACATGACAGGCAAAACTAAACATGCATTATTCTTGTAACAAGTTTTTATTAGGTTTCATCATTAAAAGGTGAATGTGGGACTTGAACCATGATCTAAATATACTAAATGCTCGACACTTTATCATGTTTACCAGGTGTGCTGCACACACTTGATTCACATCTATAATTTATTCAGTCTTTATTGTACAAGTAACTTCACATTAAAACTAATGTATTTATTTGTTTTACCATGTTTGCGCTAAGCTGCGCACCACACAAATATTTGTATTATAAAAAAATCATAAAAAAGGAAAAACATTGCAAAATACATTTTAACACATATTACATATTTTTAAACAACTCTGGATTTCAACTGTCAGGCTACTGAAACTACAAAGCACAGGAAGGGGGGGGGGTTATATCACTTTGCCACTGAAACAGCTTTGAAGCAGGAATGAAAATCATTGTGCATATAAGCAAGTCCCATTTCCACCACAGTATTATAAAGATATATAACATGTGTACACTCTCAGTTGTTTGTGCATGTGTTACTTACATACTTAGTGCAATGAATGATCACACAACCATTTATGAGTATTGACTGCACCAGTGCAACTCTGTCTTGAGTACTGACTGCACCAGTGCAGCTGTGTCTTCTCTTTATATTGTATTCATTCTTCTATTGTATAATAACTGTCAATTAATATTGAAAAATGAGCATGCTGATTGGTCAGACCAATCAGTGTACCTGTCCAGTCACCAGGACTTTCTCCTATTGATATATCTTACAATTTTTCAATTTTCTTGAGCTAATATGAAGAAAGGTATGAAATTTGCAACGCGGACAGTTTACAAGTACAAGAGAGATAGTACAAGAGAGATAGGACAGAAATATAAGGAAAATCAGGTATGTTTCTTTAGTTTTGCATAACATATCTCATTTTCCTTGTATTTCTGTTGGGTCTATATTAGAAGACTGACTGTTTAGGTGATCAAACACCTAAACATCAATCCTCTAATATCGAACTGCACAATGTTGAACGTCCCAGGGAAACACGTCCCTCGGCCACAACACAAAAAACATTACTTTACATCTAAATTAAATGGGGGGGCTTTGACCCAGAAACCCCCTGCCGTGGAGGGCTGTGCCCCCCACACCCCCCTAACTAAATATATAAACTCTGAGATCGCTCAACAGTAGGGAAATGGCAAACTCCGGCAAACGGCCAAGGGAAATCTTTCCCTTTGTTAAATCGGTTGTTCGCTGTTTTTTGCTTTCGATATTAGAAGATTGATGATTAGGTGTTTAATCACCTAAACATTCGGTCTTCAAATATAGACCCATTTCTGTCCTGTCTGTGTTCCACCTGTAAACTGTGTGGATTGTGAATTTCATACCACTAGTTCGAAGAGATGGCAAGATTTTGAACCATGCAAGGCACTGGCTCTGACTGCCTGGATTATATATTACTAACCCTTGAAATGAGCTAGATCTGAGAGCAAGGCTGTACTGAAAGCTCATCTTCAGTCACAGACTTTCTAGATTCAAATTTATGTTATTCGGTTTGCATGTGGTTTACTTTCCTCCTTCTTCATATTTAAGGGATTAAACTGTCTGCATTACAAACTTTTTTTTTCTCTTTAAAAAAAGAAAAGAAGAACAAAGCAATGGAGATCTTCTTTTCTCCATTGCTTTTTTTGCCAAAGCATAGATGTATTTAGCAATCCTGTCCCATACAGATATGCAGTACATCAGGAAAGCCCCAGGATACCATGGAAAAAATGTGGAAGAGCAGCAAAGCACCAGTATACAAGGACATTGTTTAAGAAAAGTACCCTATTTTTTTTATTAAATAATGTCATTATATAATAGCAGTAACCCATGGCTGGCTGTGGGTAATGCTGGATTTACCCACAGTTGGCTTTGTTTGGTCACTCTGGCTTCACCCACGTAACCAAACCACACCAACTGTGGTTAGATCCAGCATTACCCACACCCAGCCATGGTTATTGCTATATTATTTGTGCTGTCTCACACATGCAGTTTATGGGACATTTTGTATAATTGTTCTTAAGATGTATGACAATATTACATGATAGTAAAATATAGTTTTCATTAAAGGAAGGAGGTTTTGGCTATTAGTGCACAGAAGCTGAGAAATGTGGGCTGCTCACTTCCATTTTAAAGCTTGCTGCAATTAATTCTACACTTTATAAGTGTATCTTGGCTGACACACCCACTGCAGATAGGGAGTCTGAATTGTTGTTGTGTATACCTTCTCCCTTCCACTAATCATTCACAGTTGCAATCCATTAACAATAAACCCTAATGTAGTGCCTAGACTATTATTACAACTGTTACATGAAGCCGGAAGTTTTGGATTCAACAGTTCTAATGTGTTCATAACACATTTGCATCTTCACCATGCTCAAAGGTCTGAATGTACAAGAAGGTAACCATGTAGCTAGTGAACGTGATGGTGAGAGGACTTGAGTATTTGTAGTACACAGACAGTTGATATTCATTTTGACTTATCTGCATAGTAGGCTTCTGATATTGCAAAGATATATTTGTATTTTAAAATTACGTTAGATTTGGTAACATTACATAGAAAATGTATATATATATATATATATATATATATATATATATATATATATATATATGCAATAGATGCAATAGGAGATGCAACTGTTATCTGTATGCACTTCTTATGGTTCACTCTTGCCATAGGTATTTTTGGCATGCATTGACTTTCACAGATAGACTGCCTAATTAACTGTCATTACATTTGGTATTTTAAAATTGGTAAAGTACTTATATTGTCAATGACAATGGGGTGTTATGCTTCTAAGATGGCCCAAAGACCCCACCAGGGGTGTTGCTGGGCACAGTGAGAGGTGACTAGCAATTGTATAGAATTGACTTTTGTTTTGTAAACGTTTACACATTTTGTGAAAATTGTGTGGAAACCATTTATAACAAGTGTATTATGTGTTATTCCTTGGATTGTACGAACTGTCATTTTCCCATTGTTTTGTGGGTGCGTGAGCCAACTACTATTTGTATGTTGCCACAGCAGAAGTTGTGGTTCAAGAGTTTTGCTCTTGTAATTGTATAGTATTCCTGGTATTTCCATGGTACACAATACAGTAGTCCATTGGTATTCCTTGTTTTGGACTAAACATTTGTTTGTGTGTGAGTGTGATATTACAAACACAACAATCTTACATCATACTCTATATACTTAGTTACATCAGCAGGTAACATATTCAAGGATCTGCCATCCATTTGTGTTCTTAGACATTTCTTGTCATATTCTATATTCAGCACTTAGCTTGATAGTCCAGCAGTTACAAGTGTTTTACTTTAGGGCTGTGTCTGTGTGATGCTAGCAGTACACAGCTATTACATGGGTAAGTAATGGTTGTGCGTGTTGCCTGGTATCAATGTTACTGTATGTATGTGCATAGGATGCAGATTTTACCCCCATAGTGGATGAGAATGTGTGTTATCCATTGCGTCTTGGCCAGGGTGAGGGCATATTGTACACGCCAATGTCTGCCTACACTTACAGCAGCTGGTGGGTCCCTCTCCAGCTCCTCACCTGTGTGTGGCTGTGGTGACCTTGCCAGTGGTGGTGGGATGTGTGCTGCTTCCCCTTGATGTTCCCACTGCAGCTGTTTCCTCTGAATAATATTGTGAGGGATGACACAGACAGTGAAACTTTCAGCACAGGTATGAAGATTGTACTGCAGGGCTCCCCCTGATGTATCTAGGCACCAGAATTGTGACTTCAGCAGCCGACCACATGCTCTATGATATTTCTTGTTTAAGCATGTGCCTTGTTATAGCATTCTTCAGTAGGTAGGTGTGGTGTGCATTTCTAATGGGGGTCATCGGCCACGGTTTCAATGCATAGCCTGCATCTCCCAGACCCTATGTGATATCACCCCTGAAAACCTGCGATGGAATTATGAGTTCTACCAGATATGTGAGTCATGGTAACTACCAGGGTTGACAGCACACCAATTCAGGACGATTCCCTTAGTGTTACACACAACCTGGCAGTTAATAAGTGGAAGCACTTTCTGTTCACGTACACCCTTCTCTGTTCCCCAGATGGTGCTTTGATTTCAATTTGCATGTAGTCTGTTGCACCCAGGACTTCAGGGTAGTGTGCTACAGGGTAGAAATCCTGCATAGTTGCAGCTCTGACCTTCGGTGTAGAGGGAAATTGTATATAATAATGGTCATGTTGTAGCATAGCATAGCATTCAGGAACTGATGTTAAATCCTGGATGCTGATGCCTGGGACATCCTCAGCATATCCCTTGTTGGGTTTCTGTAGCTAATATTCTAAATGCTACACATACCTTAGTCTCCACTGTTATTGGTTTCCCTCAGTTTGTCCTTCCACTCAGTTGTGGATGAGAGAGGTTGAAGAGTCCTTGTAGTGTGTCTGTATCTACCCTGTAGCTCTACAATTTCTACATCATGCAAATTATAAAAAGCTAAACAGGGTCTAAACACTCTTCTCCTTCTTGCCCAAGATCTATTAGCAGCAGCATAGACTTGGGCCTGTTGCCCATATACATGTATATGGACAACTGCAACACCTACCATTGTTTCTGTGTACAGAACTTTCCGTGGCTGTATTCCAATAGGTTATGGAATTTGCAGGGAAAACCTACAATTAGTCTACATGATTGCTTTGTAGCTTGTTGAATAGTTCCTCCATCTTGGATTGATTAATTAGAATACAGTTTGGCAGATTATGCTGTAATTCTCATGACACAATGTTTACCTTGTTGTGCAGATCTACATTCTGTGTAGAGCCACTTACTGAATACAAAACAGTGCACACTTTGTCACTCTGTCTCAATAGAGAAGTACAGCATGTGGCAATCCTCTGGCCTCAGTATATCACTAACTTTTGCCAAATAATGCATGTCTCTGTTAAGGATGTTGACCATGGCATCATCCAGTACAGCACAATTAACCAAGTAAAGACTTTCTTTTTATGTTCTCTATATGGGGTGGCAGATGATGGATTAATGTGAACATGCCTGGCCCCTTTTTAGGCACTAGGACAAGTTATTAAAGATATGAAACATGATGAGTAAAATACCCCCCCCCCCACACACACACACACACAGATGCATACAAATTTGTCAAAGACCTTTCTTTACAATGCTTTGCAATGTGCTCATTTAAGAGGTCCTACATCATTTAACTGACTCATTTTATGAAAGGATGATATTATCTTTTTAACCCTGAATAGAATTGACAGCCTTTACTGAAATCTCGATACAGCTAAGCCACTTTAATGTACCCTCACCCTTTGACTTTTTTTCTGTGCATTCATCTCTGTTGCATTTATGGATAATGCTAATCACTTTCCCTTTTCCACTTGTATGCCATGGGGTGTGCATCACTTACCTAGCAAAACACAGAATTTGGACTCCATGAGCACTAATCTCACTTATTGTTCTGTCCCTTCTCTATGAGCTGAACTTTGTTAGCCATCTTGGAATTAAACAGTTCTCCCTATCACTCAGTAACAAAGGTAGGCTTCAAATCAATTCCATCATCATTATGTTTTGTTATGGTCATGCAGAGAACATATCAAAGTGCTAGTTGCTCTTCTTAACAGTGGGCACAGAAATGTGCAGACTTTCAGAAAGGTCATCTACAATCGTGAATATCAAATGCTCTGCAAAGTGTACTGCGTGACCTGTTCTGGAGACTTTGAAAGTCATGTACCTCTATGCTATTTCACTTACTCTATTCCCCTCAGGGTGGCCACATGTGTATCAGCATGGCTTATATCCTAGTACAAGTGTTTGTTGTTGAAGTCTAATTCTCAGAACTGCCAGTCACAATCAAAACATACCCTCATTTGATGTCTTTCTTAAGATGGGTCTGCATTAAATTAGTGGGAGAGCTTTGGAATGTTGGTTGTCCAGATTACCCATTTTTTGGCATGATTTACAAGTCTGGAACCTCCACAACATTCCTAGGGGCATCACTACTGCCAAGACTTTTAGACACATATCAGAGCTCCTGTGTATAATATCATAAGGTAGGATTTCTGTGTTGTTCCTTGAGATGGTTTTGCATCACGAAAATACTTCAGAAGAATATTTATCTCTAGTGAGTGAACTAAAATTTGTGAAAACTACAGATTAAATGACCCCCATTTTTACCGTGCCTTTGCAAATTCAAAGCCTTCACAAAGAGCATGAGAAGATTCAATGACCTTAACAATTAGATCTTCTTTGTGCAGAGAAATGGTCATTCCCTGCAGACATTCCCATATATTTCAGCTGCACACTTGTCTTTGAATGAGAGCATAATATGAATACAAGGAGGCTGTTTGTCCAAGATTATTTATTCCAACACATGGGTAAATTCTCTAAACATCCTCATAGCCATGGCCACTCTACTCTTTTTCCAGCTACCCCTAACTGCGTTACATTCCTGAATCTTCAACTCTATCGTTTCCTCTAGAATTAATGACAGAATTTTGAATAAGAAATCCCACAGTATTTATGTTACCTTGTATCTCTCAGGTTGAATTTAGACTCTGTTGACCATCTGCCACTCAAAGTCTCAGCCTCTGATATTCTGCTTAGGGACAGCATTAATAGACCCACAACCCAAGCCTTCTATAATGTCTGCAGGTTTCTTTATCATTAGGTCACCCAGGCTTTGCAAATTAGGTTTCCAAGAGACTTACTGTTGCCTGTTCTTAATGTTTGTTAAACAGATTTCCTTTCTGCATGGCCTCTGTGCAGCCACATGCTAGCTGCCATGCTGGTTACATTATCTACAGTAGCCATATGAACTGTCATGTCTATTATTTATTTACTTGCATTATTAACCAGGTAACCTTCAGCCAATTGTACTTTCAGTCGTTTTTTTCCTGACCTTTTGTACTTTAGTCAGTGTCAAAGCTACTTTCAATGAAATGATACACAATTTTATACATATATATATATATATATATATATATATATATATATATATATATATACACACACACACACACACACACACACACACACATATATATATATATATATATATATATATATATATATATATATATATATATGAGAGAGGTAAGTGACATTTCTTCAAATTGTCACTACACTAAACCACAAATCATTGAAAACAAAACATCACTGTTCAAAGGATTGAATGAAACCTGTTTTTGCAGGAGAACAAACTCCCCCCACATCATCTGTTAAATTTATACCAACTCTGAGATCGCACTTCAATGGTAAAAAAAAAACAGATTTCTCACTCCTCACTGTACCATAATCTTGCTCAGGAAAAGCCCATACCATTCAATCAGCTGTGCTGGCTTTTCCTTACTTCAACAAATTGCTTTGCCGACTTAATGTCAGCAACATATACATGTATATGTATCTACCCACATATTAAAGAGTAGGTGACTTTGCATTGGCACGAACAAGGATACTGGGTCATTCTAAAGCCGGTGATTGGAAAGCCTGTCATTGGAAGAAGTGAAGGTGTGGACTGAATAGCAGCATCCTATTGGTGGACTTGTGTTTTTTAACCTTGAGAGAGAGCAGAAGGAAAATTGCGATCTGATGAAGCCAACTGAGTTGAAAGCGCTTGTCAGAACAGATTTTAGCAGCTCTCTACCTGATACTCCATTTTGGAATTTTGCAAGGAGTTTGTTTTAAGTTCGTTTCTATTAAAGTTGTTTTTAGGCATTTTAACTCACCAAGCCGTGGTGGTTAACCGAGGATTTTCCCGATTCATTTGAACACTTTCATTCAGTTACCTCTAGCAGTTTTAAAGTGTTTTTGTTTTCTCTTCTTTATTAACTGGGCCACATAACCCTTTCACCAACAAAAGTCTGTTTCCATGTTCCAAGATAAACTTGGAATAAAAAACATAACTTGAAAGGAAACCATTCTTCCCTTTAAACACCAGATCTTATTCAGTTAAAATAAAAGTTGAACTTTGATGAATCCTAAAGATGGACATTATTAATGTTTGAAATAACTTTCTGCTTTAATGTCTAGCAATAGTGAAAGGGCTTAAGCTTCAAGAATGGGTTATTCTGTTATTCGTCCATTCTGTGTACTAACACTTTCCCCAGGATTCAATAAAATTCTTGTAGGCTCTGTGTAGAGCCTACATGGAATGTACCAGTGAATACAGCCATGGTTCCCCTTCAGTGATGCACCATGCATATTAATCATGGATCGCTGCCAAGGGAGATCACAGTAACATTGATACTGAATCCATGTAGGCAGCAGTGTAGTGTCCCATTGTTGTGGATTGTCCAGGGAATTCCTGTACAGATGTTATGTACAGGAGAAGAATCCCTGTAATGTACCCTGCTAGTGTAGAAATATGTGTGAATTTTAATATGTTTTGTTTGATTTATTATTTTTTTAATGATCATTTGCATGGCGTGGCATGGTGTGGAGCCAAGCAATGCTGAGCTGCTCTTCCACATACACAGCTGACACCTGCCAGACATCTAAAAATAAAAAGCAAATGTAATTAATTATTTATTTTGCTTTCTGTTAATGTTCATTTGCACAGCACAGAGTGCAGCAATGTTGAGCTGAGCTTGCACATGCACAGAGAAATCTGCAAGACATCTATAAATAGAAATCAGTTGTAATTAATTATGTGTTTTGTCTACCATGTTTTTATTTTATAATATGAATGGTTGTTTGCATGGCACAGCATGATGCTTAGCAATGCTAACAGGTAGCTTAGTAGTATATGTGCAAGTATACTCGTTTTCATACTATCCATGTAGCTAAATATGAAGTCATGCTCTAGAGCATTGTAGGTCCCAGGTTTGAGTCCCCAGCAGTCATACCTTTTTAGAGTTATTGCTGTGGAAATGTGTGAGCTGACCTAAAGGGGAGTTTAATGTATAAATAAACTTGCTACATTTGAGAAAGCTGCCTGGTGCTAAGCACTGCTTAAACATGCTTAATGACTACTCCTGTTAGTGCATTGCTAAGCTTCGCTAAAGCATGGCTGTGCAAGTTTATGCAATGCTCAGCTCCATTAATCAGGTTTGCACATTGCTAAGCAATGCAGCACATTTTTTGAATGTTGCAGTATGACTTATAAGGGCAGGAGAACAGCCTATATTGAGGGCAATAGGTGGGAATTCCACAGCATTTGTTGGAGTCTTATTAACCTGTTAATATGCCTGGCGATGTTGGTGAGGGAGCGTGCTTTTGGGGGCAGAAGTGGGGTGTGCAGGAGTACATAGTGTTTGTTGGACTTCTGTTCCAAAACTACAAATCCTGGCTGTTGCAGGGTGATTACCAGGGCTCAGAATGTAAAAGTAAAACCTGGGATCGGTTGGCTATGGATCTTACCAGTACTACTGGTATCCCTTGCATTGGTGAGCATTGCCGTCACCACTATGATGACCTGAAGCGAAGAAATAGGGGAACTTTGGACACCTGGATCCAAAAGGCTAGGGCTGGGCATGCCCCACAGGTACGTAAGTATATTTTCCTCTACTTTGCTAAAATACAAGCTGAATTGTTGCAAAACTGGTATGCATAATGGGGTGCTTCTTTTCTAACAGCTGCAGCTGAATGGGCTCGCAACATCCAGTCTCATGCTGGGTGCCTGGCCGTGATGCGCCATAAGTGTGGTAAGTATAGATATTTTCTGATAACTGTAGTGTGATAAACAGTACCAATAACAATAAGAAATAAGGTGTAAAGCAGGATTGTGGTTTGATTTGATAACTAATGTGTTGTAATAAGTGCAGTATGGCTGTATTCATTGCATGTCTGTTCTAATGTTGCTGCAGTCAGCTGTAAAACTGAAATAAATAAAGACTACAAAAGTAATTGCCTGATAAATTTATTGCACAACCCACAGTACAGTTCCCAGCTGTCTGCATCCCACTTTCAGTCACATAATGCTCTCTATTCCTCCCACTCCAGAAACAAGGTATATGGGTAAAGTAGTACACATTCTGGACTGATAGCATGTGTATGCTTCACAGATTCTAAGGAGCAATAACAAAGTGCAAAGCAGGATTGTGGTTTCATAAGAATATGTTGAAATAAGTGCAGTAGGGCTGTATTCATTGCATGTCTGTTCTAATGTTCCTGCAGTCAACTGTAAAAGTGAGATAAATAAAGGATACAAAACTCATTGCCTGATAAATGTATTGCACAACCCACAGTATAGCTCAGGGCTGTCTGCAGCCCACTTTCAGTCACATAATGCTCTCTATTCCTCCCACTCCTAGAACAAGGTATATGAGTAATGCACCCCATGTTCTGGGCAAATATCATGTGTATACTTCACAGATTCTAAGAAGCAATAACAGTAAAGTGTAAAGCAGGACTGAGGTTTCATAAGAATATGTTGCAATAAGTGCAGTAGGGCTGTATTCATTGCATGTCTGTTCTAATGTTCCTGCAGTCAACTGTAAAAGTGAGATAAATAAAGGATGCAAAACTCATTGCCTGATAAATGTATTGCACAACCCACAGTATAGCTCAGGGCTGTCTGCAGCCCACTTTCAGTCACATAATGCTCTCTATTCCTCCCACTCCTAGAGCAAGGTATATGAGTAATGCACCCCATGTTCTGGGCAAATATCATGTGTATACTTCACAGATTCTAAGAAGCAATAACAGTAAAGTGTAAAGCAGGACTGAGGTTTCATAAGATTAGTTCCCTGTGCCTCTGTCCAGCAGAGCTACTAAAGTGATCCCCGAGGTAAACTTTCTGTTTCCCATCCACTCGTCAATGTTTCTTTTGAAGAGTGTTAGTGAGGAGCTCTGCCTAATGTAGATTGGGATCTTGTTCCAAAGCATGGGAAGTCTCTGGGACAGTAATCTATCCCTCCAGCACATCCTATTTATTGTTGTGGTGAGGTTTAGATCCCTAGAGCATGTGGCTCGAGGGGATAAGGTTTTCTTTAGGTGGAGCATGTCCATCAATTCTGGGTTGGACATGTCCTTGTATGTCAGGCAGAGATCACCTCTGAGTAAGCGGTATGCGACCAAGTACAACTGGAGTTTCCTCAGTCAAGCTGCATAGGGCATCTGTTTTAGGCCATTGATCCTCTTGGTGAGGTACTTCTGTGGTCTTTCCAGCTGTTGCAGGTGTCTTGTAAGATACATCCCAAATGGGGCATTGTACTCTAAGATGGGTCCGATGAGTGATGAGTAGAGGGGCACAATGACCTCTTTTGATCTGGATGCAAACCCTTTTGTGATTAGGTGGGCCACTTAGAAGGATTTTCTAACCACTTTGGCAATGTAATTATCAAAGGTGAGATTACTATCTACTTGGGTCCCCAGATCCCTTATTACTTCTTCCATAGTTAGGGGACTACCACCTATGTGGTAGTCTGTGGGCACTTTGTTTTTTCCAAAGGGGATGACTATGCACATTTTGGCATTTAACTTGAGGCCATGATTTAAACACCAGGTATCCATCTCAGTAAGAACCTTTTGGAGGATGTCTGTGTCAGCTGGCGTGTCAATTATAGCCCCTAGTTTGCAGTCATTTGTGAACTTGGTCAGCCATAGTCCTCCTGTGCTTGCCTGTACCTCTAAGAAGTATATGCCAAACAGGAGGGATCATAGGACTGAGCCCTGGGGAACATCACTTATAACTAGTTTAGAGACAGACCTACCTCCCGCAACTCTCACCATGTGGGTTCTGTCCGTGAGCCAGTTGGCAACCCATCTTGTTACATAGGGGTTTATGTTCAGGCTGGAGAACTTGTCTACACTACCAGAATGGGGAATGGTGCCAAAGGCCTTAGCGAGGTCTAGATAGGCTGTGTGTACCACCTTTCCCTCGTCTATAGCCTTGGTAACTGTCTCAAAGAAGTCCAGCAGGTTTAGGAGGCATGATCTGCCCTTAACAAAGCCAAACTGGGTAGGGTCCAGTGTTTGGAGGTTCCCAATGTTTCTGTTAATGAGTTCCATGATGATGCGCTCCATAGCCTTGCAGACCAAGCTAGTCAGGCTTATAGGGTGACAGTTCCCGGGGTCTATTTGTGGCTCCACCCTTGTCAAGTGAAATAACAGTTGCTGTGCGCCACTCTATGGGTATGTAGCCTGTGGAGAGACTGAGTTTGAACAGTGTGTTTAGGTGAGGGGTTAGTTCGTCTTTGAGCTCGTGTAGGATGCAGCCTGGGACACCGTCTGGTCCCACTAATGCTGAGTTTTTGGCTTTGGAGAGGGCTGTTTTAACCTGAGTGTCTGTGATTTCAGGGACTCTACATTCTTCTGGTATGGTTATGGGCCCTTTTAGGGATGAGAGGGCAGTGAAGTTTGCACTGAACCTGTCTGCCAGGATGTTGATGATATCGGTCAGTTCAGTGTATTTTGTGCCATTCTGCACTAACTCCGAGCAGATCTGAGCATTGCCACTTAGATTCTTGACATAGCTAAAGAATGTTTTGTGGTTATCTTTGGAGTCCTTGGCAATTTTTCTTTCAAAGCTCGCCTTTGATGATTTTATGAGGAATCATAGTTTCTTGCTGATACTGATCAGGGATGTCTTCTCTTCTTGGGATTTTATTCTTTTCTGTACTAGTTTCCTCCTTCTATTGTATAGCTTGTTTATGGCAGGAGTCCACCAGACTGGTTTCCTTTTCTTGGATGAGTGAGTCTTGGTTTTGCTTGGGATGGCACGATCCATGCATTCTTGTCGCTGCCCGTAGAATGCATTAGTAAAGGATTTTGCAGCTTGGACAGTGTTATCCTTCAGCATGGGGCTTGAAAACTTTCCACCTTGGTCTTAAGTAACGTGAAGTTTGCTTTTGAAAAGTTTTTCATGGTGGCTTTCTTGTCCGGGGTTATGGGTGGAATATGCATATCCAAAGTGATTTGTTTATGGTCAGATCTAACGATATATATCATCCCATACATAACTCTCTATTTCACATAATAATGGATGTAGATGTAATGGAGGTATGTCACAGACTGTATATGTGCCTTTAAAACTTCACAAGTGCACATGGTGTAACAATGACTCAGTAGTTCAGTCTGTTAAATGCTTTGCAAATAGTAAAGTTTTGCCACACGTAGTCCCGGGTTCAAATCTAGTGGTGGGCAGCATTTAAATTACATTACTGTGAAGCCATCAATGAATGACTGAGTTATACACTCTTTATCCACGCACTGCATTTCAAATGAAATGGCTTCTTTTCACTGGTGGAAGTCTCAGGCCTACAAATAGGAACACACTTGACATATCCCTATAGCAACAATATAAGTGCAGAAAGTGTCAGTTCATGCATTACTATGCATTCACAGAAGATTTTAACTTAGGTAATTTATTATTTTTTTTTATTTGACATTTGTTGACTGGGTTTGTCCAGCTGAGCCGAAGCCCCTTTTCAGGGGGAAGAAAAGCTCCACAAATACATAGACATCGCAATGCAGAACTACAAAAGAGATAAAAATATAGATATAAACAACAAGAGTGACAATTTAAGGAAACTGTACAGATTAGATTTTATGACATGAGATTGTTAATAGATTCTAAGAATCAGTGATGTGCAGGCTATTACAGTACAGAGTGAATGTTACACAAATAGAAAAAAATAAAAGACATTCCTTATCTTCAGTTCTCCTGCATAGAAGCAGAAGGAAAGAAAAACGTTAGGTACAATTTTATGTATTTATGTGTACAGTAAAAGGCAGGTACAAGGTAGAATAAGACAAAAGAAGAAGTAGGAGTAGTGCAGTGAGGTTAGGTGGGAGAGAAAGGAAATAGGGTGATACTGGTGAGGGATTGGGTGGGAGACAGGTTAGACAGAGAGAAGCTAGATCAATCTGGGGGATGATTACACTGACATAGTCTTATACTGCTTAGGTGTTTTGTAATGCATTTCTGAACTGATATTTGGACTTAATGATTCGAATGTCAATTGGAAGTTTATTCCAGTTTTCAGCTGGTGAATAGCTGTAGAGGTTTTCGCCGAAGTTGATCTTTGTCTTGTATATAATAAGGCGATGTTGTTCAGAGCTTCTAAGTGTTCTAGGTGGGGAGTAGGAGGAGATAATAGAGGTAATGCTGGGACAGAAAGATGGCTGGTGAAGTATAGAGTGAACTATCTGAAGCTGAGAGAGAAGAAGGTTATGGGGAAGCTCTAACCAGTTTCCTGAGAGCCAAGCAGTGATGAGAAAAGTATGGGAGTTCAGTAGGAAATTTAGCAATCTTCTTGTAGGTGGTTTCTAATTTAGAGAGGAGTGTTTTGTAAGTTGGTGAGTATTTGAGAGCCATAGAGAAGGGTTGGTAGTAGATAGGCATGAGACAGAGCAGTCTTGGCATTACTAGACATAAAGGTTTTGTTCCTGTAGAGCAATCCTAGTTTATGGTATTTTTTTTTTTTTGATATTACTGAGTACATGTTGGTTAAAGTTTAGCTGGTCATCAATAATGACACCAAGTAGTTTTGTGTGAGTATCCACCATGATAGGAATGTTATTGTGGGAAGAATTCGAGAAAGAGGGCTTTAGATGATATACTGTTTTTGGGGATAAAAAGCAAGAGTTTAGTCTTCTTAGAATTTAAGATTAGTTGTTTCTGGTTGAGCCTTTTTCAATAGACAAAAAGGAATTTCAATAGACAAAAAGGTAATGCAAATGAGGCCCACTAATACCCAACTGTGGCAGACAATCATGTCATAATGATATTACAAATTAGCACAGCTGCACAACTAACATACGGATATGGAGGTCCTGCTAGTAACAAGGACTGCCAGCACACATGTCCCAAATGACTACCATAATGTAACACATGGCTTGACAGTTGCCCAAATACTTAACATAATGGTATATTTATTCCCTATATTGCTCAAGGACACAACAAACATGTCACCTAGTACTCAGTTATACAGTTGCCTAGCATACTTACCTTAAACACATGCCTTAATTTTCAGTGGAATGGGTACCCTCACTCTGGCCCTGTCTCTACAACAAGGCTGCCACAACTCCCACAGTTACTCTTACAGCTCGTTGTTCTCCAAGGTGTTCACACACTCTGCCTATGTCTAGCTGCAGCCTGTAGCATACACATCTGTATGTAAAAGTAGCTGCTACAGACATACCTTCTGCAATGACATAGAATCTTGACCTCAGGAATTTCCAGCACAACATATCAGAAAGGGCTTCTAATCTACATGAAGGTCTATTATCTTGTTCAGTGGTTGCAAGTCATTGGCTGATTATACTGCAGATCAGCTGTGTTGGCCGCAATTAGCATTTCAGAACCAGAGAGTGGTTAAGAGCCAATCACCTGGTAATGAGAACCATGTTAAAAAGGTAAACAGCTCGCTAGGGGAACCAGTCTGTATGAGACTTTCCAGAGACAGTAAATGCATTGCCAAATACTTTATATATGCACATATCAACAGAGAAGTATTGTACTCTTTCTGGTATCTAACCTTTTTGTTTACAAAATGCTGCATACAGAATGTGTGAATATACTTAGGGGAATGGGGATTACAAGATTAATATTTTTTTAGAACTGTAATGATGACATGTCATTGATCTCTAGATTTGTACACCTACAGAGGACGTACAGTACATCAAGGGTGGAATGTTTTTGTCAACGTGGTGCACTGGTCTCATGGGACTGTCCATTTATAGTGGTTGTAATACCACACTGCTATTTGTTTGACACTGTTGTTCTAACATATTATCAGGGGGTTGCTCCTAGGGGACACCCTACAATGGACTCCTGTGTGTGATCATACAGCAGTATCTGTCATGCACACACAGGAATAGCTGACTATTGCTAGTATCTGAGTTGTATCCACACAGTTAGTATGTTTCACACTGTGGAATATGACATGTTTGATCAAGCAGTGGATATTGCCAGCCATTCGGTTCCTGCTGTATCTCTACATAGTGTACTTCCCGTATGTGATCCTGACATGTGTTTCCATTTTGTTGTCTTTCAGGAAACATGTATGCCAGGCTACGTGCCCCTTTTATGGATGCTGAGAATGATATAATGCTTGAAGGCATCTGTCAATACCACAAATGCCTACTCTCCAGGGGGAAGCACAACAGAGAACAGTGGGCAGCATTGTGGACTTACCTTGTCCATGATGTGAAATTGTGAATGCCATAGGTCATCAGAGCAGGACATATGAGCAAGTTGAACACCGTGTCACAGATATGATTAATGGTGCATGGAGAAGAGCAGCAGATGTAGCCTGGGATCGTGGTGTCACCGGTGGTTGTTTTGCAGCAGAACAATCACTCTCAGCCACTGAGGAACTCCTGGCAAACCTAGAAAACACTATAGCTCCCAGACATCCATCACACCATATATTGTGGATGTGGGTGCCACAGTTTCCATGCCAGAGGACTGTCCAGGTAGGCTTAGTTTGATCAGCACTGGAATACTGTAGCATTCAATGTGTCAGGGTGTAGATACTTTTATGTGGATGTCAGGTGTTTGTTCTTTGGGGTGGAAGAGTTTATCTGCAGTTGGAATCTCATGCTCAGATTTTGACCAACATAATTAACAAAGTCGCTACTGTAAATGTGAGATATATGGGTGCATTACCCTGTTATAGTACAACATGAGGTGGTGTTTACATTACCATTCCCTCAATGTTTCACAGCTCCACCACTATTCGGGCAAGGCTGTGGTCCTGTTGCTGGTAAGCAGAACACTGTTTTGTTTCAGATGTAGATTTACTGCAATGTATTCCCTAAAATGTCATCGCAGGCCTGCTGGCTGGATTGCTGTACTGTCATCATGATTGCTAATTGCACAGATATCTTCTGACTGTACACAATTTAGAGTCATACATATGTCTTGTAGGTGTGACCACACTAACAGATGTGACAGTATTGTCAGTACATTACAGATTACCATATGTGTCAACTATGCGGAGTCTTCACAAATGTCAACAGTGTACCTCATTATTGCTGATGAAATTGCAATGTTTTTATTTACAAGTAACTACAGATGTTTGTGGGAAAAGTAATGTCCTCACATCCTACTATATGAGGTTAGGAGTTAAACAGGTCTGTAATAGTGACAACAGTGTGTACAGCTTTACATATATTGCAACATAGTACTGCAGAGCATAACAGTGCAGGTATTAATGTACTACTTTTCCCTTTCTTAACACAGGTGACCAGGGAGGTTGGTCTCTGTCCCCTACACAACTTGATGTCAGTGTCTCTTCAGACTCTAATGATGATGGGGGCCAAAGTGAGGCACAGGTGGGGGATTCAGGGGCTAAATCTGTCCCAGAGGTTTACATCCCTCTTCTGTACTCATTATCACTCCACACAGTCAGTGTGTCTACACATACCATGTCCCCAAAGGCCACAGATATTGGACATTCAGAGGGTGGGGACACTGAACAGGAAAGTGTGTGAACTAAAGCTACAGTAAGTGTAGATACTGGCCATAGCCAGAAAGCTGTTGAGGTTCCACACAGGCAGATTGATTAGGGGTGCTTGTAGAAGGCCTGTTTTCCTTCCACCACCTGTTGCAGGTGTCTCATCATGGGTCACTTGGTGTATGTTTCAGGCCATTGTAAAGGCACAGCCACATTCCAAAAGAACTCCAAACGGATGCTCGGGGTTATTGACGCAGCGCAGTTTGACATCTGTGTCTGCCTCCACCACATTGGTGATACCCTGGATTGGTTCACTGATGCAATGGAATGAAGGTGGATAGAGACAGATTGCAGAATTTCTGTCTTGGAATACACACTGTCTGTGATGGAACATTTGGTTAGAGTTAGCGTCGGACTAGTGGATGTAGGTCAGCAACTACATCTGCTGAGAGTCCATGTGGCTGTGCTCAATCATTTTCTCATAGTGACAGTACATCCAGCACTCCAGAGAGGAGTGTGCTGTCTACACCAAGATGTGGCAGGCCATGGGCTCATGGTCCTGGGCGTTCCCATGTAGGACACAGTCCTAGCAGAGGGCAGTCACCGTCAAGTACTAGCACTGTTTCTGACCTTGAGCATTGAGGTGCCAGTGCAACTCCTGGCAGAGCCAGTTCCCTTGTTCGGGGGTGCAGAGACAATGAACTGTCAGCTCTACCATGGCATGGTTCACAACTGTCCAACATACACACATGTTTGGCTAGCACTGAGCTTGACTGTGTTCATGCACATACTCACACACCACTTTCAAAATCAGGTCACCTACAGACACACACAGCACATTTCCATGTTCCATCTGGCCTGCTTCTCTTCCTGATTCACACACATGCTTTCAACCTATTGGGTCAGCCTAGGCCTCCTACACCCCCACACAACACCCTGTGCAAGTGATGATACCTGTGCCACATCCCTTTCATCCTAATAATCGATGCAGGGAAATGAAGTGATGTGTCTGATGCACAGGGTGACTATATAAATTAATATGCTATTGTGAAATGCAGTGTTGCTTTGCATGCCACTTGTACTGGTCACTGACAGATACTGTATGCTGACATTTGTAATGAGCCACATAATTTTATGTACCTTATGTTGTATGATGTTGTAATGGCTGTATACAATGACAGATGTGTCACAGACTTGGTTATGGTTCAGTTTCTAGAGTCTGTAGGGCACACCTATGGATACACAGTGGCAATAAACCCATAGACATCACAGCACAGGATGGAATGCCAGCACAGAAGATTTATGTATCCAGCAAGGTACAGCAGTATTGGTGCATGGCTACCTTTGGTCATATATGTATAACAGGCTAACAAGCACAGTGGTGCCATGCAGCCTAATCATGCATCCTTCATCTATGACATGGTCTGATACTCTGGATAAGTGTCACCAGGGTTTCTGGAGTTAACACATCTACAAGATGCAGTGATGGACATGACCTATCTACAAATTTCCTGTGTCCATTACAGACATTTGCCCTACACCAGTTATGATTGTCTTGTTCTGCATCACATTGTGTAACTTGCACATGATGTGCATTACAGCAGATGTGTGCTTCACATGCATGGGGAGCCTGTTACACATCGGGTGTAATGTCTATGTTACATACTGTCTCTCCAGCATGTGCTATTTATACCACAGTGATGGTGTAGGTGTGTAAAACAGGTAATACATGTGTTAGTTCTGTCTTGGATAAGCAGGAGATACACAGTGGGATTTGACACCTCCCTGTATGGCAGGCATACACATCCCCTCAAAAGCATGTAGGTGACAGACTACAAATGTATGGACATGTACAGTCTTGACACAGACTGCATCGGACATGTTATCTACAGTGTGTATTGGTTTACCATGGAACCTGTGTGGCTGCTACAGTTGTAAAATATGCCTGTGTAGTGACATAGCAAAGGTGTCATTGTACTCAATGATAGGTGTGATGAGAGCCAAATTCAATATAACAATGACAGTCTGGGAATTACATGCCATACCTTCCTGTATAGGTGTAAATCCAAAAACCACTGGGAAACAAGTTTCCCAGTGGTTTTTGGCTTTACACCTACAGTTCAGTTTTCTAGTTTTTGGTTTCTTGTGTTGGTTTTTCTTCTTTTATAGGTTGTACAAAATTGAAGGGATCCCCACGTCTTACCGAGCAGTGAAAGTCAATGGCTACATTAGTCTCTGTGTTCATAAGTCAATGAGTAATGGCTCAACTGTGTGCGGTGAGCAGACACTACTATATTTTCCAGGAGTGGATTACTTCCAAAAGGATAGTACTATGCAGTCCTTGGCACCTACTATTTGTTAGTGGTTCTGATAATAACTGAATGTGTGTCTTACCCCATCCTGGATAACTGTTGGCTCTGTGTGGCATTCAGTGACAGCTCCTAATATGCAATCACATGCTAATGCAGTCAGTCAGAGGTCACTGACAGTGACTGTGAATGCAGAGAATGGAATGACTACAAGGGGTACTTCATTAATGATGAGGGAAGTCCACTGGTGACTGGCATCATTGTAGCATCAGTCTTCCCAATGCTATCTTCCCAGATTATGACTAACAGATACTTGGCTATCCACCAGCTGACATACCACTCTATAAATAACTTACAAAGTTGTCAGCAATGCCTGCTGGCCTAATATTGTCAAACACTTTGTCAGGCCATGGTAGATGGAGAGAATCAAATTCCCATCATCCATTGCATAGTGTAACACTCAATGAGGTCCACCAGTGAGGGTAGGTAAGAATGATCTGCCCTTGAGCAAAACAAACTGTGTTTGGTCCAGTGTCAGTACATGTATGACATTGTTTCTGATCTTATCCATAGTAACTCCTTTCATGGCTTTACATATCAGATGACTGAGTGATCTGGGGACACTGCTTGGCACTGCATGCTATTTTTCCACTGTGCAACTACGTATTGCAGTTATTTCCATCATATTCCAAGAAAATAATCATCCAAAGTGTCTGTAGAGAGTAGAGACAAACAATGGCGGTAAGCGTAATATGTATACTCTGTGAAGGTAAGGTGGGAAGTTTTACACAGGTATTCTGCAGTTGGACACTACTCAAGTGGTGTATAGTGAAAAGACACAATTACCTTGTGAAGAATGCAGAAAACAGGAGAGTCCCCTGAATTGCTGGTGCCTGGCTACTACTACTGCTGGTCTCGCCACAACTGCTCTCTCATGGGATACCATGCTCCGATACTTTTTCTGTCATCGCATGCAAAATGTTACTATGAAGCTTATGATGAGTAGCAAGACACAGCCTGTTTGTTCATCAACATGGTTGTCCCAAATGATGAAAGGCTCTGTAGGCTTCACATACCCTCTTCCAAGATGGCTTGATTAGGGACCTGAGCAATCAATTGGCTTTTGCATGTATTATGCCTTCTGTACCAGGGTTGGTAGTATGTCACTAGGGAACTGACTAGATGGTGATTAGGAACAAAAATGCAGTGTCACAATATAATGTGCAATGTCCAGTGACATAGATATCCAGGCTTGCTGACACAAGTAGTACAGCAGATGTGATACATCTTAGATGACAATTTCACAGCAATTCATGCATCCTGTCATTCAACAGAGTAATGGTGAATATCTGCATGACATAGCTGTGAGGCCTACTGTACATGACTGGTCACCTTTGGCCAATGTGTGTCCAACTGCCACATGTCCTAGATATGTCAGACTGTACAGTTATGTACCCAGAACACATGTCTGTGTTCCCACATCATGTCACACAACAACCAGTTTGCTGTGCGGTTGCTTGATAGGCATTGTACGCTTGCAAGGCCAGTGTAATGTCAGCAAAGTTGAACAAGTCCTCTGCGCATGTACAGGCATCCATATCTACACTGCAAGGCATGCCTACAAATATTGTGTTTCAGGCAGTCAACCCCAAGGGTGTGGCAACATGACCCTAACTTTGCAGAACTTGCACAGTGTCACATTTGTAGGTATGGTATTGGACCATACCCAATGACAGGATTATGGTCAACCAAGGACCATGTGGCTGGCAAAGCATTGTATGGCACACTGTCAGGTGCTGTGTTACCTTAGGGGACATGCATAAAGGTGACATGGTACATTTTACAAACTGTCATAACACTACCTAATGATGGTGTGCTGTGACATAGACACAAGCATGACTGTATTGCTAATGGCATTATCAATGACTGCTGATGACATGTGGAAAGTGTACCCACCCCTCTACTCCCAGGCCACACAAACACAACGTATGACAGATATGACTGTACTTTAAACCTTGATTCCATGTTTTCTCACAGAGCAGTCAGTACATATGGCAATGAGATTTTGCCAACATGCACAGCTCACCTCCTGCACCACCCAAACCCACATCATATAGCCCTGCATGTGTGCAGCTCCTTACCAGACACATTCACAAACAGAAACCTCAGAAAATTCTACCTCTGGAGAGCACAGTACACATAATAATGCATACACCACTGTCTCACCAGTCACACACCTGAGCCAAAACACTAAAGAAAACCTATTATTCATAGGTGAGTACATCCTGAGACACATTGATGTCCATGTCACCAGGTAACATATGGGAAACATCACGGTTAGCTGTCTGTGGATTGACATGATATGCCATATCAGACATTAACGCAACTCAAGGATTATTAGGTGACATAATGATGACATCATATTTCCTGCAGGTGTGCATGACTAGAGACATATGTCATCGGACTGAATGCAGACACATGACTGAGCTTACACACTCTGTGTCTGTCGTGGGTATGCCCATAGCTTTCAGTTGTATTTGTCCCTCACCTAGGATGATGGCTCAATACACACAGAAAATGAGAGACATCAATAATTGCCTTAGTGTGTGGTGTCATTGTAAGGGGATCCACTACATGTCTGCCTGGGATAACTTGCTCAACCGACATTAATGCTTTGCCAGAGACGGTCTTCATTTCTCACCCCTGGGAGTTTGAGTACTGGCCAGAGCTGCTGACACCCTCACAGTGAATCTTATAGGCACTATCTGGAGGGAAAGCTTTCCAATGAGTATACTATCTTCATACAACATCACAGTTATGTTGCTACACACTGGGAATGGCAACACTAAACCCTACTCTGTCCAGTCAAAGATACCTGCTTTGCAGCTGTGGACAGCTCCACAGCCATACCAGACTACATGTCCTTCGACATGTTCAGACCTCAAACTGACAGCATGTAAGGTATTGCAGGTGGTGTATACATATTCATTAAGGATAGATACACATCCAAATTTAGTGAAACACTATGCTTTCCCAGAGACACTGCAGGTGTATTCACTACTGGAAGGGCACCTAATCAAGCCATTTCCAGTTACAAGAGTAGATCCATGAATCCAGACAACTGTTGTGCTTATTTGAATGCATGTGTATCTATCAAGCAATATCAGTACACCACAGTTTGGGGTGGCATTAAGTAACCACCAACTGTGTTGCTTAGTCATGCTGAAACTCACTTGCCCAAAGGTTAGTCCATGTGCTTAATTACAATGCCCTGGACCAGTGGCATAACATCCCCACAATGGGAACTGACATAGGGCTTCATGTATGTCCCAATATATGTGATGTAAGGTCCTCCCTGGTGAGATCTGACCACCCTGACCTAACCCCCCCTTGCAGAAAATACAGAAATATACTTCAAAAAAGCAATGTATTACCTCCTGAGGGATGGTTCACATAGCATGACTGCACCACCCCCTCAGATGGGACAGGCAAATGTGCAGAGCTCTACACCCACTGCATAGACTCATCTGTACCTGAGAGGAGGGACATGAGCTCCTCATGGCACAGCAAACCTGTACAGTGGACAACTGCCATTAGCAGGCTGTACAATAAGAGGTGGATATTGCTGTGTGACAGTTGGGGTGAGGGTGCCCCCTTAAAATGGAGGCACAACCTCCTCAACTAAAACAAACACATAGTGTTATTGTGACATTGTGTAGAAACAGTATGTGAAAAAATTGGCCTTCCCTACAAAGCAGAACCACAACCCACAGTGTAGTTACATGTGTAACCTCAGAGGACAGGCCTAGATTGTCAGTGAACTTGTACATGATGATACCATATATAATGGGTTTGTACTCATAGCTAACCTGTTGTCCCACCAGTTCTGCATCAACTCCACGACCCTGTCCACACCACATGTGCCACATGACATTCCTACAACCTGTCCCATACCTTCCATATCTACAGAGGAGGTCATAGCTCCCTTCTCAATGGGGGATACACAGCATATATTGGACATGCTAGCATTCCAGGCTGCATCTTACATGGGATCCACCAAGGATTACTAACACCATTGGGAACTCCTTGCAATCATACTGTAAGCACTGGCTGCATCCCATCTGACTGGACAACAACAACTGTTACCCCTTGCACAGAGGTGATGCATCCATTGACCACTGGAACTATAGACCTATTTGCCTGAATAGCCATATATGTACACCCATAGGGCAAATCATCATGGAGCTGATCAGCACACATATATTTGATCTACAAGCAATTGACTGTACACAGTTTGGATGTCGGGCAGGGAGATCATGGCTGTTAAACATGGTGGACATGTCTGAGGCAGTCACCAAGGACCTGGGTGAGGAGACATCAGGTCATACAACCCCCTGGATGTAGCAAAGCTGTGCGGCTCTATCCCCTTCTCAGGCATCATTGACAAAAGCACCCAGTTAGGCATCCATGGTAATATCATTATAAGGGTCACTAAGTGGGTCATTGATGGCACACATAATCAAAATAGGGAAATCTACCTCCAATAGCTGATCTCTAAGCAGCAGTGTTCAACAGGGCTCAGTGAAGGATCCTGTACTGCTTGAAATCCATTTAACCATGAAACAAGTGAATACTGACTGTCTGTGGCTGACAATGTTGGCTGATGCCTGCAAACTGTAAGCAGTCAAAGACTCTGTGAGTTATGTCAATAGCCTACAAGAGGGTACTGATGAACAAATGCCTGTTGACATACTAATGGCCATAAACCTCATGCAAATATATATGTAGTATCATTTCCATCAGTAAAACCTATGTTCCTGGTAAGTAGCACATCATTTGCAACATGTGATGTACATACTTAAGGGTGATAGGCCTGGGCACACAGGCTTGGCCAAACAGGTTCACACCTAATGTGCCTGAGATCACCATGCCTCCCTAGTGATAAGATGGGAATCATATGTCATAACTGAGGGCACAGTCACCCAAAACTGACATACTCATAATCTCCATGTACTCTTCCCTCAGCATGACAATATTTGAGTGCACTGGCCATTCGGTACTGTACCTGGCAATTGCACACAACATAACAGTCCCTCACAAGGGAAATCCACTTCTTCAGTATCTGTTCAATAGGCTTCATCTGAAATCAAAATGATCATTAAGGCCTGTGGTATATAGACTATGGAGAGGTGATCTCTGCCTTGCATGTAGGGCAATAAGTGACCCTGTGTGATTGGAAATGCATATCTGTAGGTGGCATGGTACATGGATTACTCACTCTAAGGACAATAACCTGTTATGTGACATTAGTAATACATGCCGGTGGGAAAGATCTGTCTAGCAGACTTTAACACACTTTTGAAACAGAATCCTGCCTGATGGCATACAGAGCACCTCAATGGACCTCATCAGATGCCATCTGTATGACCATTATTTCACCACAGAGCTTCTGCCTGTGTCCCTCGTGGACAGGGCAATATGTGCTTACCATGTAAATAAGGGTGTAAACTTGGCTAGGATTGTAAGGGCTATAGGGCCATTATGCTCCTAAAATTCAAAGATCCTAGGATTCCATAAGCTAATGTAAAGTGCTGAAAAAGCCACACACACAAACCTGGCTACATTGAGGATAGTACCACTTCCACTTACTGTTTATACAACACAGCACAGCACACACACTCTGCAAGTTGGCTGCATGAGATTAGAACACTTACCTATCTAATGGTACACACTGCAGATCACAGTACATGACACATGTTCTACACCTGAAGCCTGCTACTACTGTCTCTTTAGGGCATCTGATGACATCAGCAGGCCTAGTTGTGGTCAGGCATTTCGAGGCTTACATCACCTGCTACAACCAAAATAATGCAAAACTCCCACTTTCTAAGTTACTGAGGTGATCATATTTATGTCGTACAGAGATACACTCACACTGAGTGCATGGGGTGAGATTAGAACCCCTATCTATCTAGTCTTACACACTATAGATCCCAGCACTTATCGCACATGCCATTGTTTAAGTCTGGCAGTACAATGGCAGCTGGTAGTCTAAAGGTCGATGACAACAGCTGGCCTTGTAGAAGAGGGCAGTTTGGAAACTGTGAGCAACTTACAGGGCCAAAAAGTGCAGAGCTATTGCAGTTTCATAGTCAATGAGGGATTTACAGTTGTTTTACAGGGGGATACATGTGCACACACACACACACACACACACACACACACACACACACACACACACACACACACACACACACACACACACACGTATACACACGCAAGTGGCCTGTAGTGAGATTAGAACCTCTACCTAACTACTCTTACACGCTATAGATCACAGTATTTATCGCACATGTCATGGCTTAAGTGTGACATCACAATGGCAGCTGGTAGTCTTAAGTTAGATGACATCAGCAGTCCTTGTAGAAGAGGGCGATTTGGAAAGCAGCAGCAATTTACAGGGCCAAAATGTGTGTAACTATTGCAGTTTCATAGTCAATGAGGGATTCTCAGTTGTTTTGCAGGGGGATATGTGCGCACACACACACACTCACACACACACACACACACACACACACACACACACACACACACACACACACACACACACACACCAAGTGGCCTGCACTGAGATTAAAACCCCTACCTAACTACTTTTATACACTATAGATCACAGTACTTATCTCACGTGCCATGGCTGTCTGTTTTAGACATGACTACAGGCAAACTACTTGTGGATTATACAAACTAGGCTTGTGTTGAACAGCATCTGTGGTGTGCAGAGAAATTGCTTCATAGTGTTATTTGCATCTAGTAGCCTAGCAGTCAAACAACTGTTATTTATCCTAGCTACGTGGCAACAGTTACCAGTTTGGCCATATGCAGCTGTTTGAATTTGGATGGGCAAGAACAATATGCCTTGTCCATGCGGGTGTAGACAATATTATACACTGCACCTCCTCGTCATCTGTTGCTGTATGTGTGGTGACATCCAGCAGGCACAGGGGTCTATAGGTAACTGCATTATGTACTGTTGAGCCCTTACTTTGGATCCTTTAAGCATTATAGATGTGTGATAATGCAGTGTTACTCACCATTATCTGGGTATGTAGGACAATACAGACATCCATATACATATTTATGTATATAACAGAGATGTATATAGAATGCAGCTGTGTGCGTACGAGATATATATATATATATATATATATATATATATATATATATATATATATATATATATATATATATAAGTTATGCAGATATTTGAGGCGAGACCAGAGATGTATGTTTTTATATATATAGCTATATATAGTTCCAAACACCCAAAGTGTGCACAAATAGTTTGCTATAAATCCCCCAGGCAGAAAAAACAGCACAATTAAAAGTCAAATAAAAGTCAAATTGGAGTTTATTCACAAAAAATGGTAAGCGCTTTCACAATAAGTTAAATATTGCTTCATCAGACCAAGAGATGGATGCAGCAAATATATTTTATATAACAATTTGAAAATCTACTATCCAATCACAGTTCAAAGGACATTCCATTAACAATTAATATTTAAAAGCACATAACATAAAAAAGGCACTATTATATTCATCTAATAGAAGTATAAATATACTTATATAAAATCATCCTAAATAGGAAAATTACATATCTATATATATATATATATATATATATATATATATATATATATATATATATATGTCTAAACTATAAATTCATCAAAAGATCCCTGTGATCATAATAATAATAAGAGTAACAACAGCAATATTAAAACTATATTAGGAATTCTTGTATTTATTCACCCTTCTGGATTTTAAGACCGGTTTAAGGGGAACACTATCATTCAATCCATGGCCCCTATGGGAGCCAAGTCTTAGAATCCACTGGAGTTCCACTGTCTCTGTCATATTAACTACATCTTCTAGTCTAACATTCTCTTTCACAACGTGTATTGCTTGGAACAAAAATGTATGTTGGGCCCTTTCTTTTAATGTATGCTTAGCAAAAGCACTGTATTCTAAACCCTTTGTAGTAAAATATTCATGATCTCTGATACGTTCTCTAAAATGTCTATTTGTGTTCCCTATATAAAATTTAATGTCTATTTGTGTTCCCTATATAAAATTTAAAACATGTTATGCAATGTGCATAATAAACTATGTGCCTCGTATCACAGTTGGCTTGATACCTCACTTCCCATAAACGTCCCGTATCAGAGTGTATAAAGTATCTAGATTCATCTATATATTGCCATTGGGCACATTTATCACATTTCCTAATTATGTATATAACAGAGATGTATATAGAATGTAGCTGTGTGCTAATTAACCCTACATCAGGTCTAACCATATTTTGATTGCATAAAAAATGTTTTAAGTTTTTCTTATTTTTATATATATAAATGTGGTATATATATATATATATATATATATATATATATATATATATATATATATATATATATATATATATATATATATATCTTTGATGAATTTATAGTTTATATATATGTAATTTTCCTATTTAGGATGATTTTATATAAGTATATTTATACTTCTATTAGATGAATATAATAAGTGCTTTTTTATGTTATGTGCTTTTAAATATTAATTGTTAATGGAATGTCCTTTGAATTGTGATTGGATAGTAGATTTTCAGATTGGTATATAAGATATATGTGCTGCATTAGTCTCTTGGTCTGATGAAACAATATTTAATTTATTGTGAAAGCGCTTACCATTTTTTGTGAATAAACTCCGATTTGACTTTTATTTGACTTTTAATTGTGCTGTTTCTTCCACCTGGGGGATTCATAGCTATATATAGGTTTATATCTCTATTTGTATATACATAGAGATAGATATACTATCTATGGGAAAGAGAGTGACTGACAGATATGTATACATATACATATGTATGTATAGACATACCTATGCATAATAGTTCATTTTGGGCAAGGGGCAACAGAATTGCGCTGTGTGTAACTAAGTATGATTATGCCCAGTGGGATTGTCAGTACTTATAAACTGACTCCAGGCCATGCCTACCTGTATTCCAATCCCAGATTTTGTGTGTTGCAGATAATGACATCTGTCCCTGTGTCTGCAGTACTGCACTTCACTCAAATTGTCCACAGCATTCTTCAGCTGTCTTATGTAATTAATATGTGACTGAGGTTAATAATGTTACACTGCACACAGACTGAGAGTCTGTAAAACACCTACATAATAATACCTCACATCCAAGAGATGTGGATACTTCCAGATTATAAACAACAATGCCATCACATGCTAACTTCCCTAATCCACTGAGCCACACAAGCTGCCAGACAGAGAGTAGTCATTCATCACACAATCAACAGCATAAATATGTACATTGTTATTCCTGCAGTAAATGAGGCATACACTGTATGATCAATTTCTATGTTACTGCCCTGAGATTGCCTGGACTGCTGATATACCTTTGATGAGTTATTGTTACAGCAGTTATATGGGAACACTACTGTGTTGGTAGTGGGGGAACAACACCACGTGTTCTGCTGGGATACACAGCAGTCCAATGTAACCACTCTGTTTAACATCTCCCTTGACTGATGTAGTGAATATTCCATGCATGAGGCTTAGTTACTATTAAAAGACACATGATAGTGTACTGGGTATCTGTAGTCCCATGTGGAGTTACTTCTGTCCAAACAGTCCACTATATTTATTTGCATAAATGTAGCAGATCCATACATATCATACCATATCATACTAATCCTTACAAGCACTGTGTAGGTTAGAGACTTAAATGCAGCAGTTGACAGAACTGTAGTTCAGGGCTGACTCTGTCTGATGCAAGCAGTACACAGCCAATACATGGAAAGGTACAGGTTGTGTGGGTTGCCTGGCATCACGTTTTATATATATATGTGAGTAGGAGTAAGGTGTCAGTCCCTAGGTTGTCAGTAATGTGCTATGTGTTACTCTTAACTGAAGCCAGGGTGTACTGGGCACACCTACATCTATCTACAGGGACATCAGCAGGGAGTTCCTCCTTCAAGTCCTCCTGTGAGTGTGGCTGTGGTGACATAGGCACTGGTGGTGGGGGGCTGTGTATCCCTTCCCTTTGCTGATCCTGCTGCAGCTGTTTCTGCAGGATCAGATTGTGTAGCATAGCACATACTGGGAACATATGTGCATATGTGGCTGGAGAGTACTGCAGGAGTTCACCAGATATACAGAGGCACCAAAACTGTGACTTCAGGAGCCCAAACATGCTATGTGAGGTTCCTAGTTTGTGTGTGTGTGCCTCATTATGACATTCTTAAATGTGTGTTATCATCCATGGTTCCAGGACATAGCCAGCATCCCCTAGTAAATGCCCATGTGTGAGGTCTCCCCTAACAAATATCTGGTACAGCTGTGATATATGCCAGATATAGGAGTCATGATAACTGCCAGGACTGCCAGCACACACATTCAGGATAATCTCCTGGACATTGCACATAACCTAGCAGTTGATGGAGTGGCACCACTTGCAGTTGACGTAGAGTCTACCCTATTCACCAGGTGGTGCCTTGATGTGTACATGAGTGCAAGCTATAGCACCCAGTACATCAGGGTAGTGTGCTACATGGTAGAAGTGATGTTTATTGCTGGCATTTGCCTCAGCGGTAAGGGAAAAAGATATGTGCTCATTGGCATGTGGTAGCATGGCATCCTGGAACTGGTGGATTATCCTAGATGCAGATACCTGTGAGACCCCCATCATGTCCCCAGTTTGTCTTTGGAAAGTACCTGTAGTTGGTACCCTTAGGGCTACACATACCTTTGTTTCCACTGAGATGGTTTCCCCTCTGTTGGTTCTGGGTCTGAGTTGAGGGCAGCAGAGCTCAGTGAGTTCTTGTAGTATGTCCCTGTCTACCCTGTAGTGCTCAATAATCTCCAGCTCATGTAGCTCCTGGAAGGTTACCCTGGACCTGAACACCCTTCTTCTTCTCTACCTAGGCCTATTGTCAGCAGTACCAGCAGCACTGACTTCAGTATCTAGCACATACAAATGTAGCAGACCTGCTGCAGACCCTAGCATTGTCTCAGATACAATTCCCAAGTCTGTACTCTAATGGTCAGGAGTATTGGGGAAAAATCAAAATGTAGGGCATATGTATACTTTATACAGCTTTGCTGTAGGTGCAGAATGTGTAATTAGCGAACTATGATGTATTCCACCTACCAGCAATATAATTTACATCATTTAATGACCCTATTTCAGTGCATGACACAGCACCCAGGACCATGCCATGCTGTGCAACATAGCTTATACAAAGGTTAAACTTTCTAATTGAATACATCTGGTTTTAAGAACACACTCAGCCAGGTGGTGCACAGAGCAAATACGTGCATCTAAGCTTACAAGAGCTTAGAAGTGAGAGGGCACCCCCCCCCCGATATCAGCCACATCCTGTGTAAACATCAGCATGGTGTAAGACCCTACACGAAAGGGATATGTGGACATGATTACTCCTTTCTTCAGTAACCCCACCTCATTTGCATACTCATCTGTGCTGACAGCCTAGAAACTACATGCTTCATAGCCCTATAACCTTAGCAACAGCAGCAATGCACCATTGTAGGGAACCCCCTACAAGGTCCCATAGTACATTTCTGTCACATACTATACAATTCTTTTTTTTTCCTTTTTTTTTCTATTAAGCATGTTTGCACACTACAGCACATAGCACAAACATTTTCAGGGGATTTATGTGCACATTTCTACAGTTCTACACCCCGTTTTGTATGTCTAGACTCCTGTAAGTGGAATTTTTCCACATACACTACGGACATTACACGGGGTCTGAACAGATGGCTTTCTGCATGTTGGATTACTCTACCTGCCTGATTTGCATGTGATTCACCTGCTTATGAGGAGATTTGTGTGCCACAGAATTTTCCATGTTTGTGCGTGTGTGCACAGCTCAGCAGCGTTTATTGAATCTTAATATGTTCGCATCCATGTAAGCATCATGATGCCTACACAAAAAAAAAAGTGTAGGCTTTATTAAATTCCCCCTTTGTCTACTTGAACACCAAAGTAATTGCATCCATATTTCATATTTGACATAAATTTGTTTGTAATTTGTTAAGCATAAACAAGAAGCAATTATTATTTCTCTTGCTGTAATATTTTTGATCATCTTTCCAACACAGGGAATCCATTCTTGACTTCTACCAAGTAAAAAGTAATAGGATGTCAGAGATCCAGTATTCAGCATGGGTAAAAGTTTAGATGTATACTGTCAGAGTGAATACGATAATGCACAGAATTACACTTTAAAGACACATTATTTAAAAGCAAACGTAAATAAAACAGAAACTAAAAGAAAAGAGAATTTTTGTGAAAGCTGTAACCAAACACTATATACAGGTACATAAAAATCAAAACAAAAGTTCTTTCTAAGGATGACCATTTTTCTTTGTTTTAAAGACAAGTTGCAAGAAGTAATACACCCTCGGCTATCAACATTAAAATAGATAAATTAGAATGGTGCACTCCAGTGCATAATGCTTCCCTAGGAATAAAACCAAAACTTGTATCAGTGTCACTGCAGTGCTTTGCAAGTATCATTTATGCATTTGATGGCACAAATATGCAGCAGTTTCAGAGAAGGCATTCAACAAAACAATTACAGGGTTGGACACCTGTACGTATAATATTAAAGCACAAAGTATAGTTAACAAGGGGCCCAAATTACACAGTGTTTCATGTACTGATATGTTGTGCACTTGCCACTTGTGTCAAAAAGTAAAAGAAAACAAATAATCTTACCTTAGTAAACTGGACAGTGGAATAGATCCACAGCTGCTACCCAAGAGTCCCTTTTTCCCTGTCAATAATTTTTCCACAAGAGGTACATTCCCAGTATGTGATGCTTCGAGGAGTTCTTGCTCCTTCCCCATTATTATCACAATTGGCCAACCCCAAAATGCAAGCAGAATAACACCTTAATTCCAGTCAGAGAACTATAGCTTAATGTCCTAAACAGGATGGTACAGTATTTCTCATCAGACGAAAGAGGGGACTTTCATTGGGCATGTAACAGTGAGGAAGCAGCAACACAAGGATGGAATGTCTTCTTGTATGTAAAATTCTGTGCATGGGTGGAAAGGAAGAGCAGGACATCTGTGTGGTAATGCACACAGACATGACATGACAGGTGTGTGTGGCTGGACTGTTCTTAAAGAAGAATGCCTTTAAAAATAAAAACAGTATTTTTTTTAATTAAATGTAAATATGACAGTCTCTTGGCAAGTGAAGTCAAAATCCAGGGGGCTGGAAGCGCACACCCTTGTACCTGCCTGTGGGCACACATGGCAGTGTTATGGGAAGGTTTTAATGATGTTAAGGTGTAGGGTTAGGGTTGGGGGAAGGGACAACGTTAGGGTTTGCACCCATTACTAAAGAGAGCAGGAGGGCTCTGCCTTAACGACATTAATGTCAATAAAACCTTCACTTAACACTGCCGATATTCAGACAAATTTGAGGCTAATGTTAAGGGGAGGAGGGTTAGTTTTAATATTGGGGATGAATAGTTTTCCTCTCTCAAAATTTTTTTTTTTTTTTTTGCTATTGTGTATGATCAGACTAATTTGGTCGGTGTTTTACATTCAACATTAGGGTGGTTCGGTCATACACAATAGAACCATATATATACATACACCATACTTCCATGTTCAAAATCAATAGATCTATACCATTTATATGTCATATTTTCATATTTAAAATAAGTTCCATAACAAAATCACATGCAGTGTTACAAATCACAATTTCTTAAATAGGTAGGTATATAGTAGCATATTTATAGCTTTACAAAGTTATATCATAGTTGTGATGTTAGACTTGATACTCTGAAATCAATAGAGTCTACATGGTGTGCAATGGGCACATGGTAGCACCCTGTTTTGCTTTCAGTATGTGGCTCTACACAGACTTTAGAGCCATACAAACATGGTAAACATCGTGACATGCTAATTACACCATAGGCAGCTGAATTGTATGCTAATCAACCAGTTCAACATGGAGGAGCTATTCGACAAGCTATAAAGCAGTCATGTAGACTTAGTGCAGGTTCCAAAACCTATTGGAATACAGCCACGTAAACTAGTCTACGTGGAAAAAATGTTAGGGGCTGCTGTTACTCTTATACATGTGTATGTGCAACAGGCCCAAGGTTATACTGCTGCTGCTCCCAATAGACCTCAGCCAAGAAGGAGAAGGGTGTTTAGACCCCATTTAACTTTTCATGGACTGTATTAGGTGGAAAATGTAGAACACTACAGGGTGGGTAGAGCCACACTACAGAAACTTAAACTGAGAGCAAGGAAAACCAAGGGGAACCAGTACCTGTGGAGACTAAGGTATGTGTAGCCTTTAGAATCTTAGCTACAAGAACCTTCCAGAGACCGACAGGGGACATGCTGGGAGAGTCACAGGCATCAGCATCCAAGATCTTACATCAATTCCTGAATGCTGTGCTACAACATGGCAGTAACTACATACAATTTCCCCATACACCGGAGGAAAGAGTTACAACTACACATGACTTGTACCCTGTAGCACACTACCCTGAAGTCTTGGGTGTCATAGACTGCACACACATTGAAATCAAAGCACTACCCAGGGAAAAGGGAAGGGTATACATAAATAGAAAGGGCTTCCACTCCAGTAACTGCCAGGTTGTGTCTAACAATAAGGGAATCATACTGAAAGTGTGTGCTAGCAACCCAGTTAGTTACCATGATTCCTATATCTGGCACAACTGTCAACTTTATCAGAGGTTCCCTTGAAAGGATATCCCACAGGGTTATTTACTGGTGGATGCAGGTTATACACTCGAGCCATGGCTGATGGCGCCCATCAAAAATGCAGACATACCCACTGAAGAACACACTAATGAGGCACATGCTCAAGAAATAACTATCATAGAGCATGTATTTGGGCTACTGAAGTCACTGTTCTGGTACCTAGATACATCAGCGTGAGCCCTGAAGTAAAATCCATGTACCTGTGCTGAAATTTTCATGGTCTGTACCATCTTTCACAATATTATTCTGAGAAAACAGTTTCAGCAGGAACACCAAGGAGAAGAGGAACACAGCCCAAAACCACTTGAAAGGTTACCACAGCCACACCAGGTGAGGAGTCAGAGGGGGGAACCACTAGCTGCTGTGGGTGTCGATACATATAAGTGTGCACAATATGCCCTCACCCTGGCCAAGAGGCAATGGATAGCACACATGCTCACTAGCAAAGAGGGTCCAACTTTAGTCCTATGATCATACATACAACAAAATGAATGCCAGGCAATGCTCACAACCTTTACTTACCCATGTTACAGTTATGTACTGCTAGCATCACACAGAGTCAGTCCCAAATTAAAGTCATTGTGACTGCTGAACTATCAAGGTAACCGTTGAACCTGGAATAGGACAAAAAATGGCTGAGAACACAAATGAATGGCATATCCTTGCCTACTGCTACTTGCTAATGTAACCAAGTAAAAGGTGGGTGATTTTTATAGCAATGACATCAATATGTGATAGCACTGAATTATGTCAGTAGATGTGTTCTCTATCAACTAATAAGCCTCATGCATCAAAGATTCACACATTATAAAGATCTGTAAGAAAGCAGTACGATTTTCAAAAGAGCATTGCAAACATATATATATATATATATATATATATATATATATATATATATATATATATATATACACACACACACACACACACACACACACACACACACACACACACACACACACACACACACACACACACACACACACCAGGCACTCAGTCAGCTATGCACTATGTGCATCAGACAAAAAACGTATGCATCCCTAAATCCAAAAGATAGTAAATCAAGAATATGTAAGTTATCATCATTTGCTTAGGATGTTGGGTGGGGGGGGGGCAAGAGACCTAGGTTAACACAAAAGGTAGTGAGCACATGTTAGTAAGAAAGACAGACAGGCAGAAATTTTGATAAAGTATCAAATGGCCACTGAGACAGAATAAGCTGTAAGCCTCACAACTGACCCATGTAACTATTATGTGTGTGTCTGTATAGCCACTCAAAGTGAAACATGTGTGTGAGTGTCTGCAAGAACACAGCTGGGTTCTGTTCTAGCTCTACATCCTGGCATGTTGGACAGGTGTGAGCCATGCATGTTAGAGGTAGCAGTTCATCGTCATCCCTGACTGCAAGAACTGGGTCTGCAAGGAGTTGCACTGGCACATCCATTCCCATGGTCAGATGCACTACTGCTACCTAAATGTATCTGATGTCTGCTGGATGAGCTGTCCTCACTAGTATGCCCAGGACCATAACCCTATGGCCTACAGCATCTAGGTGTGGACACCTAAATCACTAATATAGTAGTGGAAGTACTACCACTAAGGGAGAGTGATCAGACATGGCCATGTTTGCTAACATCTGATGATGCTTACCTATGTCCATGAGGATGTTGGCCCCCTCCCAGCAGATGTTCCTTTACAGATAATGCCGTTCCATTGTGCTTTTCATCTGATCCACTGAATTGGCAACATGGAAGAGGCAGTCACACATATGAGCCTGTGCCACATCTACATCCACACGCATGTCTTCAGAGGCCCTATTGTAATGTACCTGCACCTCCATGATGGCATGTAAAAACACATGAGAATCAGGTGGAGAGTGGATAACAGACCTCTTCTGAGCACTGTTCACAACCTTCCTACATGCCACCTCGTCCACACTTTGGCTATGACCAGAGTTCTGGCACTGAAGCTATAGTAACCACACTACCAGGATCAAGTATGTCACCCTCCACCTGTCCAATATCTGAGGGCTCACTGGAATAGGTGTGTGTAGGTCTACTGGCTGTGTCAGATGGAAATACAGTGGATGGCTGAATGTCAGCTTCATTGCCACGTTCAACTTCTGCACTCACAGAATGTGCATCTGGTTGGTAACCATCAGCATCAGAGCCTACCAAAACTCTGACATTAGTTGGTAAGACTCCTAAACTTCCACTATCAGGATCACCTGTGATAATAAGCAACAAATACAGGAAATAAATATGTATACTAATATTTTAATGTATGCTAACAAACTAACTGGTGCCACTGTCACAGATGGTAAAGCAATATACACACTCATGACATCCATCTCACACATACAGAGAAATGCATATTTTGAACAAATGGTCATCAATAATCAAATAAAAAAGTTTGGCTTACCATGTGCAGATGACTCCACACTTGCTGTGGCAGGTAGTCCTCTAAGAAGTTAAGCTAAAGGAGGACACAATCATCACAATTTCAATAACACAAGTGGACAGAATTTTTGTATATATTTCAATTAGCAATACTTTTAACTGAAACTTGGCTAATATGTCCCCCCAAGCCCTTGTGTAATGAACAAAATGTGTTTTTAACTGTATCAATTATCAAATAGGTTCATAAAAAATAAGTAATGTAAATGAACTATTACAACGTTTTACTATACAAGAAAATCTTATAAATTGACATATATAAACTTACCTGGAAGCTCCTCCTGGCACATACTTGCCCTTCCAGAAACATCAGCACCAATTTAATCACATGTTGTTGTGCACTATCCACTGAGCTCTCAGGATCTCTGACAGTGGACAGGCACCCTTCATTTAGTGTCAGTGATGGCTCTGTAGCAGCCCCCCCCCCCATATCCAGCTGCTCTCTCCTGTCTGATGAAATCATATCAGTGGCCCTGTAACACAGTTGATCATACATCTTGGTGCAACCTCCTACAGCATTTTCATCATTGACTATCTTGTTCCAAATCAGCATTCTTTCAGCCATAACCCCACTTCTCTCAAGCAGAAAGGTACCATGGCAACTGAATGCTTGCACTATGATGTCATTTTCCAAGTCACTGAAAGGGGTTTACGTGGATTGCTACACATGGGTGACATACTCTTAGGTGGCATAAAACAGAGACAGATAAAAGACATAAATATTACATAATTAAATTCCTGCTTATATATGTGTATGTTGCATGTGGCATAAAACAGACATAGATAAAAGACAAATATTACACAATTAAATTCCTGCTTATATATGTGTATATTGCATTACCCACTGGAGACAAGACAGTTAAGTTATTAAAAATTAAGGTTATGTTGTTGCACCATATCACACTCACACACAAACCAGTGTTTCATCCAAAACAAGGGAAAAAAAAAGAGTAATGTATTGTTTACCACAGGAAAAAAAAAACTGTGAGGACTAAACAATTTCAAGAGCAAACCTCACAACTTTTATTGTGGCAACACACAAATGGTATTTAGCTCCTCACCCCCAAAACAAGGAGCAAATTACAGTTTGTACCAACCAACGAATAGCAAATTAGTCAAATCTTATAAATGCTTTCAAAAAAATTCTCAGAAAATGTGTACACATTTGCAACAGAAAAGTCAATTTTATACAATTGTCAGTCACCTCGTGTCCAACACTTCCCCAGAGGTGTCTATAGGCCATCTTAGAAGCCTAGCATCCCTGTGCCATTGACAATATAAAACATTAAATTCCACTGAAATAACATAAAACAGTGTAAGATAAACAATTTCAATAATAACACTTGTGATGAATGTTAATAGGCTGTCTGTCTGAGAAATTAAAATGCTTGGCAAAAATCTCTATGCCAACAGTGAATTTACAAGAAGTGCATACAGATAAAAGTTGCATTTTCTAATACATTTATATACAATATTTTCCTTGTAGCATGTGAACAAATCTAGCACGTATTTGAAAAATACAGTCATACCTCAACAAGATCAGAAGGCTTCTGTGCTGATAAATTCAAATTAATAGAAATCTTATTCAGTGTTCTCCGCAGACACAACTTTCCTCACCTTCAAGATCCATAGCTACTCGGTTACGTTTATTTTAGTGTAGATTCAGGCCTCTGAACATGGTGAAGATGAAAATGAGGAAGGAACTCATTAGAATTGCTGAATCAAACTTTTGACTTTGTGTATCAGGAGTAAACATAGTATAGGCACTACCTCAGTGTTAGTTGCTAATGGATTGCAACTGTGAATGATTAGTGGTAGGGAGAAGGAAGACACAACAGCAAATGAGACTGCCTTATCTGCAGTGGGTGTAGAAGTAACTGTAGCAAGCTTTTAAATGGAAGTGAAGAGCACACGTTTCTCATTTTTGTTCACTAATAGACAAAGGGCAGGATTCACGAAGGCTTGCACGGAGTCTAAGAGTAGTGTAAGACTCCATGCAGGCTTCACGATCCAGGAACAGCCCAAAGTCTGTGTAAGAGACCAGCTAAAATGTCTCTTACACGGAGTGGGCATGGATAAGCTAATCACCTCACTTGCAGCCGAATAGCATGCAAATGAGGTTGATTAGTGATCCAGGAAGCCCAAAGCAGCCCGTGTAAGAGCCGTTTTAGCTGCAGAAATGTACTCAGTTGACAACTGAGTACGTTTCTGCAAAAAACACAATGGAGCAATGTCAGCTCCAATTAAAGGGTGCATATTTGTCAGGCAGCATGCCAATGGCCAAATATGTGGTCATTGGCAAGGTACCCCCATGCAAATATGAGAAATATATATATTTTTTTCGGCGATCGCCGGTGTTTAAACGCAGTGCAGCCCCGCGCAAACAGGCTGCGCTATATAAAAACATAAAAATGAAGGTTATAAACCCACAAATGTGGATTTTACGCAATACATGGGTTTACAATGCAGGGACCAGCAGACCAAAAACAACATGGCCACCATTTAGTGGTTGCTAAGGGGGGAAGCTGAGTCTAAGAGATGTAACTAAGGAGTAGTAGGCAATCTGATGCAAATGAGTGTTAGGATACTGAATTCCACTGTCACATATCAAATGAGCACATTCTGAGTAGTGTAAGAGATACATAAGCAGGAGGAATAGAGTAGGAGATAGGTGACATCACAGGGGGGAATGGCAGAAAGAAATGCAGTTCATTGGAGGTCAGAGTTACATGACAGATGTCAGACACATATCATGGAAAGAGGAGTGCCACAACATAAGCATGGGAAAGTCAAGAAATGGAAGGTGTACACTGTTGCCTACACCAAAGTTTCTTGCTGGGCGTGCATGCGCATGTGTGCACGCCATGAAGCGCAAGTAAGACAGTGTGCGCGCGTGTAAGGCAGACTGAGCATGTGGGAGCATGTTGGGAGATGTTTAACACTGTTTGCACGGGTGTGCGTGCGTTTTAACCCGAATAAGCAGATTCTGAACCATGTAAGCATGTGTGTGCGCGTGTAAGCCACTGTGAGCGTGTTTCTGCTAGTATGCACACTGCTCCCCCCTGAGGAAACAGAAAGGAAAAAGAAGCAACAGAATTAGTAGGAAGCTAGCAGGGAATACTGCTGGAGCTAGCAGGTGAAAACAATTAGAAGCAGGCAATTACACAGGCAGAATAGAAGCTCAGCCATGCACTTAAAACTCTGCAAACAGCAGTGCAAGATGTTATTTTCAAGAGACACTGCAAGACAGGAGTAAGCTATTAGAAGTGAAAACTGAAAAAGCTGAACTCAGAGCAGAAATGTTAGGGGCTGCCATAGCTGTCATAATGAGACATAGGTGACTTGCTGAGGGTGGTGACAATGCAGATGGTGCCAGACAACCCACAGTGAGGAGACGGAGAAGAGTGTACAGGCCCAGGGTCACCTACCACGGGTTACATGAGCTGGAGATAGTAGAGCGCTATAGAGTGGACAGAGAGCTCCTGCAGCAAATAGTGGAGCTGTGCAGGCCACGCCTCACACACAGAACCAACAGAGGGAACCCATCCCATTGGAAACCAAGGTATGTGTTGGCCTAAGAATACTAGCAACAGGTACCTTCCAGAGACCAACTGGTGATATGATGGGGATATCACAGGCATCAGCCTCCAGGGTACTGCACCAGTTCCTGGATGCCATGTCAGCACATGTCGGTGATCATGTATATTTCCCCAATGCCCGTGAGGTATTGGCCAGCAATATGCGTCTCTTCCAGCAAATAGCGGAATACCCTGAGGTAGTGGGTGCAATAGACTGCACACATATGCATCAAAGCACCAGCCGGTGAGCGGGGTAGGGCCTACATTAACCGCAAGGGCTTCCCCTCCATCAACTGCAAGGTTGTGTGTGATGCCCAGGGCATAATAATGAATGTGTGTGCTGGCTGCCCTGGGAGCTACCATGATTCCCACATCTGGCATTTGACGCAGCTGTACCAGACATTTGCCAATGGGGACATCCCACACGGACACCTAGTGGGGATGCAGGTTATGCACTGGAGCCGTGGCTGATGACACCCATCAGAAATGCACACACACCTGAACAGGAACGCCATAATGAGGCACATGCACAAACACGTAATGTAATAGAGCATGTGTTTGGGCTGCTCAAGTCACGGTTCCGGTGTCTGGACACATCTGGTGGAGCCTTGCAGTACACACCAACTACATGTACCCAAATTGTCATGGTATGTGCTATGCTACATAATATGATCTTGCAAAAACAGCTGCAGCAGGACCAGCATAGGGCTGGGCCAAACAGCCCCCGACCATTGCCAAGGCCATCACAGGCAGAGCGTGACTCGGAGGAGGAACAACCTGAGCCTGCCCCAGTAGGCAGAAGGAGGCATGCCCAGTATGCCCTGGCCTTGGCAAAGAGGCAACGCATAGCACATACACTGGCTCAGTAGGAACCCTGGGAATGATACCCCCTCTGACTCACTCAAATAATAACAGGGATGCCTAAAATGACATGACCTGCTCACAAACATGTATAGGGAGTGTAATATGTGCATCCGACAGAGGCAGCCTTGCAGCACCACCTGAGGCATGAATTCCATGTGTTAAGTAATGTAACACCATGTACTATATGCACACCTGAGGACCGTGACTAACATCCTACCCTCACCAAGCATCATGCCACAATATGACTATGAGATGATCAAGTGCAATAATTGGCTGAAGTATTGCAGTTAGTCAAAGGGGATCCAATGTGTGCCAGCCTGGGATGACATGCTGAGCATGACATGATGCTCCACCTGCTAGAACTGGCATGCACCTATCAGTGCAGGCCGTATGGATACTGGCAAAGGCTGTTTATACCCACAGCATGCCCTGAATAGGTAAGGCTCAAAACACAAACTTACCTCCATAGGTATCAGAAGGGATAAGAACCTAGATGTAATGCTACCCAATGCCAGAAGTCTAAACAGCAAGATGCATGCAGTCTAAACTCACCCAGTATGGAGAATGTTGATATCTGTGCTGTAACAGAAAAATGGGTCAAGGCTCACAACAGCACCCTAACACTACCAGGTTACACCTCATACTGTGCTGTACAGCCTCAAAACATGGAACAAGCTACAAAAGGAGGGTGACTAGCAATAATTGTCAAGGATAACCACACCCCCATGTTGGTACCACAACAAGAAGCAGCATGGACTAGCTATGGTCAAGTAACAGTGGCTAAAACTGCCCCCCAGTTTATAGCCTGCTACAGACTACCATCCCAACACCAGGAACTGCACCTGGCCTATGTTGGAATACATGAATATATCAAGTCCTCCAAACCACATTAAATTGGGTGACTGAAAATACCCAGACATAGACTGGGAGCATTATACTAGCTCCAACACTGTAGGACAAAAGTTCATAGAATCCATAAACCAAAATGCCCAGGAACAATGTACCACTCCCACAAGAGGGGTAAGTATACTGGATGTGATAATCAGCAACATGGGTACTGGATGGCAAGATGAGAAATCTTGACCAATGGATGGGAGATCACAGATATACCCCAGGGATTACCTCAGTGTCACTGCTCAACAGAGGCACAGCAAAATAATATAAATCCCCATACTAATACTAAAGTGGTAAAAGCACAAAACTATGGGCTAGGCTTGTAAATGCCCTCGGGCAGATAGCCTAGTATGAACCTATGAACCTATGAACCTATGAACCTATTGCTCACTGGTAAGACCAGACCATAGAGTAATCACACTGGATATACACATCCTGACCACAGTCCCTGGCCAGAAAACCAAAGTGAAAAACATGTGTAAAGCAAAATTTGCACTCCTCCAAACTGATGTGGAATCCATTAAAGGTCCTGTGCAGGTACAAAATATGGGCCACACCTCAGAACCTGTTATACAGGCATTCCATGAACACTGCCTGGAATGTTTGGATTATGCAATCCTAAATTAAAACAAGACACAATGCCATACACGCAGGCATCTTGCATGGTGGACACCAGCCATAACCAAACCATGCAAGAGAATGAGGAAGCTAGTACATGATAGAGCAAACATAAAACAGAAGTAATCACTGATCAGTAGTATGGCAATAAAATATGTCCACACATACAATCCACTAAGGCCAGCTATAACAAGTTGAATCCGTGAATCTTGAGGCAATGTTACATCTGCCCCAAGTACACAGACAACCCCCAACTCCCCCCAAGAAATACAAATATATGTGAGAGATGCAACCATCTATCCAAACTGGAGGCTGAGCTCCCTCAACTCAGTACTCCCAAAACTAGTCAGGAGGAGAAGGTAACCACACACACCACAAACCCAGTCACACATAGACCTATCACAACTGCAAACCAAAGACATAAACACAGAAAAACATTCCCGGAGGCCCGAATTACAAACACACCACACCAACAGAGGCCTCCAAAGCAGACACCCAATCAAACAACCTCCAAACATAGCACATGCAACAAATAGTACACAAAGCTGGTGTGCCAAACAGTCACAGGCCAGAAGGAGAAACATCATGCCTGATACAGTTGTAATAGGTGACTCCATAGTGAGACACGCTGCTGTCCCGCACACCAGACTGAACAAGGGAAAGTGTACAGTAAGCTGCCTGTAGGCTGCTACAATACGCCACATAACACAAGTATGCAGGTCACCCCAAAGCAAGTAGAAATATGATGCAGTCATAGTCCATGCTGGTGTGAATGACCTGAGATGTACATGAAAAGAGACATAGATGAGCTCTTTGATTATGTAGTCCAGGCCGGTATGACACTGACCATTTGCAGCATCCTACCCTCACCAAGAATGATGCCATAGTACAAACACGGAATGATCAGTTATAACAAGTGGCACAATTACTGGTGGCATTCCAAGGGGATCCATTGTCTGTCTGCTTGGGATGTCATGCTTAACAAGCCAAGCAGCTGTTCCAGGGATGGCTTTCACCTGTTACCCCTGGGCGTCTGGATATTGGAAAAGGCTTTTGCCACCTCCATAGACCCTTTCTTAGGCAAGGCTGAAAAGACAAACCCACCACCACCCTACAAAACATAAGTGGAAAGAAACATAAGGGTAATGCTGACCAATGCCAGATGTGTAAACCTCAATATGCATGCTCCCAAGGCCATCCCCAGTATGGAGAACATCGATGTCTGTGCAGTGACAGAAACCTGCTGCAAGCCTCCTGACAGCACACCAGCACTACCAGGTTATACCACATATCATGCGTTATGGCCCCAAAACCTGGAACAAAACATAAAAGGAGGGTGAGTATCCATATTCAGCACAGACACCCATACATCCAGGTAACTGACAATGCAGAAGGCATTGGAGTCCACCCATGTGTAACTAACCATAGGCAAGACTGCTGTACAGTCTTTAGCATGCTACAGACCACACTCTCACACACAGGAACACCACCCAGCCATCATGAAGACACTGGACAGTATGAATGTCCCACCAAATACCAAACAAGGTACTCACAAATTACCACATAGGTGGTAAACCATTATGTATGGAAGGAGTAATCAGGGACCTAGGGACACAAGTGGACAGTAACCTGTTATGTGACACCCACATTGCCAATGTGGCTAGGAAGACTGTCTATATTGGACACTGTATCATGAAAGGATTCACATCTACGTCAACAGAGGTCATTGTGCCCCTATACTGTTCTCTTATCAGACCCATAATCTAGTACAATGCCTCATTTGGGATGTACCTTACCTGACACCTGCAGCAGTTAGAAAGACCTCAAAGGTACCTCACCAAGAGGATAAAGGGTCTCAAATATATGTCATATGCTGCCTGGCTGTAGACACCCCAGCAGAATGCAGTCACATACTGCCTACACAGAGGCATTGTATGTCTGTTGTACAAGGCCATGTCCAACACAGGAGTAATGGACATGCTCCACCCCAGAAAACTCAAAGCCATCGGAGCTGTGATAGTGAGAGATGTTAACCTCAACACATAATGAAATAGGATGTGCTGGAGGGACAGATACATAACCCAGAGGCTCCCCACACCCTGGAACAGAATCCCACTCCATGTTAGGCAGAGCCCCTCACTGACACTCTTCAAAAGGAATCTTGCCAAGTGGATGGATGATCGTAGATTTACACTGGGGGTCTTCACTGTGTCACGTCCAGACAGAGGCACAGCAAAGCAAATCATAAATGGCCATAATATTCACATAGCAAGGGGTGGCGAAAGCCACACACACTCTGGCTAGGCTTACAAATGCCCTAGGGTGGATAGCCTAGTATGAACCTATGAACCTATGAAGATACAAATTGTACGGGACACTAAGGATAATCCCAAGGCTTCCACAACTGATGGTAGGAACCGTGTTGGGAATTCCCAGATATGCTCTGAATTACACAAATATTACAAACAACATACCAAACACACACACATATTGCCAACATACATCCTGACAGGTGCAGTGCAACCCCCCCCCAGAATGCAAAATATCTATCCCAGCAGACTGCTGGCCCCCTGACATTGCAGATGCTGAGGTAACAGCCAGAATCTACAAAGCAAAACACACAGCAGCAATGGTATGAGATGGTGTCCTGGGTTGAGTCCAACATGGACTCCAAGAAGAATGGAATGCCAAATCACACTACTGCTCAATGTCAGCCTTACCACAGGATATGTACCCAAAGAGCAGTGTACAACAACAGTGGTCGTTCTCAACAAAGGTGTTGCCTGAATGGATACTGAAAACTACCACACCAGAATCCTGAGAAGCTCGGTCAGTACAGCTATGGAAAGGATCAGCATGTACCGCAGACATAAAGATATTGGGGACCTACTGACACCGGACCCTACCCAGTGTGGCTTTCTTAAGTGCAGATCCTGCCCCTAAACATGTTTGACTCATTTGAAACAGTCATTAAGGTCATTGATGAGGGCAATGTGGTCCACACAGCGTAGCTGGACCTTGCAAAGGCTTCTATACAATACCCTACATGTTCATTATAGATATGCTCACCAGCTTAAATATAAACCCCTATGCCAGTAGAGGGGTTGCAAACCAGACCAAGGACAGAACTGACATGGTCAGACATGCTGCAGCCATGTCAGACTACAAACCAGATATAACTGGCATCCCACAAGGCTTGGTCCTGGGACCTCCCTCGTTTGGTATATATGTCCCATAGGTACAGGCCAACATGGAAGGACTGTGTCTGAACATGTTTGCAGAGGACTAAAAACTGCCCACCATATCTGACCCTCCAGCTGACACAAGCATCCCACAAAAGGGTCACATAGAAACAGACAACTGGTGCCATAGTCATGTCAGCAAGCTAATTGCAGAAAAGTGTATAGTCAACCCCCGTGGATATACAGTAAGTGCCCACCAATTACCACATAGGTGTTAACCCATTACGTACTTAACATGTAATGAGAGACCTGGGGACACAAGGTGATAGATATCCTGCATTGGACAAACATGTGGCTGTAGTGTTTACAGAAACATACCATATACCCACCTAATCATGGAGGTTGTCAGATCTAGATAAGGGGAGGTCATTGTGGCTCTGCAGTCATCCTTCATCAGCGTTACAATTGACTACAATAGCCCCTGTGGGATGTACCTCAGCAGACACCTCCATCAACTGTAAAGTCCCCAACAGTACCACACCAGGAGTATCAAAGGGCTGGCACAGATGCCATGTGTTGCCTGATTAAACAAACTGCAGCTACACACACTGCCATACTGCCCAGCCAGAGGCAAGCTGTGCCTGATGTATAAAGCCATGTCCAAGCTGGAATCAATAAACATGCTGCACCTTGTACAATCTGAATGGCAGTGAGCTATGCACATGAAAGACCTGAACCCCAGCACTGACATACATAGGACAAGCTGTACTGCATGATCCATAAAACAGAAGCCACCCCCACTCATGAGTAAACTCCCAGTACAGGTTATCCATAGAGTCACTCATCTATTCTCCTCAAGAGGAATCCTGATGAGTGGATGGGAGATGGTAGGTTTACCCTGGGTATCACTGTTATGTCACAGGTAGACAGAGGCACAGTATACTAACCATGACATATGTCATGGCAAACACCACTTACAATGTGAGTTGAAGGACAAACACACTCCCCAACTAGCATTAGAAATGGCCTAGGGCACAGCGCTAGTGTTTGCAAATGTACACCTATGTTGTGGAATACACTACCAACGTTGGACAAGCCTGGTTTAAGTAGTTCATATCTGAACATAATGCAACATGGTCAAATGTGCACAACTGGCACCTAACCAGGCTGTTGTGCTCACTATGGAAATGTAAAGCAGTGATAGGACTAAAGCCCAGGATACTGTCCACCACAGTCAAAGTACTGAACCAGTACACTATACGGTACTACAGTGTTAGGTCAGTATGAAAGGATGTTGACAACTATATGCAAAGTATCCCTTGCAAACCCTGCAGGCACAGTATAATCCCTGTTGTGTTCACACACAAAGCAGTCGGACAGTAACTACACAACATGACACACAACACACAACCATAAATGGGAGATATTTGTTGAAGTTCACACTCATCCACAAATGTGGTGGGCTGCAGAGTTCAACATATGGAAAGCTCACACTGGGCATGCTCACACACTTTGATAAATGAGACATATGTCAGACAACATGCCATGGGAAGGCTGAAATGGGCATGCTCACACACTTAGGCCAAATCTCAGTTTAGCAGTTGGCCACACATATCTGGTATTTGTACGTGTTATTCCAGGAACCAACCACATTACAGCAATCTGCCCAGTGCACACAGTTAAATAACTACAGAGACATACGTGATATAGTGGATCCCTCCCATATGCAAACATCTTCCACAGATACACAAGTTTTTCATACAAACAGGGAATGCTATGGCAATAAAGACCTGCAAACAGTCTATCAGCAACAAATAATGTGCATTTGACAATTAAACATATGGGTGCAGAGGTCAACACTAGGCTGTTTGCCCTAGGGAATGACAGCTTAGCCAGAGTGTGCTTGGCGTCTGCCTCCCCAGTACAGTAGTCTACTGTGCCACTGTAAAGTAGGTCACATAAGGCACCATGTGAGGCTAGTGTGCTGTGCCTCTGTCAAGCAGGGACACAGTGGAGATCCCAGGGTTTGAATTTGCTAAGCCACAGCCATGTTGTTGGTGTGTGCTGGAAGAGGGTTGCTGAGGACCTCTAACAGTAAGTGGGCATCAATAACAGACTGAGGGGAGCCTTATCTGCATTGTCTGGACAATTTCACTGTCAACACTGTGTCCTGATGATTATGAGGGATTGAAGTGTCGTGCCAGTACTGTTCAGAGATGTCCTCCCTCTGTGGGCTACTGCTCTGCAATGTATTAGCTCACTCTGTTGGACAGCTCATATATGTCTGGTGTACATCTGACAGGTGTCCTGTTGTGGAGCAGTCATGGGTATATTTGGGATAGCATGATCAATGCAAACCTTCCACATGCTCATAGAATGCAATTGTCAAGGATTATTCAGAGTGGCCTGTATACTCCCCCAGCATGGGTCCTTTGAAGTCTTCCATCCCAGTCTTCACAAGTGTAAAGTCTGCTTTTGATAAATACAGTTTGTTTGCAGTGACAACCTTGCCTGGGGGTGGGGATGGGATATGGATGGCCAGGGAAAGGTGGGTATGGTCAGATATCAACAATGGTGGTCTACCTTTGGTGTGGAACAGTGAGTACCCATGTTGTAGATGGTCAGGTGCAATATGTATTCCCGGTTGTGGCTGTGGTGAGTGGTTCTGCCATAGCACATGGACTCACAAATTGTAGTGGCTGTAGGGTAATGTTGTAGAGGCCTGAGTAGTTCCCACACACAATATGCCTGTACCTGACGTTAACAACTGGAATGGTGTATGCGAACACCTGCATATCTTGGCACTGTGCCCAGGGAAGCAAAGTGTGTGTCCTGGATGTGGGAGGGGTGGTCAGGACTGGTTGTGTTGTGTGTTACAGGTCCTGTGGTCACGAAGCATGGTATAAAACATAACCTGCCGGTGCCATGTGCATATCTGACCCTGACGTAGGTGGCTGCAAATGCATATATATGCTATCCCCCACCTGACAGATAGTACTAGATGTACATACCTCTGTAGAAATAATGATGTCAGCACCCTATAAATACTGCAGGTGCAGAACAGATGCCCAGTAATCCAGATAGTGAGCTCTGCTAATGTGTCTGTCTCGAGTGTCATAACATAGTTAGGTAGGGGTTTGAATCCTGCAAATGCTCCGTGTGTGTGTGAGTGGGGGTGGTGTGTGTGCAAGTCTGTGTGAGGGAAATGTCACTTTTGGCAAATGGTAAAACACACTACAGGATGCACATTCCCCTTTCTAAACACTGATGATGTCAGCACCCTATAAGTACAGCAGGAGAAGGGAAACCTCCCAGTAATGCAAATAGTGCACTCCGCTAATGCATCCGTTTCGAGTATCATAACATAGTTAGGTAGGGGTTTGAATCCTGCAATTGCTCAGTGTGCGTGTGTGGGGGTGGTGTGTGTGTGAGGGAAATGTCCCTTTTGGCAACTGGGAAAACACACTACAGGATGCACATTCCCCTTTCTAAACACTGATGATGTCAGCACCCTATAAGTACAGCAGGAGAAAAGAGACCTTCCAGTAATGCAAATAGCGTGCGCTGCTAAAGCGTCTGTCTCGAATGTCATAACATAGTTAGGAATGTCATAACATAGTTAGGTAGGGGTTTGAAACCTGCAAATGTGCAGTGTGAGTAGGGTTGGTGTGTGTGCAAGTCTGTGTGAGGGAAATGTCCCTTTTGGCAACTGGGAAAACACACTACAGGATGCACATTCCCCTTTCTAAACACTGATGATGTCAGCACCCTATAAGTACAGCAGGAGAAGGAAAACCTCCTGGTAATGCGAATAATGCGCTCTGCTAATGCGTCCATCTCAAGTGTCATAACATAGTTAGGTAGGGGTTTGAATCCTGCAAATGACAAGTGTGTGTGTTTGTATGAGGGGGGTCAGTGTGTGTGCAGTTCTATGTGAAAGAAATGTCCCTTTTGGCAACTAGGAGAACACACTACAGGATGCACATTCCCCTTTCTAAACACTGATGATGTCAGCACCCTATAAGTAAAGCAGGAGATGAAAAATCTCCCAGTAATGTGAATAGCGCCTTCTGCTAATGCATCCGTCTGAAAGAACTCCAGCTCTATTCAGTCGCTTACCGCTTGCTCAGAGGTGACCTTTGCCTAACATACAAGGCCATGTCAAACCCAGATTTGATGAATATGCTTCACCTCAAAAAATCTAGATCCATCAGAGCCACAAGGGCGGGAGACTTAAACCTCGACACGGCTATTAATAGGACGTGCTGGAGGGATAGATTCATCACCCAAAGACTCCCTATGCTGTGGAACAAAATCCCAGTACATGTGAGGCAGAGCACCTCGCTGGCCTTGTTCAAGAGAAATCTTGACCAATGGATGGGAGATCGCAGATATACCCCAGGGATTACCTCAGTGTCACTGCTCGACAGAGGCACAGCAAAATAATGGGTATAGTTCCCCATACTAAAGGGGTGGCGTAAGCCACAAAACGATGGGCTAGGCTTGTAAATGCCCTCGGGCAGATAGCCTAGTATGAACCTATGAAGCTATGAACCTATGAGTGTTATAACCTAGTTAGGTAGGGGTTTGAATCCTGCAAATGGAAAGTGAGTGTGTTTGGATGAGGGGGTTAGTGTGTGCGCAATTCTGTATGAGGGAAATGTCCCTTTTTGCAACTAGGAGAACACACTACAGGATGCACATTCCCCTTTCTAAACACTGATGATGTCAGCACCCTATAAGTACAGCAGGAGAAGGAAAACCTCCCAATAATGCGAATAGCGCACTCTGTTAATGTGTCCATCTTGAGTGTCATAACATAGTTAGATAGGGGTTTGAATCCTGCAAGTGTGTGTGTTTGGATGAGTGGGGTTAGTGTGTGTGCAATTCTCGGTGAGGGAAATGTCCCTTTTGGCAACTAGGAGAACACACTACAGGATGCACATTCCCCTTTCTAAACACTGATGATGTCAGCACCCTATAAGTACAGCAGGAGAAGGTATGTGGCATGGACAATGACTGAGTCATATGTGTCCATGCCTCTGACTGACCTGTATGCTTGTGTTATGTGGTGGACCATAGTGCCCCACGGGCATATCACTGTGACCTTCACCTTGTCCAGCCTGGTGAGCGTGACCTCACTGTACCGGACAACAAAGGTACCTAACATAACTGTGGCAGGTGTGTTGTCTAGCCGTACAGGCTGTGACTGTTTGGCACACAGGATTTGTGTGCTATGTGTTATGCGTGATGTGTTCTGGCATAACGTATGCCTGTGTGTCAGCTGCAGAGGTGTCTGCTGCTCAGGCAGGATGCTATTCTTAGGCTCCACGAATGGCCCAGTGTGTTCACATGCTTGTATTGCTGTCAGTGTAGGTCTACATCAGGCTGGTATTATAGTCACTGTAGTATTTCATGCCACCTGACAGGTTATGCCAGTACTGGGTTCAGAGTGCTTAGTCCCCAGTTTGGCTATGTGGTTCCATCTCATACATGTGTTGTACGTCCATTTGTAGGGGAGAGGGTAGACTGTGTACATGTGGCAGCTGTGACATTGCCACATGACCCACATATTCCACAACTGTACCATAGAGGTGACTGACAACCGACCTTTGCACATGCTACCATAGTATTGTGATTGCCATGGTGATTAACAGCACATAGGGCCAATGGGAAACAAGGTACATAGAGTCAAAGGTTCATAGGTTCATACTAGGCTATCTGCCCTAGGGCATTTATAAACCTAGCCAGAATGTGTTTGGCTGTTGCCATCCATTGTAAATATATCTTGCCATGCCCTTTTTCGAGGTTAGTATACTGTGCCTCTAACAGTGACACAGAAGTGATACCCGGGGTAAACCTACAATGTCCCATCCACTCATCAAGATTTCTCTTGAAGAGAGTCAATGAGGGACTCTGCCTAACCTGGACTGGGATTTTATTCCAGAATGAAGTGAGCCTCTGGGTTATGAATCTGTCCCTCCAGCATGTCTTATTTATTTCAGTGCTGAGGTTCAAGTCTCTCAAGCGTGTAGCTCGATGGGATTTGGAAATTCTCAGGTGCAGCATGCCCATTAATTCCGGGTTTGACATGGCTTTATACATCAGGCACAGATTGCCTCTGAACAGGCGGTATGCCACTGAGTAGAGCTGGAGTTTCTTTAACCGGTCAGCATATGGCATCTGTTTGAGCCCTTTGATCCTCTTGGTGAGGTACTTTTGGGGTCTTTCCAGTTGCTGCAGGTGTCTGGTAAGATACATCCCAACAGGGGCATTGTACTCAATTATGGGCCTGATGAGGGATGAGTAAAGAGGCAAGATGTCCTCCCCTGATCTAGATGTGAATCCCGTCATGATGGGGTGGGCTATATAAAATGTCTTTCTAACCACTTTGGCCATGTGGTTGTCAAATGAGAGATTGCTATCAACTTGGGTCCCCAGGTCCCTAATTACTTCTTCTGTACTTAATGGATTACCACCTATGTGGTACTTTGTGGGCACTTTGTTTTTGCCAAAGGGGATGACTATACACTTTTTTGCATTCAGCTTGAGGCCATGGCTCTGGCACAAATTGTCTGTTTCTATGAGGCCCTTTCGGAGGATGCTTCTGTCGGCTGGAGAGTCGATTATGGCAGCCAGTTTGCAGTCATCTGCATATTTGGTCAGACACAGTCCTTCCGTGTTGGCCTGTACCTCCGATAAATATATACCAAACAAGAGAGGTCCCAGGACTGAGCCTTGTGGGACACCACTTGTAACTGGTTTGGAGTCTGGCATGGCTCCAGCAATTCTAACCATGTGGGTTCTGTCCTTGAGCCAGTGTGCAATCCATCTAGTGACATAGGGGCTTATATTTCAGCTGGTGAGCTTCTCTAGACTGCCTGAGTGGGGTATTGTATCGAAGGCTTTTGTGAGGTCCAGGTAGGCTATGTGGACCACCTACCCCTCGTCAATGGCCTTGGTGACTGTTTCAAAGAAATCAACCAGGTTTGATAGGCAGGATCTGCCCTTAACAAAGCCAAACTGGGTATGATCCAGTGTCTGTAGGTCACCAATATCTTTATTTATGAGGTCCATGATGATCCTTTCCATAGCTCTGCAGACTGAGCTAGTGTGGCTTATGGGGCGATAGTGTCCAGGATCCGTTGAGGCACCACCTTTCTGTAGAGGGACCACTGTTGCTGTACACCACTCTTTGGCCACATATCCTGTAGTAAGGCTGGGATTGAACAGTAGTTTTATGTTTGGTTGTAGCTCTTCTTGGAGTTCATGTAGGACACAGCCCGGGACACTGTCTGGTCCCAATGATGCAGTGTGTATTGCTTTGGAGAGGGCGGCTCTTACCTGAGCATCTGAGATGTCAGGGGGGGCAGCACTCTGCTGGGATACATATTTGCCCTTTCGGTGTGGAGGGCCGGGAGAAGTTTGGGCTGAACCTGTCAGCTAGAATGTTGGCAATGTCTGTGGGTTTGGTGTTTCTATTGACATTTTGGACTACCTCTGAGCATATCTGGGAATTACCACCCACGTTCCTAACATAACTAAAGAAAGCCTTGTGATTATCCTTAGTGTCCTCTGCAATTTCTCTTGAAGCTGGCCTTAGACAATACTATGAGTGCCTGTAGTTATTTGCTAATACTGATCATTGATGCCTTCCCTTATTGGGATTTTGCTGTATCATTTAGTAGCTTCCTCCTTCTATTGTGTAGTTTGTTTATGGCTGGGGTCCACCAGACAGGACGTCTGCCTTTGGAGGATTGGGTCTTAGTTTTATTCGGGATCACATGATCCATGCATTCCTGAAGGTGTCCATAGAATGCATTTATAGAGGAATCTGCGGTCTGGTCTGTAGTTTCCACAGGCCCGGGGGCTTTGAAGGTTTCCACCTCAGTTTTGAGGAGTATGAATTTGCTTTTGGGAAGTTGTTCACTGTGGTGTTCTGGGCAGGGGGTGGGGTCGGGATGTGAATATCCAGTGAGATTAGTTTATGGTCTGATCTTACCAGTAAGGGATACACTTCTGGTCTGGAGCATAGAGTCCCCATGTTGGTGATGATCAGGTCCAGTATGTTTCCCCTTCTTGTGGGAGTGGTAACAAGTTGTTCCATAGCATTTGAGCTCATATATTCTAGGAATCTTTGGCCTAGGGTGCTGGAGCTAGTCATGATCCCAGTCTAAGTTTGGGTAGTTGACGTCACCCAATATAATGGTGTTTGGAGAGACCTTCATATTTTCCACTGTTCTCAGGAAGGCCGAGTGCAGTTCTTGGGTTTGGGAGGGTGGTCTGTAGCAGGCTATAACAGGAAGGCAGTTTCACCCATTGTTAGTTGCACATGGATAGTCTCTGATGCTTGGTGCTTTGCCACCAACCTGGAGGTGTGGGTATCTTTGATGAATATCAATACTCCCTCTCCTTTTGTGGTTCGTTCCAAGTTTTGGGGCTGAAAAGCATGGTATGAGGTATAACCTGGTAGTGCTGGGGTGCTCTCAGTAGCCCTGAATCAGGCATCTGTTACTGCACAGATATCGATGTTCTCCATGCTAAGGAGAGTTTCGAGTGCATGCATCTTGAGGTTTAGACTTCTGGCGTTGGGTAGCATTACTCTTAGTTTCTAATCCCTTGTGATACCTATGAAGGTGGGTTTGTCATTTGAGCCTTGCCTAACAAAGGCACTATGGGGGTAGCAAGAGCCTTTGCCAATATCTGAAAGCCCAGGGGTGACAGGTGCAAGCTGTCCCTAGCGAAGCAGGTGGTTCAACAGAAGATGAATATGTCAGGGTGTAGTGCCTGTGATTAGTTAGCAGTAGCATATATGACTGTTCACATGGACAAATGCCAGGTAAGTCATATGCAATGTGTCACAAGCAACGTACATGTGAACAGGACAAACAGTGACATTCTGTCAAGTGAGACATGGACATACATATAGTAAGCTATGCAGATGTCACTAGGAGTCCACAGAAGCTCTGTAACTATGCATTGCAGGTGGGATCAGTATTCCAGGGTAATTGCAAGCAAACATGCATGCAAACAAAGCTACAGTAAGCAGGGCTGCATGTAGTCCATTGTACAACAAACAAGCTGTACCACTTCTAGTAGGTAACACTGCAAATATGCAGGCACTATGCACATGTACATGGAAATACACAGGTCAGATGGCTAGGGTCCAGTCTCAGCGCACACAAGTGTACAGACCATGTACTGTCAGGATGTACAATAACTGGATGGAAACCCATGTGCTCATACCTGCAGTAATACACATGTCAAATAACAGACACTGAGCCTTCACTCAGTGGTTCCATACTTAGTAGGATGTATGCTACCTTTCCTGCTACCACAGTATCCCTGACATGTATGGGGACTCTCCCTCCTGTGACAGATGGTTTTGTGAGTTGGGGCTGTCTAGCATGGTATGAGATGTGAGCTTGCAGTGCTAGGGTGCTCCTGTGTGTCCTGTACCAGTCGTGTAGTACTGCACACATATCAACATCCTCAAACATCCGCATTGCAGAGTCCAGTGTGGGCAACATGCCACTTGCAGTTTACATGTCCATCATTGCGTATTAATACTTTCATTACCTTATCCCCTGTGCTACCTATGTATGTAGCCTTCTGTTGACATCCTTACCACCAGTATACCAACATGTGCAGATGATACACTATGGTACTTACCATGGGTGTAGACAACAGTACATGACAATCATACCCTTACTGCATTAGGCATGCTGTTATATACCCACAATTATTTCAGCACACAGTACAGTTAACAACATGATACTATTACTATACGTCTATGTAGTCACCCTGTGCATCAGCAACATGTTAACCTGTACCTGCACTGATGTTACAGATTGCAGGAGGTGGCACAGTCTCATCATATGCACAGGGTGCGAACTTGGTATGCCTGAGTCAGCCACCGAAACCACCGATTGACATGTATGTGTATGTGTGTTGGTGAAGGACAGCAGTACAAGGTGGGGCAATGTTGATGCAGTGTGTGCATGTATGCAGTAGCCCTAGGTGTTGTCAATTCACATGTGTGTATGGATGCACACAGTTCCACCTCATGGCTGCCATATACTGGTGTTTGTGGACAGCCACAGGCTGTACCTGCCAAGTCATACAGATCAGTGTCTCTGGCCACGGACACGGTACCTGTGCCTTGCAGGGGTGCTACGGACCGTATCCGGTACCAACCCAGACTGGGTACTGTCATCAGAAGCAGGTGTTTGTTGAATGGACACAGATCCCTGTTGGGCCTGGACAGAACCACGTGCACGTGGTCTTGTGGGGCGGTCTGATGACAGCACAGACCCAGCATTGCTGGGGCTGCTGGCACTATGGGGGCGGCCGCTGCCCTGTTGTCATCCGCGATGACTGCCAGCTGCTGCTGTTGTTGGCATACGCCCACGTCGACGCCTCAACCGTCCACCATCGCCCTGGCTCATGGACATGTAGTTGTGGAACCGGTCTAATATGTCCCCACAACGTCTGTCTATGACATCGGTGAAATTACGGATGGCAGCCGCAATGTCACGCATACTGTCAGTCATGGCTGTGTGACATGCTGTCAGCTCCCTCAGACCCTGTCTGGTGTACTGTTCCATACGTGACTGTGCCTGCATGACAGCCCGAAACATAGCTGAGGTTGTAAGACCTCTCTGGGCACGTCTGACAGGGGCAGTACGCCCACGGATGCTCCCATGAGAACCCCTGGACATCTGTCTGTGTGGTACCATCTCAGGGCCATGCCCATGGCTGCTGTGTGGGGAGACATGTGCCACAGATACCACATTACCCTGGTCAATTCCCACTGTATGCTGTCCATCACCTAGGGACATTGGTGAGAAAGGGTGTATTGGCAGGATAACTATGCGCATTGATGGGGTTGACAGCTGTGTACTGTCAATCGGCTGAGCAATGATGGACCCTGGCATACCTTCCTGTGCCATTACACAGATGTCATCATTATCAGTACCCATGGCACCTGATTCAAGTTCCCTGCTGCATGACACCAGAGCAGCACCTGAACCTGTGGGAGGGAAACAGGAAACACAGTTTACAATGTCTACACAATATTACCAGTGATGCACACATCCACACATGCACAGGTCCAGACATGCACACATGCGCACATGCACACATGCACACGTGCACACATGCACACATGCACACATGCGCATGTGCACACATGCACAGTTGCACACATGCACACATGCACAGGTGCACACATGCACACATGCACACATGCACAGGTGCACACATGCACACATGCACACATGCGCATGTGCACACATGCACAGGTGCACACATGCACACATGCACACATGCACAGGTGCACACATGCACACATGCACACGTGCACACATGCACACATGCACACAAGCACATGTACACATGCACACAGTTGCACACAATTGTACACTACTCAGTATGCGGGATATCAACACACAGACACAGACACACCTGCATGCATACAAAGAGCACTACTAAGTGAGCCTAATATTACTATTACTATCAAGACTATTACAGGTATTGTTAATACACACTCACCAGCATGGATAGCCTGCATTGCTGTTACACCGGAGGGTCCTGCAGAAGTGAGGAAACTAATGTCAGTGGGCACAACTGTGCCATTGTTACTGAGTATGATACAGGTCAGTAGTACAACAGTCGCCTTTCACAGGTCAGCTGCTAATATTGAGGATATCACACTTGCACATTAAATACTATGATGACAGCTACAAACCAAGGACACACCTCACACATGCATTAACTACCAGTGTACACAACAGTCAACTATACATATGGCATATTACCTGCATGCTCATAGTCTTGCTGCTGTGTGGCTCCAGCCTCCATCATAATGCATGTCTGCTGCTGTTGTTGTTGCTGGCGGACTGGAGCCACTACACTCATGAGTAGTCCCTCCAGTCTGGTGAGTGGGGGATATGTAGCCACCCCACCACCTGTGGTGACCTGTTGCCTGTGGATATCCGACGCACGCTGACAGACATTTCTGATTAAATCACTGCAGTGATGTCGTACCTGCTCATATGTCCTATTATGCGTGCCTATGTCATTTACCCGACGGACCAGGTCTTGCCATAGTGCAGCCCTCTCCTGCTGATTCTGGCTGGTGTGGGAAAAAAGTATTGCATAATCCCACACCAGGCTCTGGTGTATCTCCTCATCCTCAGCTGCGGAGTAAGCTGGATTTCGCGGGTGAGCCATGTACCTGAAAAAGAAAATAACCTGATATCAGCAATATATGTCAGCAGAATTTGGCACACATACTACACATGCTACTCGACTGTTATGATACAACATATCTCACATATATAGCATCTGTCTGTCTATTGGTGGATACACATGTAAATGGCCAGGTATCAGTTCCCAGCCAGCAACTGTGCAACAGTACCTGGCACACTCCATATGACATACTACCAAACCCCAGCAGTCAGAACACTGATCCAGGTCCAGAGCACCTCCTCACTCTGTGAGTTTGTATCTAGGTACTGTATGGCCTACATCATCAACTACTGTGAGCTGACCACAAACTAATTGTCCTGGATATACATATCCCACCTCCATCACCAGCACAAATGACTATAGTGAATAACATTGCAGATGCAAACTTTACACTTTGTAACAGTGACATGGTATCCTTTCAGCCCACTGGGCCAGTGGAAGACACAACCCACAATGCTGACCCCTACACAAATGCTTTCTACGGACATCTCCGAGAATGCATGGATCATGCAATCCCATATATGACCAAGACACTCTCCACAAAGGGACAGCATCCTGTCTGGTGGACCCCAGCCATAGACATATTGTATTACAAAAGATGGAAGCGACTGCAAGACAGAGCATAATTCCATAAAGGGAAGGCATGTCTGAGCAGAACTAGTAAGGATCTATTTTCCCTCATACAAACATCCATGGGCAACTTTGAGAGGGAAATCAAGAGGGACACTACAGATAACCAGAAGGCCTTCTTCAGTTATGTTAGCAACCTGGTCAGAATCCCTCCTCTATGCTCATAGTTAGTACACAACAACAAATAATTCACTGAAACCACAGATATTGACAACATTGTGGCAGACAGGTTCAGTGCAGGTGTCACCCCTCCCTCTCCCCCAAAATATGACATAGTTATCCCAGCTGACTGTAACCTCCCTGTCATCACAGATGTCCAGGTGAGAGCCACCCTCAGGAAAGCAGAATACACAACATGACTGGGACCTGATGTTATCCTTGGTTGCATGCTACATGAACTCTGACAGGAGCTAAACACACATATAGAAGTGCTATGTAACACTAGCCTGACTACAGGATATGTACCTGTACACTGGTGCACAGCAGCAGTGGTTCCACTCCATGAAGGAGGCACCTCAACATACCAATACAATACAACACAATACAATACATTACAGTACAATACTATACAATATGCTATTGCTCCTGGGACTACAGCAGTATACTGTTCTGCTACCCTGACCATTGTGACACATGTGGTGTGATGGTACCTGCTGCTGTCACACAGTTACACAGGGTGACTCATACGGCATATTACCTATCTGACTAACATTCAGCAGGGGTATGTGTGACATGTTCTCATGGGGAGTCTTGCTTCTTAACACTGTGTGGTTTATTGCAGGGTATGTCTTATCTGTGGGTAGGAACCTTTACCTCCACATGTGCTCTCTATTGCAGTGGCATGGATGACACACAGCAGTCATTTAGGTTGCTGATGGTGTGAGGTGTTACTATGGTTGTTGGACATCTGTCATGGGTGTGACTTACGTATGTAAATCCAGGAGTGGTAATCTCTATGTGGGTAGTATGTGTGTACTCTGTGGTGTTGTCAGTCACTGTGCATTGGTAATGTGTTTGAGTGCATTGTCACAGTGTTGTACATGTCACTGTGTCCTTCTCCATATCTGTAGCTGTCATGTGAGGTACATACCATGGCAGCCATTATGTGGTGTGGAGGGGTACACTGACCTACATGTCCATAGCTGACACACCATGTCTGCTGACACATACCATGTGCAGGTATTCCAGGAATAGTGTGCCACTGTGAATATCATTGGGGGGACTATTGTACACATTTATGACCCTGTTCACCCCTGACACATGCAGTGGTGGGCAGCCAATCACATATCTGGTGGTTACTGGTGTAGGTGATTTGAAATGGGGTATGGTACTCTAGTTTTGACACTGGTGTTCACTCCATGCCTTTGTCACCAGGCACCTGTTGCAATACATCTGTACACATGTTCCTCACTCAGAATATATATACATCTCTCTCTCTCTCTATATATGTATATATATATATATATATATATATATATATATATATATATATATATATGTATATATATATATATATATATATATATATATATATATATATATATATATATATATATGTCTGTATACATATACACATATATATATTGATGTACATATATTGCTATAGATATGGGGAGGGGGTGTGTGACACAGAGGGGGTGTGAGTGACAGAGGGGGTGGTACAGGGGGTGTTGAGGTCGTCATATACAGTCATACCTGTAGATAGTCAGATCAGTCTGTCTATGTATATGTATCTACATATATCTATATCTGTATGTGTGTATTACATATATATGTTTGTACATATTCTATCGATTCGATCTACATCTGTCTATGTATTCCTACATCTCTCTCTATGTATGTATACATATATGCATATTATATATATACATATATATATATATATATATATATATATATATATATATATATATATATACAGACATACATATATACATATTTTGACATACATACATATCCATATGATAGACAGGTATATCAACATGTTTGTCTACCATACTGTATACACACACTAACATACTGCTAAACATACATAACTGTGAAACCTACTTTGTACATTGCATTACAACCTACATTCAACCTACATTGATATTTGCACATAGATGCTCTCACATACAAACGTATGTACAGCCTTCACTGATAGTTGCTGTATGTCCCCTGCCCTTTGCACATCTTCATATACATATGGATACAGACCAATGACACATATGGAGGGTTCACAGTATGTAGACCTTTATAGTATTACTTTACATTACCTGTGTTTGTCACAGCTGCTTGTGTTGCTGTCTGGTTCTGTGTCCTGCTGCTCCACTTGCCAGTTGTCAGCTTTCAGGTGGCTGTTGCTGAACAGTTTTGTTTGTGTATGTTTAATTTCGTTTTTCTCTGTCTCTGTCTCTCTCTCTCTGTCTGTCTCCCACCTCCTCCTCAGGGTGCAATGAAAGTATTGCATGTGTGGACTGGGAGTACAGCATACTTTTGTAGGTATCTGCATATGTCCATGTGATGGTCTCTGCACCAATTGTTAGCCAGCATTTGCTAATTGCATGCAGCCAGTTGTGTACTGATTGCAGTTCTCACTGTGATTTCAGAACAGTGCTAGAAAAAGGTATGTGAGATAGGCGTAGCCCTTTCTGATTTTAAGGGCAGGGACCATGCTGGTATGCTGTGGACAATGTTCTGTGAGTGTAAAGGTTGGTATCTCTCTCATATTTCCAGCTGTGTTGTAGATTAACATTCCTCCATTCATTTCTCCAGTTTCCTGTACTAACTGTGTATGTACACTGACACCTATGACTACTACTACTACTGTTAATGTGTGTGTGCGTGCTTTCCTTGCACTTTTGCTTGCACTTTGTTGCTATGTCTTCAATATTTGTCCTTTACAGTCACTACTTGTATGCCTGCTAGGTGTCCTGACTGTAGTGTGCTGCTGTGGCTTTCCTATTTTCCATGTACATTCACACCTTGGAATGCTTGCTATATCTGCTAGGGTGTTACAGCATGCAGTGTAGTCTGGCCATGGTGTGGGCCTTGATATCTATTAGGGTATTTGAGTATGCTGCTGAGCAGGCCCCAGAGACTCTCAGGTTCATCTGTTATCTGCCTCATGGAATGGTACATATCAGTGGGGTACACCCATTAAATTGTCTGGTATGCTGCAGTTGTGACTGTGGGATAGCATGAGCATATGTATTACTACACTTTTTCTGCCATGCAAGTGGTGCATACTTTCAGGACTCCATAGTTACCATTGCATGTCTTGTAACACCTTTCTGCCTACTGTTTGTACATTTCACATGGAGTCTGTGGGGCATCCCTATAACTCATTCACTGTTGCTATGTCTAGGCTCTTAACTATTCAAATATGGTGGTGTCAGACCTCTCGTGTACAAATATTTGCAGGTTGTCCACATTTCTGCCTCATATTTTGGTCAATATCTCATGCACAGCTTTTTCTGGCAAATCACTCTGGGCTCAAGTCAGAATATAGTGACAAACATTCAAGTTTCAGACTTCATACCCTTCCAAACATCCCACAAAATGCAGAACCTGTTACTTTCTGAACTAAGTTTGTTGTAACATTATTTGTAATGTGTCCCTGGTTTTGGCCCTTTGCTCCACATATTTTATTACTTGGTCCGGATGTGTTCCTGTAAGAGGTTGTGGGGTATGGGCAATGATTATCCTGCTGTGAGTATGTGTGTGGCTTGCAAGGTGCTACAGTGACATTATAACCTACTAGCTACCAACTAGCATGGTTGTTTCTGTTCACACACTACTATTATGGAAATCCACTAGTTTTGACAGTAATTCTAAATGACATGCTTTGTGTACTACACATCCTATATTCCCTTTACATTCATTCCTACTATTACATGATATATTTATTTTAGCACAATGTTTTTGTATAACAGTCATGGCTTAGTGGTAAATCATGCAGACTACTGTTTCCAAGGTCCTGGGTTCGTGACTGACAGTGGGATTTTATTTTGCTTTTGAACTGACTACAGGACCTGTCAATTAGAGTGCCTAAGGCACTTTTAAGCAGTTGTAACCGGGATAGCACTGGTTTGCGCGGAGCTCACGCATGCGCACTGGCGTTCAGCTCCGCGCACACACATGCACACCCGCTTACAACCGCTTAAACGTGCTTACTCTTGCACACACCCGCGCTATTTTCTTTGAAAGAAATGAAAATGGGGAGACAGGAAAGTGGTGAAAAAGGGGTCACAAAGTGGGTAAGACAGTAGGGAAACAAGCTTGGGTTTTGCAGGAGGGATGTAGGTAAGGCCCATATCTGCCCATTTCTTCATCAGCAACGTCTGTGCATACGTTTGTAATTTGGTGTGACATTTGATACCTTCCACCCCTGAGAGAGGTGTAAGGACAACAATAATAATTGTTGTACAGCCAATTGTAATTGATAGTTTCCATGTCCTTCAGACATATGTGCGGAATGGGCAGCTATGTATGGGGCATAATTTTTTTTGTGGGTACAGAGTGCCCTTTTATTTTTTTCAGGTGAGAGTGGTATGTCAGGTGAAGGAAGTCGGTATAGCTGGGGAGGTAGGTTGGGTAGGTCAACAGACAAGACAAACAAGACGCATACAGGGGCAGTGTATGACACGTGTGTGGGGGTTACACAATTGACGGGGATGGAGGTTTGGATATCCAGAGCCCATGAGCCCACAGATGGCAACAGTGGAACTGATATCCCCACCCATGGGCAGTTGCCACTGTTCCTTCACTGCCCAGGATGGGGCTGTGCTGGGGGCTTTGTAGGCCGGGCAACAGGCATGCCCGTAAGTTGTGCCACATGTGCCTCAAGCTGGCGTAGGGGCCAAAGAACAGAGTCCTGGATCTCCCTACGCACCACAGTCCGGACGTTACGATGGCTGAGTGGTGGTTATCCTCCGGCCACACTTGCAGAGGGGGGACGGGCCCCATCCCCTGCAGCGCTTCCACCCACAGGTGGCAGAGGGCCACCGGAGGAGGGTCCAGACTGGGCACTAGTGCCAGGTGCACTCGCCAGCTGAGGTGGGAGAGATGGGTCTGCTGGAACCCGCCTTCCCTGTCGTCCTATGTTTTGCATTATGTCATGACATTTTGGGTTAGTAACATACAATACCATTCACAATTAATTGTAACAGCATGAATTAGTATTCCCATTAACCAAACACCCAATATTCACACCATTGAACAGCGAGCATAACACATGCATAATTTGAACAGCAATACACAGTCCAACAACATGCAGGGTTGATTGATGGCAACAGGCCATCAGGTTTGAATGTATGAACAGGGCAGATGCATCAACGTACATGCAAATATTTATGACCCAACATGACAAATGTCCAGGGGTGTTAATTGTGATTGCACATACCAATTTCACGTGGAATGGATTATATGTGGTTATAGGGTGGGGTGAAGAAAATATTATTAACACCTTCGAATACCAATACATATGCTGTACATTTCTAATAGCTACAGATATATACACACTACTGTTCTAACTACAGTTTCCTATATGATAACTACTTCAATTTGGTGATAGGACTGTTACTGCTACATCAATATACATTTTATTGTTATTCATACACGTTCATATCTGGCTTTGTTCAGCTACATCATCCTGCTACATTTGCTTTATATAGCTATAGACAACTGTGGATGTTTGATATTTCAGACAATCATACTATCTGCATATTGCAGAATGAGAGAAACATATCCAGATTTTGGGATACACATTCCAGCTGCAGCAACACTTTGAACACATTTTGCAGTTTGGTTCTACTTGTCACATTCATTTCATTCTGTACTGACTGCAGTATACTTTATTCAGGGGTTATTATTACTTTATTGGTGGATTCATAACTCTTTCTCACACTCTCTCACTTGTTTTCATTTTACTATTCAGGATGGTACTTACTTCTAGGCTTTATTGACATGTTTTACCTGTAGTTATTACAATCCTTTCCAGCAGTCTCACTTCTGTCATGTTTCAGTATTTCAACAGGGATATATTTCACACATGTGATTTGCTCATCTTCTGCAGCTGTACTTTTCAGCCTGCTGCAGGTTGTGTACTATTATATTACAGGTGGGGCATCTTTATTTCAGACTTTATTTCAGACATTTTCATTTTTCTGTTTGGATTACAGACTGCAACACACTTTTGTAATCAAGCAATACTTGCAAACACTTTTACACTGTTACTTGCACATTTTATTACTTAGTGACTACACTGCACTCTTTTGCTAACTGTCATACTTTTATATTTCTTTACAGTTACTGGGAGTGGATTACTGACCTGCCTGGTGGCGCAACCGCACCAGCCTATCGCCATAGGCTCTGCACAGAATGGACACCTGCAGCTGTAATATAAATGAAGTAATATTGGAATACACATCTCCATAATATCAGCTAATTTAATTTCTTGCATACATAATTAAATGTAACTTACTCAGTAGTGGGGTGTTGGGCATTTGCCGGGCCTCCTGTATCCAAAGGTTCAATTGGTCCTGCTTGCGTCTCTTCAGGTCCGCATGGTGGTGACGGACCTGTTTACCAGTCCTTGGAATCCCAATGGCACTGGTGAGATCATGAGCCAACCGGTCCCACGCCTCAGCCCTATATGCTCCCCACAGGACCTGGCCCTGCATGAGTTGGGCCTCATGATTGTGGACTAGGAGCCAGACCATGTATCTGGACTCCTCAACGCCCCACCTCTGTGCTCGAAAGCAACTACCCTCACCTACACCTGACATTCTGGCTGCAAGTCAGTTCTACAATCATTTATGCTGTGTATTCCCGCCTATGGGGCTTATATATGCCGTTTTTCCCTCACTTATCTGTGATTGGCCATTTTGGAATTGTATCCACTTCACAAAACCTGCTTTGTCATGCTCCACTTTCTATTCATTCCTATATATTTGCTATTACTGCATTTCTGAGTACAGCTGTCGTAGCTTAGTGGTTCAGTACCTTGACTATTGTGCATGGTATCCTGGGTTTGAACCTGGCTACTGCTTTTTAAGACTGTCTAGACAGGTTAGGGGGTGTGTCTGTATAAAAGCAGTTTTGTTACAGCTTGCTCAACATTGCCCGCCGGTTAGCTTGTTAGCTCGGTGCACAGCTCCGCGCAAACGGGGTGCGCTGGTTTACGCCTCATTTGGCTGTCAGCATGCAAATTACGCTCAGCTCAGCTAGGGTCACACAGTTTTAGCGTGTAAAACCACTGCTCAGCTAAGGGCACTCATTTTGCACCTGTTAAACCACTGCTCAGCTACGGGCACTCATTTTGCACCTGTTAAACCACTGCTCAGCTATGGGCAGATGCACTCACCTTGTTAAACTGTAGCTCAGCTATAGGCACATCTGGCATTTTCTATTTTTTGTTACCTCACATTTCTTCAAAATAAATGGACTATTTCATTACATTTTACATAAATTGTGATTTTATATGTGTTCATATTTGTCAGGGACTTGTTTCGTGCTTATTTTACTAAAAAAAAAATTGATGTTGTGGGGGCTCGAACCATGGATGCCTGCTCTTCAGCCGACGTTTCTACCTCTACTCTATTGCTTCTTGGCTTACTTTGCATATTTAGTTCTTATATGCTTTCCCACTGACTGCTAACTGTGGCTGCGCTATGGGCACGCCCGCGCAAATGAGCGCACTCATGGGCAAACATCTTTACAATTAAAAAAAAAATTATAAGATGTTCATTTGTACATTTTATGTTCGTAGTCTGTGGGGGCATGTGTTGTGTTGTGTTTATTCACATTTCCATGGACTCTGTCATGGGTGTTTACTTTGGGCACTTTTACTCTTCTGGGGGCATGTCTGCTTGCAGGGCTCGGCCTACGGACACACCCCCTACTGTCTTACACGGACCGTATTAGCCTTAGGTGTGATTCAGCATGCTCTCATGAATATGCAGAGCATGCTGACATCACTCCGTTTAACTGCAGCCTCCGTGTAAGAGTTATAACTCTTACACGGAGGCTTCGTGAATCCTGCCCAAAGTCTCTGCCTTTGCTGATAACTGTATTTTACTGTCATGTAATTTTATCATACATTTTAATGACAATGATACAAAATGCCCTATAAACTGAATGTCTGACAGCACAGCACAGATAAGGGAATAATGAATACAACAGAAAGAAAAGACAGAGCTGTATTGGTGCAAACAATATTCATAATTGCTTGTGTGATCACTCATTGCACTACATATGTAAGCAACCCATGTACAAACTTGTTTCTGTGGCAAAGACAGTTAAGACACCCCTAGTGTGTTTTGTATTTTAATTAGCTTAATGGTTGAAATCCAGACTTGTGCAAAAATTTGTATGTTGAAAAGTACTTCTAATTTTTTTTCTGTTTCCTTTTTTTATACATTTATTTTTTCATTTATTCTTTTTTAATAATTAGTATTTGCACGATACATGGCTTAGCGCAAACATGTTGAAATGGTGAAATAATTTAAAAGTTATGGAACTTACTTCTATGATAAAGACAGCATAAATTAAAGATGTGAATCAAGCATGTATGTGTGTAGTACATCTGTTGAATACATTGAATAACACAACACAGTATATGTAGGTTAAGGTTCAAGTCACACATTTATCTTTTAGTTATGAAAACTAAGAAACCCTTTTTACTATAAAAATCTACATTGAGGTTTGCTAATCTTATTTGCATGTTGCTTACCTCAGCACAAATGTGGTGTAATGGCACAGACAACAAGCAGACATTGTCAATTTTAAAAAAAGATACATTGTTGTATCTTTTGGTGCCCATCGTGCAAACTTACTAAGTTGCATTGCTTGAAGGTCAGCAAGCTTCCACAACACATGCAAGTGCAGAACACCTACAGACACTAGGCAGACATTTGTTAATTTCAAAAAAAGGATACATCGTTCCATTTTTTGCTGCCTATCATGGAAATATGCTAAGCTGTGTTGTGCAACAGTCAGAAAGCTTCCACAACACCTGCAGGTCTAGAAAACCTGCAGAAAACAAGCAGACACTTGTCAATTTCAAAACAGATACATTCAATCATGTGTGGTTTGCCACTGAGCAAACATGCTAAGCTGCATTGTGCTGTGGTCAGCACACATACATAGTAATGAATGTGAAACTATATAAAGCTGCTGACTAGTTGTTCTTGTAGGAGCAGGTGTAAGTTAAGGGCAACAATACAGGTGAGCCTGGGTTCTAATACAGTAAAGTCCAGAGTTTTATCACTGCTGTTCCAGTTTACTTTATATAAAAATGAACATTAGAGAAATAACTTACACATATAAATAACTATCTATAGCAGGCACATTGAGCATACACAGTACATCAGATATATGTTAAATGTGTAACTGTGTTTATTAGTAAGATCAGGTCTGAGAAACAAGGTCTCAGATCCAATGAGCACTCTCCATAGTAATGACTGTAAAAAATGCACTTGTAGCCGAACCTTCTCTGTGGCAACTGATATGAGTTATCGATCACAATACAGATAGGCCAGTATTGTAATCTAGCACACTCCCAATTTTATTAATGCTTGTCCACTCAATGTTCAAAAATAAAGAGCAATCTAAACACAATTATAAATAGCAATAACTACGTATAGCACTGAAGGTCATATAATATATATGTGTGATTGTAGGGTATACTGACAATCATGTTGTAATTAAAATTTTCTTTTCTGGCATTTGATAGACTTCATTCTTCAATGTTAGTCATATACACATGAATTTATAAGCCAGGACCATGTCAGGTTGCACACATACATGGTTAATAACCCCTTATTCTGTCATGTGCATATATAATTAATGACCATGTCTGCCAAGGACTTCTTCTGTTGCAATGATGAAAAATTACCTATGTGGAAGAATATGATTTGTTTATTTTAAATAGATTTGAATCCCACATTGTACAAATTACTTTTATTGGTGTATAAAACCACAGAAAAAATGTGGAAGATCATAAAATGTATACACCCAATACATGTCTGCAAAGTTTAAGCAACTAACATGTACAGTAGCAGCCATACTTAAAATGAATGGCATCTGTCACATTGCAATTCCTGTTTCATATACTGCCTTCCTTTCTGCTTGATAATGTTGCTCTTTGCTAAACAAATTGGAGAGAAAACACCATATCTGTTACTGTTTGACCTGTATGGACATGGCAGGAGCTAGAAGGGATGATGCTCAATTTAGAGCTCAAAGATGGGGTTTAGAGGAGTCCAGAATATTTACTGCACTTCTTGTAAAGTGTTAAAGCCATAGGCTGTTGCAAGGGGGTTATACCAGGTCTCAAGTACAAATCAGAGGCTTGGAATAGTCTGTCCAAGGCTGTCACCACTGTGACTGGCATTCTAAGCACTGGACAGCAATGCAGGCACCACTATTATGACCTGAAAAGGCACAAGGAGGAACAACTCAACCAGTGGCTGGATGAGTTTAGGACTGCTTGTCATCCCACAGTTGTGTAAGTATACAGATAAAGATACTTTAAATTATATAGTAAGCTGGGTATAGCCAAGACTGGTATGCATAATGCTCTTCTCTTTTTCTCCCTTTTTTCTTTTACAGCGACCAAGGAGATTGCAGCAAACAGGGATGCCCATGCTGAGAATTTGGAAAGACTTAGAGAAGCAAGAGGTATGTATGCAGCACAACATATTAGTTTATCTAAAATATTACTCTTGTATACATTATTAGCAAATTAAACATGCATATCATAACGGTAAAATCAAGCATGCATGCTTCAGTATGCAGCTCAAGCCAACCGTAGGCATCAATTGTAAGAGTGTATTCAGATGTTGTGGGTTAAAATCCCACTGGTGACAAATGTATTGTAAAATAATTTAAAAACTATTACATAATAATTTCAACAAAATTAGCATACATGTCATGCTGTTAACTTAATCAATAGTATTTGATAAAGCACATGTGCAATATATGCATATGGTAAGGATTACTTGGAACAATCATCAGTCATAGTTTGTAGTTGTTAAAAGGTATACTTAATGTAAAAGTACATTTATTATTTATATCATAGTAATTTATAGTATGTCACATATGATACTACTAATTATATTCTTCTTTTGTCTCTTAACCCACCCCTTATCTCTCTTTTTTTATTTTTATATGTGTGGTCACAACATCATGATGTCATCAACTTCTGACAACTCACAAAATGATTTACGGCACAGGGTGGAAGGCCAACCAGTGTGACTCAGGCTGCCATCCCAACGATGGCTGCTGCACTGAAGCCCAGCACATCTCGGACCCAACCTGGCAGTACTGCCTCTATAGCTCCTGCACTGCCTGTGCCATCCACATCAGGTAACATTACCCTCGTAGTTGATGCAGTGATACCCTCCAGGAGTATTGGCAGAGGTGGTGATTTTGTCACCTGCCAGGAGATGCCAGACATGGTGCATGAGGTCATGGAAAGTACCACTGGTGCATGCATCAGCTGGATGAAGAAGTTGCTGGCTAAAATGCTAGGCAAATTAAAACATCAAGCACTCCACCAACAAGCTGAGGAGGGGTATGGTGATTACACTTCTATGGGTGAGGACTAAATTCTCATTGTCCGCATGTTTGATGGGCATTGGCATCTGATTTCCCCTCCCTAACCCAGTCATGGTGTCCCCAACCTGTTGTGTCCCTCACCATCCCTGTCTCTTGTCTTGGATTTCCTGTTTGTCTGCATCCACTTCCTCACCTAACCTACTTATCTGACCCTGATATACCTACACCTCTTACCCAACATTTCTCTCTTACTGAAGTAAAAATACAAAAATGTGCACACATCCTCCCCCCCAACAAAATGTCATCCTATGCATAGCCCTTACTTTGCACATGTCTTCTCGATACACTTGATTTGGTCTAATTTGCTATACAACATTACTACGTTGTTATCCCCCATTTTTGTGGAGGTGATAGTCCAAATTCATCCAATAGTCTGTCAATGTTCATTTTACACTGCTGAAGAAGTGGATAGCTTTGGTTCTTTCCTCATTCTCTCCTGCACATTCCTATATTGCTTCTCCATTGTTCTTCCACGTGCTTTCCCCCATTTCACCACTTTCCTATTTACCCCATTTTCACACCTTTAATCTGGTCAAAAAATAAAATCTCACACCATATAATCCTCAATGAAGCCCTTTGCTTTTTTTTTTGCATTTGCATGGATTTTCGCTTTGTGCACTAATGCTGAGTGACAGTGAATGGCTCTTCGCATTCTATGGCAGGTTTGTTACCTCCGTGCAATGCTGCTTAAACTTGCTGCACTAAAGCAACATACAGTTAAAGCAGAGGAAAGACACTCATATTAAAAAATGCATATAATATTTATTTAGACTGCTGATTCTCTAAATATGCACATCTGTATGTGTACTGCTGGCATAAATCAAGTACTGTTTGTTTTTATACAGTACTTCACTGTAATCATTCCCTCTCTCATGAATACCTATATAAAAAAAATCAATAGAGCTGGATTTGAACCCTGTATCATCTATGTTCAAAATAAGAACTCACTGCTGTTACATCTGCTGCCACATAGATAGCTAGGAGGTGTTTTTCTTCCACTCATTACTGTCCAAAGTGCTGACTGGCACACCTCTCTGCTTAGCATGTTTGTGTGGAGGAAAGCAAATCAACAGAATTTTCATAAGTTTCTCAGTGAAGCAAAAACCTGCATTTTCTCGTCACTTAACTACATGAAAATGGGGAAAGCAATATAAATTCTTTGTTGATGTTAAAAAATTTAAGACACAACATTTCCATTATGAACTAGTTATGAACACCCTAGTATCTGCTAGCTGTGTCTTCCATAGCCAGTATGGATAAGTACTTCTCAACTTCAAGCAGGACTCCTTAAATGTGTATCTCACATCCACCAGCACTAAACCATCAATCGTGCAAACCAGCTGCTCTGCAGTACACTATGGTAAGAGCTTATTAGCATTTAGTACTTAAGTTTATTGTCCATTTAGTCTTCTTCCCATTAAAATCCATGTAAAAGCACAACAAAAGGAAAGACATTTTTTGTACAGACGGAACACATATTTACACTCAGTCATGTGTTACCTGTAACCATGCAGTTGAAACTTGGTATGTCAGTACTAGTTTCCAATTGTCAACTACACTACAGAAATAAATAGCAAAACTGCATTGTTACATACCATGTAAACCTTTACAATGACAATAGACATTCAGATTGTGTTATACATGTATTAATGTGGGCAACAACTCTTCACAAATATGAACACATGTACATGCACATTGCAGCCATGCTGATCATAAAAAGTGTGTCTGTCTGTATGTGACAATAAGTATGTAATGTGCACAACATACTGGGAAACAGCTGCATATGTCTCAGTTCTGCTACATGCATTTTGACAAATTGTCTGTTAAAGTATTCATGCACATTGGAAACACAACAGGAAACACTCCATCCAAACTTTGCATACCACTCTCATAACAGGATATGTTAACCACAGCATATAATGATGATGGTATCAGCTATAAAGACCACTATGACATTTCAAAAACATGGGCCTTGCAGTTATTAACTACTGTGTTTTGCAGATGGGAACAAAATATTTTCACGTGTGTTAAATTAGCACAACAGCCACATTATGTGTGTGGGTCTATGCATGTGTAAGTGTGTGTGCATAGTCACAGTGACATCAAGTCTGCATCCTGTTATCATCAATCCAGTCCCATTTAGAAATAATATCTTGACAGTCATACATGGCTACCCAGACATTTCATACAAGGCTCATAACATCTTCCCACAAACATCTAGTAAGGATGTCATCCACCAGAAACTGTCAAGCAGCATTAGAAAAGTCAGACATATTATGTGGTACCTGTGTTAAGTAGCTAGTGTGCCTAGTAAGGTAGGGATTCTAATCTCACTGTAGTAAACTGGTATGTGTATCTAGTTAGAGAAGTGTATTTTTGTATCCTAATGCCAGCAATCCAGTCACATGGAGTACAAATATTTTGACAGTCATACATGGCTACCCATCTATTTCATACAGGCCTTCCAACATTGTCTCTTAAACATGTAGTGATGATATTGTACACTATGAATTGCCCAGCAGCATTGTTGAAGTCAGACTTGTGCCATAGTGCAAGCATTAAGTGCTAAATCTCACTGAAGTCAACTGGTGTGTGTGTGTGTGTGTGTGTGTGTGTGTGTGTGTGTGTGTGTGTGTGTGTGTGTGTGTGTGTGTGTGTGTGTGTGTGTGTGTGTGTGTGTGTGTGTGTGTGTGTGTGTGTGTGTGTGTGTGTGTGTGGGTGTGGGTGTGTGTTTAGTCAGAGCAGTGGAAGTGTGTGTCTTACTGTCAGTAATCCAGTCCCATTGAGTAGAAATATTCTGCAGTCATATATGGCCACCCATCCATTTCATGCAACATCATTTCTCAAACATGCTATGATGATGTCACCCACTATAAATTGTCCAGTAGCAATTTAAAAATCAGACTTGTGTCATGGCACCTTCATTACGTACCGAGTTCACTAGCTGATGTACCTAGTAAGATAGGGTTTCTAATCTTGCTGCAATCGACTGGTATGCATGTTTGTGTTCAGTTGGTTCACATTCAAGACACCATTTTAGAACAGCATGTGAGATTGTCCTACTACCATTTTCTTCTCACAAACATACACTGCTGATGTCATCAGCTATAAAGTGTTGTCTCACACTCTGAAAGCCAGATTTGTGCTGTTGAGCTTGCATTAAGTACTGTGTTCTGGATATAGTTAGCTAGGGTGTTCACTTTCACGCAGTCAACTGATGTGTGCGTGTGTGTGTGTGTGTGTGTGTGTGTGTGTGTGTGTGTGTGTGTGTGTGCGTGCGTGCATGTGTGTGTGTGTGTGTGTGTGTGTGTGTGTGTGTCTTTGTGTTCAGCTAGTTCAAATTCAAGAGACCATTTTAGAACAGCATGTGGGACACTCCTACTAACATCTTCTCACAAACATACTCTGCTGGTGTCATCAGCTATAAAATGTTGTCTGACAATTTTAAAAAAAGCAGAGTTGGTGCTGAGAAGCTTGCATTAAGTACTGTGTTTCTGGATATCATTATATAGGGAGTCTGCTCTCACTGCAGTTAACTGGTTTGTGTGTGCATTCAATAATCAGTATGGTGACAACTTTAGAATGGTATGTGAGTTAGGCACTCCTCTGAACATTTTCTTGTAACATTCAATGATGATGTCATCCTGTACAACATACACTCTGACAGTATTCAAGTCAAGCTTGTGTAGTGACAGTAGCATTAAGTACTGTGGTCTCAAACTTCTTAACCTAGATATTTAGATGTTTTAATCTGACAACAGGCAACTTGTGTGTGTATAGTTTCAGATAATACTTTCCAGACAATTTTACACCGAGATGTGACTCCACATCCATGTCAGACACTCCTCCCATGTTCTTCTCAGCATGCATTGATGCTATCATACTAAAGTGCAATATAAGAATGTTAAAGTCAGATATATGTGGTTGTGCTAGTGTTACACTGTCATCTTCTATAACTACACAGGTGTAATATTCAAATCAGACCCAATCTACTGCTATGTTAGAGGTTGGTGGTACATTACACTCATTGTCTGATCTTGTGAATTGATACTCATTTCACTACCACTTTGAAGAACCCTTAAAAGAGCCCCATGCAGCCACCATCTGCTTTTTTCATCTGGACACATAACATCCTTTCTGCATATGCACACATTATGAAACTGAGTCCTTCCATGAGTCTGTGCAAGCCATCTCCAGACCATTGCATTTATGATTCCTAATTCTCTCACAGTGTAGTGGACATGTTACATATGTACAATGACATTATATACTGCAATCAAAATAATACACACACAGCCTTGCTATCTTCTATCATATAGCTATATCAAGTTTGTTTTTAATGATAAAATAATGTCTAGGAATTGATATGATGTTGTCTGTTAGCTTACTAATGTCCTATAATCCTATGAACATTTCACATGTCAGTGTTTCTGTCATCAGTATATGCTATGTTAAGGTAAGTTATTGATGGCCTTTGTTGACATTTGATTACATGTTCCTTCCATAACAGCTATAGTAATATGCCTGCTAAGAACTGTTTACCTGGGATGATGCTATGTATATTGTTGGCTTAATAAGGCATGTGTTTTTGTAGTGGAGCAGAACAACATTCTTCCCAGTTCTCATTCAGCCATCACAGTGACACTTACAGTATGGCACATGTGCATGTATATAACTATTTATTTATTTATTTTACATTTGTTATTGGGAAAGTCCAACTGATCATAGTCCATTTTCAGCAGAGGACCAGTGAGAAAAGCTCCAATTTAGTAAAAATACATAAAAACATAGACATAGTGAGATTTTTTTATACAATGGTAAAAGCCATTACATGAATAACATAAGTTCAAGTATTTGGCTGGAGATTGAAGGGATTTGTATAGAAATTGTAACAATGCAATTGTTTAATATAGTTAAAGACTATGATGCTGATTGAACTACCGTCAGTAAATGCACAGTGACATACATCAATATAAATTAATATTGATTATATGGGCATTGTAAAATAAAAGACAAAGGACTTCCTCTCATTCAGCAACCTTTATTACACATGTGCAGGAGCCTCTGGGAAATACCAGGGTGACACCCAGAACAAACAAAGAGTATAGCTTATATAGGCTGTTAATGCTGACCCATTAGAAAAGTAACACTGAACAAATGAGAATACTGGAAGCATGATTAACCAATAGTAACAGTCCTTGTAATTCTAAAATAACATGATATAATCACATTTCCAGGCAGAAAAATAAAATAGGATGCATTTCCGTATATAGACATGTTTACTACTTTCAGACGCTCTCTTTCCATAGTAATTTTCCAGTATGTGCAGACTGTTACGCCTCTATGTACAGTACATTTTAGGTTCATGCATTTTGTTACATACTCATACTTTCTAATACACTTACATTTTCCTTCATACTTTACAATCCCCCATTTGATTCTATGTAAGCATCACCATTTAGTTCTTCATACATTTTCACAAATTATATCATGACCATATTATTCAGCTTTTCAATTTCATCATTAATACTACCCTTTTCTTGGACATCATCAGTTATTGCAGGCATATAAAAATTAGGCACTTTAGTATTTGCTTTGGAAGACATAAGCTTTAAGACACAGGCTTTAATTAAAAACAATATTAAAAAAACAACAATAATTAACACTTCAGTTGTTAAGATCAGTTTGAGTAAACCTCCGCCCCATCCGAAGAGGTTGGTTAGCCAAGCCCACTTGGAGCTATCGGCCTTTTTTGCTTTGGAGAGTTCAGAAACCTTCTGTATGAATTCAAGATAGCTCTCAATTTCATGCTGATTGTCAGGAATAAACATACAGCACTCCTCTTGGTTCAAAGCACAAGTACCACCTTTCGTAGCAAGTACAAAATCAAGGGCCATTCAATTTTAGAGGACCACAGCCCTCATAGCAGTCAGTTCATCAGTCACCAGTTCTAAAGCTGAAAAAGTAGCGTTGCTTAAAATTTTAAGAAGTTTAGAAAGTTTCTCAGTTGCCAGATTGATTTTACAGCCCCATAAGCAGGTATAATACCTGCCCAAGATATGACATCATCTCCCAGGTACATGTGGGCCAGTCCTTTGGTATTTGCATGGGCGAGGTCATGATGATAAATCCATGATACATCCACATTTCCCACCGAGTTGGAGGGTGCTTTTATTTCTTGAGTATTTATGATTTTTCCTTGTGGTAAGACAGCCACATGTTGTATGGCTGGAATCAAATATCCCAAAAAACAGCTTCCTGACCAGTTCTCCAGCAACCACTTATATGCCTTTGGACCACAAATAAAATAACAGTCTCTCACCAGGGTTGTGATATTCATAGAGCTATTGCTGTATTTTGAGTTCATACCATGAAAGATCACCCCTAGTACAGTGACGGTGGTGCTCGAGCTGTTTAATGACGCTTCCTGCAATATTTGGAGTACTGGGAAGAGTTGGACTTGGCATCCTGTGAAAGTGCGTTGCTCATCTGTGTAGTTGCACTGATATTGAATCATATAATTGCAGGCACTCCATCCCATTTTGTGGATCCAGTAGTGTCGCTTTGAGTAGTTGCGTTGGAAGCACAGAATGCCATTGTGACGCAGGGACAGTTGCGGAAGTTTAGGTAACATTCAGTGGGGATGCAGTTAATGAGAATCCCCCATGAACAGAGGGGGTAACAGTACAGATCCAGCAATTAGAGACCTTGAATGTAGAAGCATAAGTGTATTTCAGAGTTTAGTAAGTGTTAAATGGTGGGTGCCAGGCTGCTCGCTTTTGGAGGGGCACAGTAGTGACTGTGAAGAGGAATGGCCAGAGCAAAAAGAGTATTGCAATGAGAATGCTGATGAGAATGGCCATCCAATAATGGTGGGGAAAGTCTCGTTGCACTGGTGAGGCAGGAGGTGGTGCAGAAGATTGAAGGCAGAATAACTTGTTGTCGTCAGTCATTATGTTCAAGAGTGGCAGTTTTACTTTTGGTATGAGTCGCAATAGGTTCAGGGATGGCAGCTGTAAATGGAAGAGGTTGCTGCGAATCTGATGGTTCAACTTTTTTAATCTGTGACATGTGGATGCACACAGGAGAGCCTTGGAGTCGAACTGCTAAAGAAGTGGTGAGGAGTAATAGAAATGGTCCTTTCCAACGAGGTTGGAGAGCTGTTTTTCGAGAAAAGTACTTCACATAGACCAAGTCCACAGGCTGTAAAGAGGGCTCCAGGAAAGTATCTGAAGATTGTTGGGCTGCTGCAACCTGTTTATGGTATTGCTGTAAGACAGAAACAAGAGATTTACAGTAAAGCAAAACGTTAGTATCAAAATTATCAATTGCAGAAAAGGGTGGAGGCGGAGTCATAGAGAGATGCATGGGGTGTCCCATTATTATTTTGTGAGGGGAAAGGCCCTTAGTTGGGTGAACTTGAGAATGAATAGAAAGCAATGCCAAAGGGATGGTTTCTACCCACATCATACCCATTTCAGAGGTAAGCTTTGCTAGTCTGGTCTTTAGTGTCTGATTCATTCATTCAATAATGCCAGTGGCTTGGGTTCTATAAGGACAGTGACATTTAAGTGTGATAGTTAGCACAGAACCCAGTGCCTGGGTTAACTGAGCAGTGAAATATGTACCCCTGTCAGAATATATAGTGCAGGGCACCCCAAATCTGGGGATATAATCATAACATAGTTTCTTTGCTACAGTGACAGCATCATTTTTGGCACATGGATATGCTTTTAACCAACCAGAAAAACATCCAATACAGTTAATACATATTTAAAATGATTACAAGATGGCAGTTCAATAAAATCCCATTGCAAAGAGCAAAAAGACCCCTGAGATTTTGGCACAGGTTGAGGTAAGGCTCTAGACCCTTTTGCGATGTTATGTTGTAAACATACAGAACAAGTATTTACAAAATGGTGTACAGAAGCTGAAAGTGAGGGGGCAAACCAGATTCATAGAATCAACTTTAGTAAGGCCTGGATGCCAATATGAGAAGGTAAATGGTAAGCCTTTATAACAGAGAGATACATAGATTTTGGGCAGACAAGCCTGCCATCAGGATGTTGCCAAATGTTTTGTGCATTTTTAAAGCATTGAAACCTTTGCCAGGTCTCTCTTTCAGCTTCCGTAGCTTCGCACTGTAAAGCTTTCAAAACATCATGTATGAACAAAGACATCTGTATAGATTGTTGATAAATAGGCTGCACATTTTTTCCCTGAACAGCACCATTTAATGCAGCCTGTTTGGCAGCCCAATCAGCTAAGGCATTGCATTTTGTTTCAAAAGAGTCATCTGATTGGTGAGCTGCACATTTCACAGCAGCAATTTTTGAAGGTAAAAGTAAGGCCTTCAGTAAATTATCAACATAAAAACATGTTTTATAACAGTCCCATAGGACATCAGGAATCCCCACACTTTCCACAATGTCCCAAAATCAAGTACAACACCATAAGCATATCAGGAGTCTGTATAAATAGTAACAGTTTTTCCCCTCTGCATGTTTGCATGCATGCATTAATGCCACAAGCTTTGCTACTTGGGCTGAAGTGCCTGGTGGTAGCCTACCGGTAAAAATTACTTCATGTAGTTAGCATACTGCCCATGCTGCTATTAATTGGCCAGGTTCATCATGTAAGCAAGATCCATCCATGAAGAAGATGTAATCAGGATTAGTGAGTGAGGTATCAGCAAGATCGATCCTAGGAGGAAGCACAGAATTAATAACACACGCACAGTTATGGGGTTCTCCCTCAGTATCTGTTGGAACCAAAGAAGCTGGGTTTAGTGGTGGGCAGGAAACAGTTTGCAACACCAGGTTGCTAAGCAAGTTTATTTTATACTTAGTAAGTCTGGCTGGTGAAAGATACTGGGTTTTAGTCTTCAGAAGGAGAGCTTGCACAGCATGCGGTACTGCTAGCATGGTTTGATGGCCCAAAGTTAAGGGGCCTGCCACCTTTCTAATATTGCTGCTGCTGCCACTGCCCTAAGGCAGGGAGGGTATCCTGTCACTACTGGGTTTAGCTGAGTGCTGTAATAAGCCACTGGTCTATAACCTCCTGCCCGGGGTTGTGCCAGGAGGCCCAGTGCAAACATGTTTCGTTTCAAACAGAATAGGAAAAATGGTTTATTGTAATTGGGCAGACCCAGAGCAGGCGGGTTTATTAGAGCAGATTTAATAGCATGAAAAGCAGCTTCGTTGTCACTGGACCACGGCAAAGGATCAGTGGTGTCCTTCTTTAACAGAGGTAAAAGTGGCCCGGAAAGCTCAGAAAAATTGGAAACCCACTGTCTACAATATCCTGCCTGTCCTGAGCTCACTGTGGGAACAATAATGGACTGCTCTATCAAAGAGATATTACTGGTTGAATACCTTGTTCTGCTTCTTTAGATAGTGGGTATGGAGGTATGGAGGGTAACTGAGCACCAGGTTTTAACGTTATACTAATGGGAGTGGCAGATGTTAATAATCCAACATCATTATCATGTGTTGTTCACAGGGAGACAGGTAGCAAATCTAAATGCTCCAACATCAATGGGTCTGGGACTGTTAGGACTTGTAATGACACTGAGTCACTAAGAAGACTAAGAACTTCATTGTGGTTATTTTGGGGCACCTGAAAAAAAAACACCATCTTCAGTACAGAAAATGACGGCCCCCATTTTGCAGAGCAAGTCTCTGCCTAAAAGGTTTAATGGTGCTGATGGTCCTACAAGGAAAACATGTTCCCCTTGTAGGGGGCCCAAGGTGACTGGCGTTGGTACAGTTTCTTGATACTCTATAGGCAGTCCAGAGACTCCTACTCCTTTAGTATATTTGTTTGAAAGAGAAATACCTACTGCGGCAGATGAGGTTAACATGGATTTAGTAGCTCCAGCATCTATTAAAAAGGGGTGTCTACCATTTTTAAGTGTCAATGTGATGTATGGCCCAGTTTGGTCTACCAGCAGTAAGGGAAACAATTGCTGTTGAAGCTGTTCAAGTAATTCCTATTGTGCTTGAGGTTGATTATGGTTTTCAGACCAGTTTGGTGGAGTCCAGGCTGAATTCCACTGCTGCAAAAAAGGATTGGCCTGTTGTGATGTTTCAGATGCAAATGGGTTGCTGTTGCTGGCAGGGGGTGGCGCCTGTGGACCAAGGTATGGATAATTATTTTTTCAATAGCCTGCCTGTCCACAGTTATGACATTTAGACTGCTGCTGTGGGGTCGACTGCTGAAGTTGCTGATGATTGCCAGAATAGTTCTGGTTGTGATTTTGACTGCCCCTACCTCTTCCTTGAGAGTTTCCTCTCCTGCCCCTTCCTCTTCCTCTCTGCCCAAAAGCAGTGAACATATGAATTTGGGCATTCAATAGTTTATTTTGTAATTCCTTTTGTTGTTGGGCTAGCCGATCCGACAGGTATTGGGTTTGCATAACTAGTTCGTGCAAGCCTAGGCTGGGCCAATTAAGGCAGACCTCTTTAATTTATCCCTAAGCAGGGGTTTTAAACCATCAACAAAGGTAGCAGACAGACCACCAGCCACTGCGCCCTCTGTGGGTTCTGGGTAACTGGGGTATGCCTTAAAGGCTTCAGTTAACCAGTTAAGAAAGTCCTCGATGGACTCATCTTCCTTTTGTACTACAGCTTTGATTTTTGACCAGTTGGGAGTTGATGGGACAGTTAAAGTAATGGCATCTATTAGACATTGTTGTACTGACTCAAACCCATTGTCACCTTGTGTACTGTGCTTGGGGATGGGAGTAGGAATATTTGCATGACCCCATATTTTTTTAAACAAATCAGGAGGGACCCCATACTGCAGTATGGCTCGAACTTCTTCAATCGTAGGATGTTGAAGGTTGACATGATCTGCAAGTACTCTCTGGAATTTTGTCAGATTGATACGAATTGATGGCAGTGACTTTGTGATTGCTTGAAAGTCCACTGCTGACCACGCCCTGGGCACAACTATAGTAGCAGGGGCCTGATTATCGCGGCTGTGGGCGGGATTATGGATTTCCCTGAGTGGCATTAAATGATCATCATCCTCCAAAGAGGAAGAGGGGGTGGAGTCCGGGTTGAATTTGTCCGGACCATAATAGACATCCTCGCTATTAATAACTATTGGATACTGGCCAGAAGGGCCCTGGCGGTAGGAGCGATGATGTCCTCCCCCTTCCAGTATCTAGACTTGGGCCTGAAGTACATTTGATGGGTAGCTTTTTTCCTCTATTTTTCTTGTCCTTTTTTCTATCTCTTAAGTCATATTGCGGTCCCCCAGAAGCCCCATGTGGTTGTGATGTGGAGTCTGGGCTATATTGTTGCGGGTCAGAATGCCGACGTTCCAGCTGAATGGACTGAACGTCCTGCTGCTGCCGTGGATGAGTAGTTTCCCTGCTTTGTTTTGGCGGGTCATGTGGCTGTCAATTAGCAGCGGGTAGTGGTTTGTCCGCCACATAGGCAGGTGGGGCAGTGGGAGGAGGAGGACAGAAACATACATTATCATCTTCAGAGGATTCAGTGATTTGTAACTTAGCCAATTCTACCACCGGGTAGAGGCCCTTAATAGGGGGTTCTTGCAGAGGTTTGCCATTAACAACATCTAGCTTCTTTGCCGTATAGGCTAAGTCTCTCAATTGTCACTTAAGCCTTTCTTGATTATTCTTTAAACTAGAAACAATGGAATCTTTTTGCCTATCTTTTGCCTCAGCCAGCCAATCATTGAACCCTGCCCAGCACATCCCAGGGACCCTTTTCCCTTTCTTTTTTAACTTAGTTTGTAAATTTCACAAAATACCTCTATTAAAAGTTCCCTGTTTTGGGGAAAGCAAGACTACCATCACCTTCTGTGAGAGAGACCCACTGAGACAAATACAAGCAACTGTCTCGGGACACGCAAAAATACATATAACCTGCAGGAGTTCCTTTTTCTGTCTCCTTTAAATGTCCCACACTCGCTCCCATGATCAGTGGTGATCAGTTTTATTTATTCTGTTTAACACAGAAAAGAAAACAATGGTCAATGTCGCAGTATGCCACACTCACACATGCATATTTATGTTCCCAGACTTTTTCGATTCATCCCTCAATCACACATCAGATACATGCACAGAAGTGAGAAAATCATGCCACTTACCTTTGGGCTGAAAGAGAAGAAAGCATGTTAAAAATATACTTTAGGTGCCCTGTGATCGTTTTACAAAGTTTTTTTTTTTTTTCTTCAAACAAGGCACTGGTGGAGATACTGTTAAAAAAAGACAAAACCTTGTCATGGGCCCATAGACCAGCACATCCACCAGCCCTGAGTGACTGCAGCACAGCCAGATCAGATCTGAGTAAACAGCACCAATTTGTAAAATAAAAGACAAAAGACTTCCTCTCGTTCAGCAACCTTTATAACACATGTGCAGGAGCCTCTGGGAAATACCAGGGTGACTCCCCAAACAAACAAAGACTGTAGCTTATCTTCTTCTTCTTTCGGCTGCTCCTGTTAGGGGTCACCACAGCCAAGGGCACCCACAGGCAGGTGCAAGGGGGTGCACTTTCACCCCCCTGGAACCAGCTGGCTGAGAAATTAATTTTATTTTAATTAAAAAAGAAAACAACTTCTTTTGTTTTGTTTTTTAAAGGGCATTCCTCTTTAAGAAAGCCCTTTGCATCCTGTCCAGTCACACAGATGCAACAGATGTTTGCAACCTGTTTTTGTCTTCTGTGTCTGTGAGACCGATGGTTTGCATCTTCGTCTTTCGCGCCTACCGGGAATTTGAATTTCAGAGGATGTTTGGACTGCGGTTATGCCGGACGAATGTAGGAGTGAAAGGTAGGTGTGTGCGTGTGTGTGTTTTAGTGTTTAAGAGATGTGTGTGCATGTAAAAAATAGGTAGATAGCAGACTGTGGATGTAACAAGTAGGTAGGGGTGTGTATGTGTGTATGTAAGAAGTAGGTGTGTTTGTTTGTATGTAAGTGGAGAGTGGTTGGTAGAATTTTATCAGATTTGCTCCCTTCCCTCCTGTATTTACCTCCTAGCTAAGTATTTATTATAATAGGGGGAGGTTGGCACAATGGTTAAGGTGTTTACCTTATAGACACAAGGTACAGGGTTTGATTCTCACTTGGAGTAATTGGCTAGGCTTGAAATGGCCCACAAGGGCAGTTAGTCTAGTACTAAACTATGAACCTATAAAGCCTCTATATAATGAGAATTAATTTTTCGCTATCACTTTGTCATTAATACTGGAAATGGTGATTCTCACTTCTAGTATCAAACCCTTTCTCCGTGTCTAAACTTATGAGAAGAAAATGTAATTTTCTGTCATTCTACATGTCACGAACAGCATACTAATATTAGAATGAATCTATATGTGAAAGCACTAGCCTGATATGGGTGTATTAAGCACAGTATAAATGTTTTATTCAGTCCACAGGGATGGGCATATAGTTTCTGTATATTTTAAAATAAAATTAGTCTATATAATGAATAATCAAGTTGCTCTTTTAAGGGTTTAGGAATAACTGATGTAAGGCTCATTTCAGGAAACTGAGGACATTTCTGGTACTATTGAAAGCTTGGACTAAAAGAACCAGTCATTAGGGAGATACGTTTGTAAAATTCTAGGATAAAATGAACCAGGCTGTGAGTTTCATATTTTTCACTTTAGTGATACTTCCGATTCCTTAACCATGAAGAGTTTTATTAAATCTTTGACATAATTTATTCACATTTCATTTTGAATAGTTGTATATATGAAGTCCAGTAAATTGTTTTCATTCTGTACTGCTTCCTTAATTTGATTAAAAATTTCAGACTGATTTCTCAAGTAAGTGTGTCTTGTACTCTAGTGTTGATTGAATTTGCACTTGTTTTATTTCTTATCCCTCTGATAAAAATTAAATGAGCTATACTTTTACATAGATGCACTAATGCTTTATGAGTCCTTAGAATCAATGAGTAGGTCTTAAGTTTTAATTTATACAGAGACATCACTGACTTATAGTCCTATAAGGTTTGAGCCATTTCATGACTAGGAGAAAGAAAATAATCATGCCCTTCTTATAGGCTCCTACAGATCAACCGAATGCATTTATCAATAAGAGAATATCCCTCTTCTGAGGATATACATTTTTTTAGTAGCCCAGGTTTTAATTCCACAAAACAATATTTTAGTAAGTTCAAAAGGACAGTGAACTTTCATTAACAAAATTAATGCACAGAGTAAATTACCTGGGTGAAATTTCTTTAAATGAGTTACAAAGGAACATGTTTCCATGCCATAAATGATAAAACTAGAGCAATCCTTTAAGGATCTAAAATGGCATGATTAGCTGAGACAGGGCTATAGTATACAGTAAGGAGTTATATATAACAATGAATGTGTTTGGGGACAAAAAGAAGTTTCACTCATAAATTAAGCTGATTCACATTGCTGTTCCAAAATAAAAATCTTAATGTTTCATCAAGCTGTAGTAAATCAGATGTCAGAAAATAAATATGAAAAGGTGTATGAATAACAGACCAATTAGATAATTACTACTGGTCAACATGTATTAGCTGCAACTATGGATCTTTATACTCAGTTCATTAAAATAAGGTAGTAGATGGCTGCTATGCATTAATATTCTACTGGGATATTATCAGGGACTAAGGTAGTTGTTTTTACTTTCTTAAGCTGCTTTTTGATTTGGTCTGTAGAGACTGATGAGTGAAAGTTTCTGTAGTTTAATTTAGTGTTGTGGTGCAGTGTTTTTTTGTTTTGTTGATTTAATACTGAAGTTGCAGCCTGAATAAAATGGATATTCATTTTCAGAACACTTTGTAATTTGGCTCCTGTAGTAAGGGGTTAGGCTGTGTATTTTTGCTTAGTTTGATTAAAGTATTAATTGTATTCCAAAAAAGTTTAGGGTTATTATTGCTTTTGTAATGTAATCGGCAAAAACAGCTTTTCTTTTCTTTCCTTTTCTTTTATTTCTCAGTGACCTACAGTTTTGGAATTAAACATAATTTATTGTATTTTCCAGCTATTCCATGCTTTGCCTCTAGCTGTTTTATTTGCTAGGTTTATGTAGTTAGCCAGGGGTCATGTAAAGTTTCACTTTTTCTTTTTGTGTAGGAGACGTAGGGCAGGATTCACGAAGCCTCCGTGTAAGAGATACATGGCTTACACAGAGGCTGCAGTTAAACGGTGTGACATCAGCATGTCATGCATATGCATGAGGGCATGCTGAATCACACCTAAGGCTAACACGGTCCGTGTAAGACAGTAGGGGGCGTGTCCGTAGGCCGAGCCCTGCAAGCGGACACGCCCATAGAAGAGTAAAAGTGCCCAAAGTAAACACCCACGACAGAGGCCATGGAAATGTGAATAAACACAACACAACACATGCCCCCACAGACTATGAACATAAAATATATAAATTAACATGTTATATATTTTTTTTAAATCGTAAAGATGTTTGCCCGTGAGTGCGCTCGTTTGCGCGAGCATGCCCGTAGCTTAGCCACAGTTAGCAGTCAGTGGAAAAGCATATAAGAACTAATTATGCAAAGTAAGCCAAGAAGCAATAACGTAGCGGTAGAGACATCGGCTGAAGAGCAGGCATCCATGGTTCGAGCCCCCACAACATCAATTTTTATTTTTAGTAAAATAAGCACGAAACAAGTCCCTGACAAATATGTACACATATAAAATCATATTTTATATAAAATGTAATGAAATAGTCCATTTATTTTGAAGAAATGTGAGATAACAAAACAATAAAAAATGCGAGATGTGCCTATAGCTGAGCTGCAGTTTAACAAGGTGAGTGCATCTGCCTGTAGGTGAGCAGTGGTTTAACAGGTGCAAAATGAGTGCCTGTGGGTGAGCAGTGGTTTAACATGCTGAAACTGTGTGCCCCTAGCTGAGCTGAGCGTAATATGCATGCTGACAACCAAATGAGGCGTAAACCAGCGTAACCCGTTTGAACGGAGATGCACACCGCACTAACAAGCTAACCAACGGGCAACGTTGAGCAAGCTGTAACAAAACTGCCTTTACACAGACACACCCCCTAGCCTGTCTAGACAGTCATAAAATATAAAAAGCAGTGGCCAGGTTCGAACCCAGGATACCATGCACCATAGTCAAGGTACTGAACCACTAAGCCATGACAGCTGTACTTAGAAATGCAGTAATAGCAAATATATAGGAATGAATAGAAAGTGGAGCATGACAAAGCAGGTTTTGTGTAGTTGATACAATTCCAAAATGGCCAATCACAGATAAGTGCGAGAAAAACGGCATATATAAGCCCCATAGGCGGGAATACACAGCATAAACAATTGTAGAACTGACTTGCAGCCAGAATGTCAGGAGTAGGTGAGGGTAGTTGCTTTCGAGCACAGAGGTGGGGCGTTGAGGAGTCCAGATACATGGTCTGGCTCCTAGTCCACAATGATGAGGCCCAACTCATGCAGGGCCAGGTCCTGTGGGGAGTATATAGGGGTGAGGCGTGGGACCGGTTGGCTCATGATCTCACCAGTGCCACAGGGATTCCAAGGACTGGTGAGCAGGTCCATCACCACCATGCAGACCTGTAGAGACGCAAGCAGGACCAATTGAACCTTTGGATCCAGGAGGCCCGGCAAATGCCCAACGCCCCACTACTGAGTAAGTTACATTTAATTATGTATGTAAGAAATGAAATTAGCTGATATTATGGAGATGTGTATTCCAATATTACTTCATTTATATTACAGCTGCAGGTGTCCGTTCTGCGAACCGCAGAGCCTATGGCGATAGGCTGGTGCGGTTGCGCCACCAGGCAGGTCAATAATCCACTCCCAGTAACTGTAAAGAAATATAAAAGTATGACAGTTAGCAAAAGAGTGCAGTGTAGTCACTAAGTAATAAAATGTGCAAGTAACAGTGTAAAAGTGTTTGCAAGTATTGCTTGATTACAAAAGTGTGTTGCAGTCTGTAATCCAAACAGAAAAATGAAAATGTCTGAAATAAAGTCTGAAATAAAGATGCCCCACCTGTAATATAATAGTACACAACCTGCAGCAGGCTGAAAAGTACAGCTGCAGAAGATGAGCAAATCACATGTGTGAAATATATCCCTGTTGAAATACTGAAACATGACAGAAGTGAGACTGCTGGAAAGGATTGTAATAACTACAGGTAAAACATGTCAATAAAGGCTAGAAGTAAGTACCATCCTGAATAGTAAAATGAAAACAAGTGAGAGAGTGTGAGAAAGAGTTATGAATCCACCAATAAAGTAGTAATAACCCCTGAATAAAGTATACTGCAGTCAGTACAGAATGAAATGAATGTGACAAGTAGAACCAAACTGCGAAATGTGTTCAAAGTGTTGCTGCAGGTGGAATGTGTATCCCAAAATCTGGATATGTTGCCCTCAGTCTGCAATATGCAGATAGTATGATTGTCTGAAATATCAAACATCCACAGTTGTCTATAGCTATATAAAGCAAATGTAGCAGGATGATGTAGCTGAACAAAGCCAGATATGAACATGTATGAATAACAATAAAATGTATATTGATGTAGCAGTAACAGTCCTATCACCAAATTGAAGTAGTTATCATATAGGAAACTGTAGTTAGAACAGTAGTGTGTATATATCTGTAGCTATTAGAAATGTACAGCATATGTATTGGTATTTGAAGGTGTTAATAATATCTTCTTCACTCCACCCTATAACCACATATAATCCATTCCACGTGAAATTGGTATGTGCAGTCACAATTAACACCCCTGGACATTTGTCCTGTTGGGTCATAAATATTTGCATGTTCATTGATGCATCTGCCCTGTTCATACATCCAAACCTGATGGCCTGTTGCCATCAATCAACCCTGCATGTTGTTGGACTGTGTATTGCTGTTCAAATTATGCATGTGTTATGCTCGCTGTTCAATGGTGTGAATATCTGGATTTTTGGTTAATGGGAATACTAATGTATGCTGTTACAACTAATTGTGAATGGTATTGTATGTTACTAACCCAAACTGTCATGACATAATGCAAAACATAGGACGACAGGGAAGGCAGGTTCCAGCGGACCCACCTCTCCCACCTCAGCTGGCGAGTGCACCTGGCACTAGTGCCCAGTCTGGACCCTCCTCCGGTGGCCCTGTGCCACCTGCGGGTGGAAGCGCTGCAGGGGATGGGGCCCGTCTCCCCTCTGCAAGCATGGCCGGAGGAGAACCACCACTCACCCTCCGTAGCATCCGGGCTGTGGTGCGTAGGGAGATATTGGACTCTGTTCTTGGGCCCCTACGCCAGCTTGAGGCACAGGTGACACAACTTATGGGCATGCCTGTTGCCTGGCCTACACAGCCCCGTCCTGGGCAGTGAAGGAACAGTGGCAACTGCCCATGGGTGGGGATATCAGTTCCACTTGTTGTAAAAGCAAGGTGAGGCCGATGCCAATAAGGAGATGAAACAGGCTCCAAACAGACTCCAAAACAAAGACTTACAGGTACCAACCAACTCCAAAATTCCACAAAGAAAACTCTGTACCAACTTAATATCGAACACTGCTTTATATCAGTTCCACTGTTGCCATCTGTGGGATCATGGGCTCTGGATATCCAAACATCCGTCCCCGTCAATTGTGTAACCCACCCACATGTGTCATACACCGCCCCTGTATGCGTCTTGTTTGTCTTGTCTGTTGACCTACCCAACCTACCTCCCCAGCTATACCGACTTCCTTCACCTGACATACCACTCTCACCTGAAAAAAAAAAAAAAAAAAAAGGGCACTCTGTACCCACAAAAAAATTACACCCCATACATAGCTGCCCATTCTGCACATATGTCTGCTGGACATGGAAACTATCAATTACAATTGGCTGTACAACAAGTATTATTGTTGTCCTGTCAACTCTCTCAGGGGTGGAAGGTTTCAAATGTCACACCAAATTACATACTTATGCACAGCTGTTGCTGATGAAGAAATGGGCAGCTATGGGCCTTACCTACATCCCTCCTGCAAAACCCGAGCTTGTTTCCCCTACTGTCTTACCCTCTTTGTGACCCCTTTTTCACCACTTTCCTGTCTCCCCATTTTCATTTCTTTCAAAGAAAATAGCGCGGGTATGCACAAGAGTAAGCACATTTAAGCCATTGTAAGAGGGTGTGCGCAAGAGTAAGCACATTTAAGCGGTTGTAAGTGGGTGTGCGCGGAGCTGAATGCCGGTGCGCATGCGTGAGCTCCACGCAAACCAGCGCTAACCAGGTTACAACTGCTTAAAAGTGCCTTAGTCACTCTGACTGACAGGTCCTGTAGTCAGTTCAAAAGCAAAATAAAATCCCACTGTCAGTCCCAAACCCAGGACCTTGGAAACAGTAGTCTGCATGACTTACCACTAAGCCATGACTGTTATACAAGAACATTGTGCTAAAATAAATATATCATGTAATAGTAGGAATGAATGTAAAGGGAATATAGGATGTGTAGTACACAAAGCATGTCATGTATATTTACTGTCAAATCTAGTGGATATCTATGATAGTAGTGTGTGAACAGAAACAGCCATGCTAGTTGGTAGCTAGTAGGTAATAATGTCACTGTAGCACCTTGCAAGCCACACACATACTCACAGCAGGATAATCACTGCCCATACCCCTCAACCTGTTATAGGAACACATCCGGACCAAGTAAATAATATGTGGAGCAAAGGGCCAAAACCAGGGACACATTACAAATAATGATACAACAAACTTAGACAGTTCAGAGAGTAACAGGTTCTGCATTTTGTGGGATGTTTGGAAGGGTATGAAGTCTGAAACTTAAATGTTTATCACTATATTCTGACTTGAGCCCAGAGTGATTTGCCAGAAAAAGCTGTGCATGAGATATTGACCAAAATATGAGGCAGAAATGTGGACAACCTGCAAATATGTGTACACATGAGAGGTCTGACACCACCATATTTGAATAGTTAAGAGCCTAGACATAGCAACAGTGACTGAGTTACAGGGATGCCCCACAGACTCCATGTGAAATGTACAAACAGTAGGCAGAAAGGTGTTACAACACATGCAATGGTAACTATGAAGTCCTGAAAGTATGCACCACTTGCATGGCAGAAAAAGTGTAGTAATTCATATGTTCATGCTATCCCACAGTCTCAACTGCAGCATACCAGACAATTTAATGGGTGTACCCCACTGATATGTACCATTCCATGAGGCAGATAACAGATGCACCTGAGAGTCTCTGGGGCCTGCTCAGCAGCATACTCAAATACCCTAATAGATGTCAAGGCCCACACCATGGCCAGACCACACTGCATGCTGTAGCACCCTAGCAGATATAGCAAGCATTCCAAGGTGTGAATGTACATGGAAAATAGGAAAGCCACAGCAGCACACTACAGTCAGGACACCTAGCAGGCATACAAGTAGTGACTGTAAAGGGCAAATATTGAAGCCATAGCAACAAAGTGCAAGAGCCACTGCTATACACCAGTTACACCACATGTCCCACAGGAAAGCACACACACACATTAACAGTAGTAGTAGTCGTAGGTGTCAGTGTACATACACAGTTAGTACAGGAAACTGGAGAAATGAATGGAGAAATGTTAATCTACAACACAGCTGGAAATATGAGAGAGATACCAACCTTTACACTCACAGAACATTGTCCACAGCATACCAGCATGGTCCCTGCCCTTAAAATCTGAAAGGGCTACACCTATCTCACATACCTTTTTCTAGCACTGTTCTGAAATCACAGTGAGAACTGCAATCAGTACACAACTGGCTGCATGCAATTAGCAAATGCTGGCTAACAATTGGTGCAGAGGCCATCACATGGACATATGCAGATACCTACAAAAGCATGCTGTACTGCCAGTCCACACATGCAATACTTTCATTGCACCCTGAGGAGGAAGTGAGAGACAGAGAGAGAAAGAGAGACAGAGACAGAGAAACACAAATTTAAACATACACTACAAAACTGGTCAGCAACAGTCACCTGAAAGCTGACAACTGGCAAGTGGAGAAGCAGGACACAAAACCAGATGGCAACACAAGCAGCTGTGACAAACACAGGTAATGTAAAGTAATACTATAAAGGTCTACATACTGTGAACCCTACATATGTGTCATTGGTCTGTATCCATATGTATATGAAGATGTGCAAAGGGCAGGCGACATACAGCAACTATCAGTGAAGGCTGTACATACATTTGTATGTGAGAGCATCGATGTGCACATATCAATGTAGGTTGAATGTAGGTTGTAGTGCAATGTACAAAGTAGGTTTCACAGTTATGTATGTTTAACAGTATGTTAGTGTGTGTATACAGTATGATAAACAAACATGTTGATATACCTATCTATCATATGGATACGTATGTATGTCAAAATATGTATGTATATATATATATATATATATATATATATATATATATATATATGCATATATGTATACATAGAGAGAGATGTAGGAATACATAGACAGATGTAGATAGATAGAATATGTACAAATGTATATATGTAATACACACATACAGATATAGATATATGTAGATACATATACATAGACAGATCTGACTATCTACAGGTATGACTGTATATGACGACCTCAACACCCCCTGTCCCACCCCCTCTGTCACTCTCACCCCCTCTCTGTCACACCCCCATCTCCATTTCTATAGCAATATATGTACATCAATATATATGTGTATATGTATACAGACATATATATATATATATATATATATATATATATATATATATATATATATATATATATATATATATATATATATATATATATATATATATGTATACATATAGATATATCTATATACAGATATATATATATATATATATATATATATATATATATATATATATAGAGAGAGAGAGAGATATTCTGAGTGAGGCACATGTGTACAGATGTATTGCAACAGGTGCCTGGTGACAAAGGCATGGAGTGAACACCAGTGTCAAAACTGGAGTACCATACCCCATTTCAAATCACCTACACCAGTAACCACCAGATATGTGATTGGCTGCCCACCACTGCATGTGTCAGGGGTGAACAGGGTCATAAATGTGTACAATAGTCCCCCCAATGATATTCATAGTGGCACACTGTTCCTGGAATACCTGCATATGGTATGTGTCAGCAGACATGGTGTGTCAGCTATGGACATGTAGGTCAGTGTACCCCTCCACACCACATAATGGCTGCCATGGTATGTATTTCACATGACAGCTACAGATATGGAGAAGGACACAGTGACATGTACAACACTGTGACAATGCACTCAAACACATTACTAATGCACAGTGACTGACAACACCACAGAGTACACACATACTACCCACATAGAGGTTACCACTCCTGGATTTACATACTTAAGTCACACCCATGACAGATGTCCAACAACCATAGTAACACCTCACACCATCCACAACCTAAATGACTGCTGTGTGTCATCCGTGCCACTGCATTAGAGAGCCCATTTGGAGGTAAAGGTTCCAACCCACAGTTAAGACATACCCTGCAATAAACCACACAGTGTTAAGAAGCAAGACTCCCCATGAGTACATGTCACACATACCCCTGCTGAATGTTAGTCAGATAGGTAATATGCCATATGAGTCACCCTGTGTAACTGTTTGACAGCAGCAGGTACCATCACACCACATGTGTCACAATGGTCAGGGTAGCAGAACAGTATGCTGCTGTAGTCCCAGGGGCAATAGCATATTGTATAGTATTGTATTGTAATGTATTGTATTGTGTTGTATTGTAATGGTGTGTTGAGGTGCCTCCTTTGTAGAGTGGAACCACTGCTGCTGTGCGCCAGTGTACAGGTACATATCCTGTAGTCAGGCTAGTGTTACATGGCACTTCTATATGTGTGTTTAGCTCCAGTCGGAGTTCATGTAGCATGCAACCGGGGATACCATCAGGTCCCATTCATGTTGTGTATTCTGCTTTCCTGAGGGCAGCTCTCACCTGGACATCTGTGATGACAGGGAGGTTACAGTCAGCTGGGATAACTATGTCTTATTTTGGGGGAGAGGGAGGGGTGAAACCTGCACTGAACCTGTCTGCCACAATGTTGTCAATATCTGTGGTTTCAATGAATTATTTGTTGTTGTGTACTAACTATGAGCATAGTGGAGGGATTCTGACCAGGTTGCTAACATAACTGAAGAAGGCCTTGTGGTTATCTGTAGTGTCCCTCTTGATTTCCCTCTCAAAGTTGCCCATGGATATTTGTATGAGGGAAAATAGATCCTTACTAGTGCTGCTCAGACATGCCTTCCCTTTATGGAATTATGCTCTGTCTTGCAGTAGCTTCCATCTTTTGTAATACAATCTGTCTATGGCTGGGGTCCACCAGACAGGATGCTGTCCCTTTGTGGAGAGTGTCTTGGTCATATATGGGATTGCATGATCCATGCATTCTCGGAGATGTCCGTAGAAAGCATTTGTGAAGGGGTCAGCATTGTGGGTTGTGTCTTCCACTGGCCCAGTGGGCTGAAAGGATACCATGTCACTGTTACAAAGTGTAAAGTTTGCATTTGCAATGTTATTCACTATAGTCGTTTGTGCTGGTGGTGGAGGTGGTATATGTATATCCAGGGCAATTAGTTTGTGGTCAGCTCCCAGTAGTTGATGATGTAGCCCATACAGTACCTAGATACAAACCCCCAGAGTGAGGAGGTGCTCTGGACCTGAATCAGTGTTCTGACTGCTGGGGTTTGATAGTATGTCGTATGGAGTGTGTCAGGTACTGTTGCACAGTTGCTGGCTGAGCACTGATACCTGGCCATTCACATGTGTATCCACCAATAGACAGACAGACAGATGCTATATATGTGAGATATGTCGTATCATAACAGTCGAGTAGCATGTTTGCCAAATTCTGCTGACATATATTGCTGATATCAGGTTATTTCCTTTTTCAGGAACATGGCTCACCCGCGAAATCCAGCTTACTCCACAGCTGAGGATGAGGAGATACACCAGAGCCTGGTGCAGGATTATGCAATACTCTTTTCCCGCACCAGCCAGAATCAACAGGAGAGGGCTGCACTGTGGCAAGACCTGGTCCGTCGGGTAAATGACATAGGCATGCATAATAGGACATATGAGCAGGTACGACATCACTGCAGTGATTTAATCTGAAATGTCCATCAGCGTGCGTCGGATATCCACAGGCAACAGGTTGCCACAGGTGGTGGGGTGGCTACACATCCCCCACTCACCAGACTGGAGGGACTACTCATGAGTGTAGTGGCTCCAGTCCGCCAACAACAACAACAGCAGCAGACATGCATTATGATGGAGGCTGGAGCCATGCAGCAGCAAGACTATGAGCATGCAGATAATATGCCATATGTATAGTTGACTGTTGTGTACACTGGTAGTTAATACATGTGTGAGGTGTGTCCTTGGTTTGTAGCTGTCATCATAGTATTTAATGTGCAAGTGCGATATCCTCAATATCAGCAGCTGACCTGTGAAAGGTGACTGTTGTAATACTGACCTGTATCATACTCAGTAACAATGGCACAGTTGTGCCCACTGACATTAGTTTCCTCACTTCTGCAGGTCCCTCCGGTGTAACAGCAATGCAGCCTATCCATGCTGGTGAGTGTGTATTAACAATACCTTTAATAGTCTTGATAGTAGTAGTAATATTAGGCTCACTTAGTAGTGCTCTATGTATGCATGCAGGTGTGTCTGTGTCTGTGTGTTGATATCTCACATACGGAGTAGTGTACAACTGTGTGCAACTGTGTGCAACTGTGTGCAACTGTGTGCATGTGCACGTGTGCATGTGTGCACGTGTGCATGTGTGCATGTGTGCATGTGTGCACATGTGCATGTGTGCATGGGTGCATGTGTGCACCTGTGCATGTGTGCATGTGTGCATGTGTGGATGGGTGCACGTGCACATGTGTGCATGTGTGCATGTGTGCATGTGTGCACCTGTGCATGTGTGCATGTGTGCATGTGTGCACATGCACATGTGTGCATGTGGGCACCTGTGCATGCGTGCATGTGAGCACATGTGCATGTCTGGACCTGTGCATGTGTGGATGTGTGCATCACTGGTAATATTGTGTAGACATTGTAAGCTGTGTTTCCTGTTTCCCTCCCACAGGTTCTGGTGCTGCTCTTGTGTCATGCAGTAGGGAACCTGAATCAGGTGCCATGGGTACTGATAATGGTATCTGTGTAATGGCACAGGAAGGTATGCCAGGGTCCATCATTGGTCAGCCGATTGACAGTACACAGCTGTCAACCCCATCAGTTATCCTGCCAATACACCCTTTGTCACCAATGTCCCTAGGTGATGGACAGCATACAGTGGGCATTGACCAGGGTAATGTGGTATCTGTGGCACATGCCTCCCCACACAGCAGCAATGGGCATGGCCCTGAGATGGTACCACACAGACAGATGTCCAGGGGTTCTCGTGGGAGCATCCTTGGGCGTACTGCCCCTGTCAGACGTGCCCACAGAGGTCTTACGACCTCAGCTATGTTTCAGGCTGTTATGCAGGCACAGTCACGTATGGAACGGTACACCAGACAGGGTCTGAGGGAGCTGACAGCATGTCGCACAGCCATGACTGACAGTATGTGTGACATTGCGGCTGCCATCCGTAATTTCACCAATGTCATAGACAGACGTTGTGGGGACATATTAGACCGGCTCCACAACTACATGTCCATGAGCCAGGGCGATGGTGGATGGTTGAGGCGTCAACGTGGGCATATGCCAGCAACAGCAGCAGTTGGCAGTCATCACAGATGACAACAGGGCCACGGCTGCCCCCATAGTGCCAGCAGCAGCCCCAGCAATGCTGGGTCTGTGCTGTCATCAGACCGCCCCAGGAGACCACGTGCACGTGGCTCTGGCCAGGCCCGACAGGGATCTGTGTCCAGTCAATGAACACCTGCTTCTGATGACAGTACCCAGTCTGGGTTGGTACCGGATAAGGTCCGTAGCACCCCTGCAAGGCACAGGTACCGTGTCCGTGGCCAGAGACACTGATCTGTATGACCTGGCAGGTACAGTCTGTGGCTGTCCACAAACACCAGTATATGGCAGCCATGAGGTGGAACTGTGTGCATCCATACACACACACATGCAAATTAACAACACCTAGGGCTACCACATACACACACACACTGCATCAACATTGCCCCACGTTGTACTACTGTCCCTCACCAACACACATACACATACATGTCAATTGGTGGTATAGGTGGCTGACTCAGGCATACCAAGTTCACACCCTGTGCATATGATGAAACTGTGCCACCTCCTGCAATCTGTAACATCAGTGCAGGTACAGGTTAACATGTTGCTGATGTACAGGGTGACTACATAGACGTGTAGCAATAGTATCATGTTGTTAACAGTACTGTGTGCTGAAATAATTGTGGGTATATCACAGCATGCCTGATACAGTAAGGGTATGATTGTCATGTGCTGTTGTCTACACCCATGGTAAGTACCATAGTGTATCATCTGCACATGTTGGCATACTGGTGGTAAGGATGTCAACAGAAGGCTACATACATAGGTAGCACAGGAGATAAGGTAATGAAAGTATTAATACGCAATGATGGACATGTAAACTGCAAGTGGCATGTTGCCCACACTGGACTCTGCAATGCGGATGTTTGAGGATGTTGATATGTGTGCAGTACTACACGACTGGTACAGGACACACAGGAGCACCCTAGCACTGCAAGCTCACATCTCATACCATGCTAGACAGCCCCAACACACAAAACTAACTGTCACAGGAGGGAGAGTCCCCATACATGTCAGGGATACTGTGGTGGCAGGCCAGGTAGCATACATCCTACTAAGTATGGAATCACTGAGTGAAGGCTCAGTGTCTGTTATTTGACATGTGTATTACTGCAGGTATGAGCACATGGGTTTCCATCTAGTTATTGTACATCCTGATGGTACATGGTCTGTACACTTGTGTGCGCTGAGACTGGACCCTAGCCATCTGACCTGTGTATTTCCATGTACATGTGCATAGTGCCTGCATATTTGCAGTGTTACCTACTGAAAGTGGTACAGCTTGTTTGTTGTACAATGGACTACATGCAGCCCTGCTTACTGTAGCTTTGTTTGCATGCATGTTTGCTTGCAATTACCCTGGAATACTGATCCCACCTGCAATGCATAGTTACAGAGCTTCTGTTGACTCCTAGTGACATCTGCATAGCTTACTATATGTATGTCCATGTCTCACTTGACAGAACGTCACTGCTTGTCCTGTTCACATGTACGTTGCCTGTGACACATTGCATATGACTTACCTGGCATTTGTCCACGTGAGCAGTCATATATGCCACTGCTAATTAATCACAGGCACTACACCCTCACATACTCATCTTCTGTTGAACCACCTGCTTCTCTAGGGACCTGTCAGCCCTGGGCTTTCGGATATTGGCAAAGGCTCTTGCTACCCCCATAGTGCCTTTGTTAGGCAAGGCGCAAATGACAAACCCACCTTCATAGGTATCACAAGGGATAAGAAACTAAGAGTAATGCTACTCAACGCCAGAAGTCTAAACCTCAAGATGCATGCACTCGAAAATCTCCTTAGCATGGAGAACATCGATATCTGTGCAGTAACAGATACCTGGTTCAGGGCTACTGAGAGCACCCCAGCACTACCAGGTTATACCTCATACCATGCTTTTCAGCCCCAAAACTTGGACCGAACCACAAAAGTAGGGGGAGTATTGATATTCATCAAAGATACCCACACCTCCAGGTTGGTGGCAAAGCACCAAGCATCAGAGACTATCCATGTGGAACTAACAATGGGTAAAACTGCCTTCCGGGTTATAGCCTGCTACAGACCACCCTCCCAAACCCAAGAACTGCACTCGGCCTTCCTGAGAAGAGTGGAAAATATGAAGGTCTCTCCAAACACCATTATATTGGGCAACTTCAACTACCCAAACATAGACTGGGAGCGTGACTCTAGCTCCAACAGCCTAGCCCAAAGATTCCTAGAATATATGAACTCAAATGCTATGGAACAACTTGTTACCACTCCATACTGGACCTTATCATCACCAACATGGGGACTCTATGCTCCAGAAGAGAAGTGTATCCCTCACTGGTAAGATCAGACCATAAACTAATCTCACTGGATATTCACATCCCGACCACACCCCCTGCCCAGAAAACCACAGTGAACAACTTCTCTAAAGCAAATTCACACTCCTCAAAACTGAGGTGGAAACCTTCAAAGCCCCCGGGCCTGTGGAAAATATGGACCAGACCGCAGATTCCTCTATAAACGCATTCTATGGACACCTTCAGGAATGCATGGATCATGCGATCCCGAATAAAACCAAGACCCAATCCTCCAAAGGCAGACGTCCTGTCTGGTGGACCCCAGCCATAAACAAACTATACAATAGAAGGAGGAAGCTACTAAATGATACAGCAAAATCCCAAAAAGGGAAGGCATCACTGATCAGTATTAGCAAAAATCTATGGGCACTCATAAGATTGTCTAGGGCCAGCTTCAAGAGAAAATTGCAAAGGACACTAAGGATAATCACAAGGCTTTCTTTAGTTATGTTAGGAACCCGGGTAGTAATTCCCAGATATGCTCAGAGGTAATCCAAAATGTCAATAGAAACACCAAACCCACAGACATTGCCAACATCCTAGCTGGCAGGTTCAGCGCAAATTTCTCCCCCCCTCCACACCGAAAGGGCAAATATTTATCCCAGCAGAGTGCTGCCCCCCTGACATCTCAGATGCTCAGGTAAGAGCCGCCCTCTCCAAAGCAATAAACACTGCATCAATGGGACTAGACAGTGTCCCGGGATGTGTCATACATGAACTCCAAGAAGAGCTACACCCAAACATAAAAATACTGTTCAATCCCAGCCTTACTACAGGATATGTGGCCAAAGAGTGGCGTACAGCAACAGTGGTCCCTCTAAAGAAAGGAGGTGCCTCAACAGATCCTGGACACTATCGCCCCATAAGCCTGGCTAGCTTGGTCTGCAAAGCTATGGAAAGGATCATCATGGACCTCATAAATAAAGATATTGGGGACCTACAGACACTGGATCATACCCAGTTTGGCTTTGTTAAGGGCAGATCCTGCCTCTCAAACCTGGTTGATTTCTTTGAAACAGTCACCAAGGCCATTGACGAGGGGAAGGTGGTCCACACAGCCTACCTGGACCTCGCAAAAGCCTTCGATACAATACCCTACTCGGGCATTCTAGAGAAGTTCACCAGCATAAATATAAACCCCTATGTCACTAGATGGATTGCACACTGGCTCAAGGACAGAACCCACATGGTTAGAATTGCTGGAGACATGCCAGACTCCAAACCAGTTACAAGTGGTGTCCCACAAGGCTCAGTCCTGGGATCTCTCTTGTTCAGTATATATTTATCGGAGGTACAGGCCAACACGGAAGGACTGTGGCTGACCAAATTCGCAGATGACTGCAAACTGGCCGCCATAATCGACTCTCCAGCCGACACAAGCATCCTCCAAAAGGGCCTCATAGAAACAGACAACTTGTGCCAGAGCCATGGCCTCAAGCTGAATGCCAAAAAGTGTATAGTCATCCCCTTTGGCAAAAACAAAGTGCCCACAAAGTACCAAATAGGTGGTAATCCATTAAGTACAGAAGAAGTAATTAGGGACCTGGGGACCCAAGTTGATAGCAATCTCTCATTTGACAACCAAGTAGCCAAAGTGGTTAGAAAAACATTTTATATAGCCCACCTCATCATGAAGGGATTCACATCTAGATCAGGGGAGGACATCGTGCCTCTTTACTCATCCCTCATCAGGTCCGTAATTGAGTACAATGCCCCTGTTGGGATGTACCTTACCAGACACCTGCAGCAACTGGAAAGACCCCAAAAGTACCTCACCAAGAGGATCAAAGGGCTCAAACAGATGCCATATGCTGACCGGTTAAAGAAACTCCAGGTCTACTCAGTGGCATACCGCCTGTTCAGAGGTGATCTGTGCCTGATGTATAAAGCCATGTCAAACCCGGAATTAATGGGCATGCTGCACCTCAGAATATCCAAATCCCATCGAGCTACACGCTCAAGAGACTTGAACCTCAGCACTGAAATAAATAGGACATGCTGGAGGGACAGATTCATAACCCAGAGGCTCCCTTCACTCTGGAATAAAATCCCAGTTCAGGTTAGGCAGAGTCCCTCACTGACTCTCTTCAAGAGGAATCTTGATGAGTGGATGGGACATTGTAGGTTTACCCCAGGTATCACTTCTGTGTCACTGTTAGACAGAGGCACAGTATACTAACCTCGAAAAAGGGCATAGCAAGATAAATTTGCAATGGATAGCGACAGCCAAACACATTCTGGCTAGGTTGATAAATGCCCTAGGGCAGTTAGTCTAGTATGAACCTATGAACCTATGAACCTATGTACCTTGTTCCCCATTGGCCCTATGTGCTGTTAATCACCATGGCAATCACAATACTATGGTAGCATGTGCAAAGGTCAGTTGTCAGTCACCTCTATGGTACAGTTGTGGAATATGTGGGTCATGTGGCAATGTCACAGCTGCCACATGTACACAGTCAACCCTCTCCCCTACACATGGACGTACAACATATGTATGAGATGGAACCACATAGCCAAACTGGGGACTAAGCACTCTGAACCCAGTACTGACATAACCTGTCAGGTGGCATGAAATACTACAGTGACTACAATACCAGTCTGATGTAGACCTACACTGACAGCAATACAAGCACGTGAACACACTGGGCCATTTTTGGAGCCTAAGAATAGCATCCTGCCTGAGCGGCAGACACATCTGCAGCTGGCACACAGGCATACGTTATGCCAGAACACATCACGCATAACACATAGCACACAAATCCTGTGTGCCAAACAGTCACAGCCTGTACGGCTAGACAACACGCCTGCTACAGTTGTGTTAGGTACCTCTATTGTCCAGTACAGTGAGGTCACGCTCACCAGTCTGGACAAGGTGAAGGTCACAGTGATATGCCCGTGGGGCACTATGGTCCACCACATAACACAAGCATACAGGTCAGTCAGAGGCATGGACACATATGACTCAGTCATTGTCCATGCCACTATGGATGACCTGTGATGTACCTCCCTGGACTACATGATAGGGAACATGGAAGGGCTCTCTGAGCATGTGGCACAGGCTGGTATGACCCTGACCTTGGTTGGCATCATGCCCTCACCAGGAATGCTGACGTATTACTGAATGCTGATGAATTACTGTAGCTACAACACCCTAGCTGAGAGGTTCCTAGCATGTAGTCACTGCATTGCTATGGAACAACTTGTTTCCACTCCCACAACAGGTGAAAACATGCAGCACCTGTTCATCAACAACATGTAAACTATATGCCCCAGACCAGATGTGTATCCCTCGCTGCTAGGTTGATACCATCTACATATCACACTGTATATACACATACCACATGCAGCACCCGCACAGAAGACCACAGTCATAATATTATCCAGTGCAAATACCATGTAATCACATGTGGCAGGCGTCAGTCATGGTAACTATTGAAGGTCACAGGTACATATGTGTATTTGGTACACACATACATCATCTGTGTCCATTGCCATTACTGGTTTAATCGATGTCATGCATTATTGTGAACAACAACCCACACACATGGGCATTCTGTGTGACAAAAACACATGTGGCATGTCTGGAATCCAAAGCCATAACTAACTGTGCTATGACAGTAGTGAGAGACGCAGTAGCAGAGCGTGCTATTTCATTACTGGGAGATTTGCCCTCTTCCGCTGTACTTGTAGGGTGCTGACATCATCTCTGTGTAGAGATTGGAATATGCAGCAGCTGGTGTGTTGTACTGGTTGGCAAAATGGTCAATTGTCTCAGACATGTAATTACACACACACACTATTTTCACCCTTTCTCACACCCACTTGTTATTTGCAGGATTCAAACCACTACCTAACTATATTATAACACTCAAGACAGACGCATTAGCAGAGTGCGCTATTTGCATTATTGGGAAGTTTTCCTTCTCCTGCTGTACTTATAGGGTGCTGACATCATCAGTGTTTAGAAAGGGGAATGTGCATCCTGTAGTGTGTTCTCCTAGTTGCCAAAAGGGACACTTCTTTCATACAGACTTGCATACACAATAACCCCCTCCACACATATTGAGCATTTGCAGGATTCAAACCCCTACTTAATTATGTCAGGACACTCGAGACGGACACATTAGCGGAGCGTGCTATTCGCATTACTGGGAGGTTTTTTTTCTTCTGCTCTACTTATAGGGTGCTGACATCATTAGTGTTTAGAAAGGGGAATGTGCATCCTGTAGTGTGTTCTCCTAGTTGCCAAAAGGAACATTTCTTTCATACAGACTTGCACACACACTAATCCCGTCCACACATATTGAGCTTTTGCAGGATTCAAACCACTACCTAACTATGTTATGACGCTTGAGATGGATGCATTAGCAGAGCGCTCTATTCACATTACTAGGAGGTTTTTCTTCTCCTGCTGTACTTATAGGGTGCTGACATCATCAGTGTTTAGGAAAGGGAATGTGCATCCTGTAGTGTGTTCTCCTAGTTGCCAAAAGGGACATTTCTTTCATACAGACTTGCACACACACTACCCCCCTCCACACATTCTGAGCATTTGCTTGATTCAAACCCCTACCTAACTATGTTATGACACTTGAGACGGACATATTAGTAAAGTGCGCTATTCACATTACTGGGAGATTCCTCTTCTTCTGCTGTACTTATAGGGTGCTGACATCATCAGTGTTTAGAAAGGGGAATGTGCATCCTGTAGTGTGTTCTCCTAGTTGCCAAAAGGGACATTTCCCTCACACAGACTTGCACACACACCAATCCCACTCACCATTCGCAGGATTCAAACCCCTACCTAACTATATTATGACACTTGAGAGAGATGCATTAGCAGAGCGCACTATCCGAATTACTGGGCATCTGCTCTGCACCTGCAGTATTTATAGGGTGCTGACATCATTATTTCTACAGAGGTATGTACATCTAGTACTACCTGTCAGGTGGGGGATTGCATATATATGCATTTACAGCCACCTACGTCAGGGTCAGATATGCACATCGCACTGGCAGGTTATGTTTTATACAATGCTTCGTGACCACCGGACCTGTAACACACAACACAACCAGTCCTGACCACCCCTCCCATGTCCAGGACACACACTTTGCTTCCCTGGGAACAGTGCCAAGATATGCAGGTGTTCACATACACCATTCCAGTTGTTAACGTCAGTTACAGGCATATTGTGTGTGGGAACTACTCAGGCCTCTACAACATTACCCTACAGCCACTACAATTTGTGAGTCCATGTGCTATGGCAGAACCACTCACCACAGCCACAAGGGGGAATACATATTGCACCTGACCATCTACAACATGGGTACTCACTGTTCCACACCAGAGGTAGACCACCATTGTTGATATCTGACCATACCCACCATTCCCTGGCCATCTATATCCCATCCCCACCCCCAGGCAAGGTTGTCACTGCAAACAAACTGTATTTATCAAAAGCAGACTTTACATTTGTGAAGACTGGGGTGGAAGACTTCAAAGGACCCATGCTGGGGGAGTATACAGGCCACTCTGCATAATCCTTGACAATTGCATTCTATGAGCATGTGGAAGGTGTGCATTGATCATGCTATCCCAAATATACCCATGACCGCTCCACAACAGGACACCTGTCAGATGTACACCAGCCATATATGAGCTGTCCAACAGACAGAGTCAGTTAATTCATTGCAGAGCAGTAGCCCACAGAGGGAGGACATCTCTGAACAGTACTGGCACGACACTTCAATCCCTCATAATCATCACTACACAGTGTTGACAGTGTAATTTTCCAGACAATGCAGATAAGGCTCCCCTCAGTCTGTTATTGATGCCCACTTACTGTTAGAGGTCCTCAGCAACCCTCTTCCAGCACACACCAACAACATGGCTGTGGCTTAGCAAATTCAAACCCTGGGATCTCCTCTGTGTCCCTGCTTGACAGAGGCACAGCACACTAGCCTCACATGGTGCCTTATGTGACCTACTTTACAGTGGCACAGTAGCCTACTGTACTGGGGAGGCAGACGCCAAACACACTCTGGCTAAGCTGTCATTCCCTAGGGCAAACAGCCTAGTGTTGACCTCTACACCCATATGTTTAATTGTCAGATGCACATTATTTGTTGCTGATAGACTGTTTGCAGGTATTTACTGCCATAGCATTCCCTGTTTGTATGAACAAATTGTGTATCTGTGGAAGATGTTTGCATATGGGAGGGATCCACTATATCACGTATGTCTCTGTAGTCATTTAACTGTGTGCACTGGGCAGATTGCTGTAATGTGGTTGGTTCCTGGAATAACACATACAAATACCAGATATGTGTGGCCAACTGCTAAACTGAGATTTGGCCTAAGTGTGTGAGCATGCCCAGTTCAGCCTTCCCATGGCATGTTGTCTGACATATGTCTCATTTATCAAAGTGTGCGAGCATGCCCAGTGTGAGCTTTCCATATGTTGAACTCTGCAGCCCACCACATTTGTGGATGAGTGTGAACTTCAACAAATATCTCCCGTTTATGGTTGTGTGTTGTGTGTCATGTTGTGTATTTACTGTCCAACTGCTTTGTGTGTGAACACAACAGGGATTATACTGTGGCTGCAGGGTTTGCATGGGATACTTTGCATACAGTTGTCAACATCCTTTCATACTGACCTAACACTGTAGTACCGTATAGTGTACTGGTTCAGTACTTTCACTGTGGTGGACAGTATCCTGGGCTTTAGTCCTATCACTGCTTTACATTTCCATAGTGAGCACAACAGCCTGGTTAGGGGCCAGTTGTGCACATCTGACCATGTTGCATTATGTTCAGATATGAACTACTTAAACCAGGCTTGTCCAACATTGGTAGTGTATTCCACAACATAGGTGTACATTTGCAAACACTAGCGATGTGCCCTAGGCCATTTCTAATGCTAGTCGGAGAGTGTGTTTGTCCTTCGACACACATTGTAAGTGGAGTTTGCCATGACATATGTCATGGTTAGTATACTGTGCCTCCATCTACCTGTGACATAACAGTGATATCCACGGTAAACCTACCATCTCCCATCCACTCATCAAGATTCCTCTTGAGGAGAATCGATGAGTGACTCTATGGATAACCTGTACTGGGAGTTTACTCATGAGTGGGGGTGGCTTCTGTGTTATGGATCATGCAGTCAGCTTGTCCTATGTATGTCAGTGCTGGGGTTCAGGTCTCTCATGTGCATAGCTCACTGCCATTCAGATTGTACAAGGTGCAGCATGTTCATTGATTCCAGCTTGGACATGGCTTTATACATCAGGCACAGCTTGCCTCTGGGTGGGCAGTATGGCAGTGTGTGTAGCTGCAGTTTGTTTAATCAGGCAACACATGGCATCTGTTCAAGCTCTTTGATACTCCTGGTGAGGTACTGTTGGGGACTTTACAGTTGATGGAGGTGCCTGCTGAGGTACATCCCACAGGGGCTATTGTAGTCAATTGTAACGCTAATGAAGGATGACTGCAGAGCCACAATGACCTCCCCTTATCTAGATCTGACAACCTTCATGATTAGGTGGGTATATGGTATGTTTCTGTAAACACTACAGCCACATGTTTGTCCAATGCAGGATATCTATCACCTTGTGTCCCCAGGTCTCTCATTACATGTTAAGTACGTAATGGGTTAACACCTATGTGGTAATTGGTGGGCACTTACTGTATATACACGGGGGTTGACTATACACTTTTCTGCAATTAGCTTGCTGACATGGCTATGGCACCAGTTGTCTGTTTCTATGTGGCCCTTTAGTGGGATGCTTGTGTCAGCTGGAGGGTCAGATATGGTGGGCAGTTTGTAGTCCTCTGCAAACATGTTCAGACACAGTCGTTCCATGTTGGCCTGTACCTATGGGACATATATACCAAATGAGGGAGGTCCCAGGACCAAGCCTTGTGGGATACCAGTTATATCTGGTTTGTAGTCTGACATGGCTGCAGCATGTCTGACCATGTCAGTTCTGTCCTTGGTCTGGTTTGCAACCCCTCTACTGACATAGGGGTTTATATTTAAGCTGGTGAGCAGATCTATAATGAACACATAGGGTATTGTATGGAAGCCTTTGCAAGGTCCAGCTACGCTGTGTGGACCACATTGCCCTCATCAATGACCTTAATGACTGTTTCAAATGAGTCAAACATGTTTAGGGGCAGGATCTGCACTTAAGAAAGCCACACTGGGTAGGGTCCGGTGTCAGTAGGTCCCCAATATCTTTATGTCTGCGGTACATGCTGATCCTTTCCATAGCTGTGCAGACCAAGCTTCTCAGGATTTTGGGGTGGAAGTTTTCAGTATACATTCAGGCTACACCTTTTCTGAGAAGGACCACTGTTGTTGTACACTGCTCTTTGGGTACATATCCTGTGGTAAGGCTGACATTGAGCAGTAGTGTGATTTGGCATTCCATTCTTCTTGGAGTCCATGTTGGACTCAGCCCAGGACATCATCTCATACCATTGCTGCTGTGTGTTTTGCTTTGTAGATGCTGGCTGTTACCTCAGCATCTGCAATGTCAGGGGGCCAGCAATCTGCTGGGATAGATATTTTGCATTCTGGGGGGTGGGGTTGCACTGCACCTGCCAGGATGTATGTTGGCAATATGTGTGTGTGTTTGGTATGTTGTTTGTAATATTTGTGTGATTCCGAGCATATCTGTGAATTCCCAACACGGTTCCTACCATCAGTTGAGGAAGCCTTGGGATTATCCTTAGTGTCCTGTACAATTTGTATCTTCATGGTTCATAGGTTCATACTAGGCTATCCACCCTAGGGCATTTGTAAGCCTAGCCAGAGTGTGTGTGGCTTTCACCACCACTTGCTATGTGAATATTATGGCCATTTATGATTTGCTTTGCTGTGCCTCTGTCTGGACGTGACACAGTGAAGATCCCCAGTGTAAATCTACGATCATCCATCCACTTGGCAAGATTCCTGTTGAAGAGTGTCAGTGAGGGGCTCTGCCTAACATGGAGTGGGATTCTGTTCCAGGGTGTGGGGAGCCTCTGGGTTATGTATCTGTCCCTCCAGCACATCCTATTTCATTATGTGTTGAGGTTGACAACTCTCACTCTCACAGCTCCGATGGCTTTGAGTTTTCTGGGGTGGAGCATGTCCATTACTCCTGTGTTGGACATGGCCTTGTACAACAGACATACAATACCTCTGTGTAGGCAGTATGTGACTGCATTCAGCTGGGGTGTCTACAGCCAGGCAGCATATGACATATATTTGAGACCCTTTATCCTCTTGGTGAGGTACCTTTGAGGTCTTTCTAACTGCTGCAGGTGTCAGGTAAGGTACATCCCAAATGAGGCATTGTACTAGATTATGGGTCTGATAAGAGAACAGTATAGGGGCACAATGACCTCTGTTGACGTAGATGTGAATCCTTTCATGATACGGTGTCCAATATAGACAGTCTTCCTAGCCACATTGGCAATGTGAGTGTCACATAACAGGTTACTGTCCACTTGTGTCCCTAGGTCCCTGATTACTCCTTCCATACATAATGGTTTACCACCTATGTGGTAATTTGTGAGTACCTTGTTTGGTATTTGGTGGGACATTCATACTGTCGAGTGTCTTCAGGACGGCTGGCTGGGGTTCCTGTGTGTGAGAGTGTGGTCTGTAGCATGCTACAGACTGTACAGCAGTCTTGCCTACGGTTAGTTGCACATGGGTGGACTCCAATGCCTTGTGCATTGTCAGTTACCTGGATGTATGGGTGTCTGTGCTGAATATGGATACTCACCCTCCTTTTATGTTTTGTTCCAGGTTTTGGGGCCATAACGCATGATATGTGGTATAACCTGGTAGTGCTGGTGTGCTGTCAGGAGGCTTGCAGCAGGTTTCTGTCACTGCACAGACATCGATGTTCTCCACACTGGAGAGGGCCTTGGGAGCATGCATATTGAGGTTTACACATCTGGCATTGGCCAGCATTACCCTTATGTTTCTTTCCACTTATGTTTTCTAGGGTGGTGGGTTAGTCTTTTCAGCCTTGCCTACAAAAGGCTCTATGGAGGTGGCAAAAGCCTTATCCAATATCCAGACGCCCAGGGGTAACAGGTGCAAGCCATCCCTGGAACAGCTGCGTGGCTTGTCAAGCATGACATCCCAAGCAGACAGACATTGGATCCCCTTGGAATGACACCAGTAATTGTGCCACTTTTTATAACTGATCATTCTGTGTTTGTACTGTGGCATCATTCTTGGTGAGGGTAGGATGCTGCAAACGGTCAGTGTCATACCGGCCTGGACTACATAATCAGAGAGCTCATCTATGTCTCTTTTCATGTAGTCCGAGGAGGTACATCTCAGGTCCTTCACACCAGCATGGACTATGACTGCATCATATTTCTACTTGCTTTCGGGTGACCTGCATACTTGTGTTATGTGGCGTATTGTAGCAGCCTACAGGCAGCTTACTGTACCCTTTCCCTTGTTCAGTCTGGTGTGCGGGACAGCAGCATGTCTCACTATGGAGTCACCTATTACAACTGTATCAGGCATGTTGTTTCTCCTTCTGGCCTGTGACTGTTTGGTACACCAGCTTTGTGTACTATGTGTTGCATGTGCTATGTTTGGAGGTTGTTTGATTGAGTGTCTGCTTTGGAGGCATCTGTTGGTGTGGTGTGTTTGTAATTCGGGCCTCCGGGAATGTTTTTCTGTGTTTATGTCTTTGGTTTGCAGTTGTGATAGGTCTATGTGGGACTGGGTTTGTGGTGTGTGTGGTTACCTTCTCCTCCTAACTAGTTTTGGGAGTACTGAGCTGAGGGAGCTCAGCTTCCAGTTTGGATAAATGGTTGCATCTCTCACATATATTTGTATTTCTTGGGGGGAGTTTAGGGTTGTCTGTGTACTTGGGGCAGGTGTAACATTGCCTCAAGATTCACAGATTCAACTTGTTGTAGCTGGCCTTAGTGGATTGTATGTGTGGACATATTTTATTGCCATACTACTGATCAGTGATTACTTCTTTTTTTATGTTTGCTCTATCATGTAGTAGCTTCCTCATTCTCTTGCATGGTTTGGTAATGGCTGGAGTCCACCATGCCAGATGCCTGCATGTATGGCATTGTGTCTTGTTTTAATTTAGGATTGCATAATCCAAACATTCCTGGCAGTGTTCATGGAATGCCTGTATAACAGGTTCTGAGGTGTGGCCCATATTTTGCACCTGCACAGGGCCTTTAATGGATTCCACATCAGTTTGGAGGAGTGCAACTTTTGCTTTACACATGTTTTTCACTGTGGTTTTCTGGCCAGGGGCTGTGGTCAGGATGTGTATATCCAGTGTGATTACTCTATGGTCTGGTCTTACCAGTGAGCAATACACTTCTCATCTTGCCATCCAGTACCCATGTTGCTGATTATCACATCCAGTATGCTTACCCCTCTTGTGGGAGTGGTACATTGTTCCTGGGCATTTTGGTTTATGGATTCTATGAACTTTTGTCCTACAGTGTTGGAGCTAGTATGATGCTCTCAGTCTATGTCTGGGTATTTTCAGTCACCCAATATAATGTGGTTTGGAGGACTTGATATATTCATGTATTCCAACATAGGCCAGGTGCAGTTCCTGGTGTTGGGATGGTAGTCTGTAGCAGGCTATAAACTGGGAGGCAGTTTTAGCCACTGTTACTTGACCATGTCTAGTCCATGCTGCTTCTTGTTGTGGTACCAACATGGGGGTGTGGTTATCCTTGACAATTTTTGCTAGTCACCCTCCTTTTGTAGCTTGTTCCATGTTTTGAGGCTGTACAGCACAGTATGAGGTGTAACCTGGTAGTGTTAGGGTGCTGTTGTGAGCCTTGACCCAGTTTTCTGTTACAGCACAGATATCAACATTCTCCATACTGGGTGAGTTTAGACTGCATGCATCTTGCTGTTTAGACTTCTGGCATTGGGTAGCATTACATCTAGGTTCTTATCCCTTCTGATACCTATGGAGGTAGGTTTGTGTTTTGAACCTTACCTATTCAGGGCATGCTGTGGGTAACAACAGCCTTTGCCAGTATCCATACGGCCTGCACTGATAGGTGCACGCCAGTCCTAGCAGGTGGAGCATCATGTCATGCTCAGCATGTCATCCCAGGCTGGCACACATTGGATCCCCTTTGACTAACTGCAATACTTCAGCCAATTATTGCAATTGATCATCTCATTGTCATATTGTGGCATGATGCTTGGTGAGGGTAGGATGTTAGTCACGGTCCTCAGGTGTGCATATAGTACATAGTGTTACATTACTTAACACATGGCATTCATGCCTCAGGTGGTGCTGCAGGGCTGCCTCTGTCGGATGCGCATATTACACTCCCTGTACATGTTTGTGAGCAGGTCATGTCATTTTAGGCATCCCTGTTATTATTTGAGTGAGTCAGAGGGGGTATCATTCCCAGGGTTCCTACTGAGCCAGTGTATGTGTTATGCATTGTCTCTTTGCCAAGGCCAGGGCATACTGGGCATGCCTCCTTCTGCCTACTGGGGCAGGCTCAGGTTGTTCCTCCTCCAAGTCACGCTCTGCCTGTGATGGCCTTGGCAATGGTGGGGGGCTGTTTGGCCCAGCCCTATGCTGGTCCTGCTGCAGCTGTGTTTGCAAGATCATATTATGTAGCATAGCACATACCATGACAATTTGGGTACATGTAGTTGGTGAGTACTGCAAGGCTCCACCAGATGTGTCCAGACACTGGAACCGTGACTTGAGCAGCCGAAACACACGCTCTATTACATTACGTGTTTGTGCGTGTGCCTCATTATGGCGTTCCTGTTCAGGTGTGTGTGCGTTTCTGATGGGTGTCATCAGCCATGGCTCCAGTGCATAACCTGCATCCCCCACTAGGTGTCCGTGTGGGATGTCCCCATTGGCAAATGTCTGGTATAGCTGCGTCAAATGCCAGATGTGGGAATCATGGTAGCTCCCAGGGCAGCCAGTACACACATTCATTATTATGCCCTGGGCATCACACATGACCTGGCAGTTGATGGAGGGGAAGCCCTTGCGGTTAATGTAGGCCCTACCCTGCTCACCGGCTGGTGCTTTGATGCGTATGTACGTGCAGTCTATTGCACCCACTACCTCAGGGTATTCCGCTATTTGCTGGAAGAGACGCATATTGCTGGCCAATACCTCACGGGCATTGGGGAAATATACATGATCACCGACATGTGCTGACATGGCATCCAGGAACTGGTGCAGTACCCTGGAGGCTGATGCCTGTGATATCCCCATCATATCACCAGTTGGTCTTTGGAAGGTACCTGTTGCTAGTATTCTTAGGCCAACACATACCTTGGTTTCCACTGGGATGGGTTCCCCTCTGTTGGTTCTGTGTGTGAGGCGTGGCCTGCACAGCTCAACTATTTGCTGCAGGAGCTCTCTGTCCACTCTATAGCTCTACTATCTCCAGCTCATGTAACCCGTGGTAGGTGACCCTGGGCCTGTACACTCTTCTCCGTCTCCTCACTGTGTGTTGTCTGGCACCATCTGCATTGTCACCACCCTCATCAAGTCGCCTATGTCTCATTATGACAGCTATGGCAGCCCCTAACATTTCTGCTCTGAGTTCAGCTTTTTCAGTTTTCACTTCTAATAGCTTACTCCTGTCTTGCAGTGTCTCTTGAGAGAAACATCCTGCACTGCTGTTTGCAGAGTTTTAAGTGCTGGGCTGGGCTACTATTCTGCCTGTGTAATTGCCTGCTTCGAATTGTTTTCACCTGTTAACTCCAGCAGTATTCCCTGCTAGCTTCCTACTAATTCTGTTGCTTCCTTTTTCCTTTCAGTTTCCTCAGGGGGGAGCAGCGTGCATGCCAGCAGAAACACGCTCACAGTGGCTTTCATGCGCGCACACATGCTTACATGGTTCAGAATCTGCTTATTCGGGTTAAAATGCACGCACACCAGCGCAAACAGTGTTAAACATCTACCAACAGGCTCCCACATGCTCAGTCTGCCTTACATGCGGGCACACTGTCCTACTCGCGCTTCATGGTGCGCACACGTGCGCATGCATGCCCAGCAAGAAACTTTGGTGTAGGCTACAGTGTACACCTTCCATTTCTTGACTTTCCCATGCTTATGTTGTGGCACTCCTCTTTCCATGATATGTGTCTGACATCTGTCATGTAACACTGACCTCCAATGAACTGCATTTCTTTCTGCCATTCCCCCCTGTGATGTCACCTATCTCCTACTCTGTTTCTCCCCCTTATGTAACTCTTACACTACTCAGAATGTGCTCATTTGCTATGTGACAGTGTAATTCAGTATCCTAACACTCATTTGCATCAGATTGCCTGCTAATGCTTAGTTACATGTCTTAGACTCAGCTTCCCCCCTTAGCAACCACTAAACGGTGGCCATGTTGTTTTTGGTCTGCTGGTCCCTGCATTGTAAATCCATGTATTGCATAAGACCCACATTTGTGGGTTTATAACCTTCATTTTTATGTTTTATACAGTGCAGCCCGTTTACTTATTTCTTATATTTGCATTGGGGTACCTTGCCAATGGCCACATATTTGGCCATTGGCATGCTGCCTGATACATATGCACCCTTTATTTGGAGCTGACATGGCTCCATTGTGTTTTTTGCAGAAACATACTCATTTGTCACCTGAGTACATTTCTGCAGCTAAAACGGCTCTTACATGGGCTGCTTTGGGCTTCCTGGATCGCTAATCTACCTCATTTGCATGCTATTCGGCTGCAAGTGAGGTGATTAGCATATCCACGCCCACTCCGTGTAAGAGACTTTTAGCTGGTCTCTTACACGGACTTTAGGGCTGTTCCTGGATCGCGAAGGCTGCATGGAGTCTTACACTACTCTTAGACTCCATGCAAGCCTTCGTGAATCCTGCCCATACTCTATTCAGGATTTCTAGGAATGTTTGGCTGAAATATTTAACTGCTTAATTTAGAGGTAGATAATTTAGTGGGGATTAGATACATTGTTAGAGAAGTGTATTCAAAGTTGTTCCCTCAAATTTTTAGATCTAGTCTAATTTTATGTTGTTACCTTTGGTATTTTAGCTTGTCCCCAAATTATATAAGTCAGGAGATGGTCACTAAGTCAGTCTGAAAGTATATCTATACTATTTTTGTGACTGTTGTTAGGGGTTAATATTCAATCTAGAATGCTATTTCTATTAGAGAGTTTGTAAATTCTAGAAGATTCAGAGAATACTTGTGTCAATTCAAAAAGGTTTATGTGTGGTAAATCTTTGGTTGGTGCTTCCTAAGAGGATGGTCTAGCATAGTCAATATTAATGCCCATATAATAATCATATCTTGTTTGATGAATAAGGTTATCCATGATAGTATATATTCTAATGTGTCTATATTTTTGTAGGTGTATTTGGAGGGCTGTAGATGGTTGTTTGATATTTATTTAGTTTGAGGGTTGCAAAAAAGTTATTACACTGTGGCGAAACTGGTCACTCAATCTATATAGTAATATATCTATATCTATCTATACACACACACACACACACACACACACACACACACACACACACACACACACACATATATATATATATATATATATATATATATATATATATATATATATATATATATATATATATATATATCCTGCTCCGACACCATGTAGAGTGACAACAGGGTCAACAGGTGAGCAAGATCAACTATCCCAGAGTATGGGAATATTTCCTTTACCTGGAGATTGTGCAATCTTGGAGTTAATATATATAATTAGCAGAGGTGTGGGGGTACAGCCCCCCACATGGGGGTGTAGCGGGCTTGCTCTCCTGCAAAAACACTTTCTGTTGGTTTAGTAGGGATAATCCCCAGAGCATGTATGTGCAGAATGTGCTGATATTGGTGCTTTCAACATCCGGACATTGATCTGCAGAGTATTGGGACACTGTACTTTAATACAGTGTTCTACACCAACATATATGCATATTAGTGTATGGTATGATTTTACAAGAGAAGTCTCCAAGAAGCCATGTTATGGTTATTTCATGGACTATTATCAAAGGCAAACATAAAAAGATAGTGAGCAAATCCCAGAAAGCCAGATTTGCTAGCAGTGAATTGGATATGCTCCTCATATAGTAGCTGTGGCAAACGATGCACATAATCGAGATGTTTCCCAAAATCCCAACAAAAAAGATAACCACTGTGACACATATGATGGCATAAGCTGCATAAGAATCCTCAGTCATGGGATAGAAAGGGTTCTTCAGCTGTCATCTCCTACTGCTGTTTGCAGAGCTAAATCCTGGAGTAACATCCACATTAATTTCAGATAATGCCTGCAGCCCAGGTTGTTTGGTGTGATAAATGTTTACATAATCAACAGAAGCATTAATAGATAATAGACGTGGAACGGCTCCCCACACAGTAGCCTCTGAACTCTGACTCTGCAGACACATTCAATCCTCTGCTTGTCAAATGATTACACCAGCCCTGGGCTTTGCCTGCATACCAATGCAAAACATGTTGTTCTAGCCACGTTCTAAGGAGGTAGGGGGATGTACGTGTGAATACCTCTCAAGTGTACAGATTTTCACAGAATGTCCTGATTTTTGCCTTATGTTTTTGGTTTGTTCTTCATAAAAATACTGTTTTCTTTTTTTTTGAAAAATCACTGAGTTTCAGACATAATATCCTTCAGAAAATGTATTGTAATACAAATCCTATTACTCTAGCAACTTTCTGAATGTGTCCCTAGTTTTAGGTCTTTGTCCCCAACATTATAACCAACTTTGTTCAGATTTCTTGTGCTAAGACATTGAGAGGTGATGTGTGTGTGTGTGTGTGTGTGTGTGTGTGTGTGTGTGTGTGTGTGTGTGTGTGTGTGTGTGTGTGTGTGTGTAAGAGGGAGGTAGCATACCTTTAACTGTCTAGGTTTTTGCAGAATGTCCAGATTTTTGCCCCACATTCATCCTAAAAAGGATTGAAATTGCTAAATAATGGCAGGCATTTGAGTTTTAGACGTTGTATCCTTTAGAAAAATGCATACTAACACAAATCCTGTTATTCTAACAATGTTCTAAGTTCATGAGAGCAATATTTTTAATCTGTCCCTATTTATTTTAGGCTTTGTCCAGATTTCTTGCACTAAGAGGTTGAGGTGTGTGTGAGAGAGAGTGAAATATAGAGTTAGTAGGTGGAATTTATTTTCAAGAGCATTTTCAAGGAAATGTGAGCTTCAGGGAAAGAGAAGTTTACTGCTGCTTATGCAAAGTCTGCTTAAAATGTGCAACTGTTTTGTTTAGCAAATGGTAACACTGTTGTGGTATAGAGTTTTAAAGCAGTGTTAGTAGCAGAGCAGGTAGAAAACTTGCATCTTGATGCAGAGAGGTGTAGTTTCTACTCCCATGGCATGTAGATTTGTATTTGAAGGGGGTGGGTGCTGCAGTCCTGAGTATGTCCTCCTTTGGATGAGATGCCTAGTAAGTATGAACCTGTTTTTCAACTTGCCACCCATTCCCTATTGCAATATACCAGCTTACCGTTTCTTTTAATGTAACATAGGCAATTTATTCTTTAAGGGCAACAGGCACTGAATTTGTAAACGAAACACTGAAATATAAAGTTGTTTTCTAGCAACAACATCTTCATTGGTTTCAGATCTCTTTAATGTGGAATTATTCAGATGACTTTTACTTCTGCAGAGATTCTGCATATTGACTGATATTGATGGATTGCATGACAGAAGTATGAGTGGCCCTTTATGGTTGAAATGTTCTGAATTGGGCATTTTGTCATTATTGGTTCATATGATTTGTTTCATTGCTTAAAGGAAAAATGTTCAAAGCTATAAATTTAAAACACTCTAACAAGTGGCGCTGTATTATACAAGGGATATAATTTGATTATTATATTGTGTAATTAATACAATCAGGAAGTTGAATCAAAGAACTTTTGCATGGTTATAAAAACGTGTGCAAGGAGCCTATGATTTGAAAACAGCCCAAAGGTAAACTTACCCTGCCACTGGCCAGATGCATTTTCTTTGAATGTGGGTTTCAATGCTTTTTCAGTGAAAGTGGGTTTCAAAGGTAGAGGCATTTTAATGCTAAGTCTGTTTTCATTGTAAGACTATTGCTTTTTTTAGGTTTAGTAAATGTCTATCAGTGTTTGTGCTATAAAATTTGAAATAAAAGTTGTAAATTAAATCCAAATATCTGTAATCATTGTAGAAGTAAAGCATAAAACAGTATGCACACTGAGAGATTTGAACAGTGTCTATGGCAAATGGGGAGAAATAGCCAAGTAATGGGACACTGGAATGGTTGTATGGGTGGGGCTGCATGGGCAGGGCTGTGTTGGTGAGGGGAGTTGTGAAGGCAGGGATCTGGGTTGGCACCCCCCTGCAAAAAATACTGCAGGCTCCCTTGGCCACAGCGGATCATCTGTTTCTGTTTCTTCCTGTCCTCTGCATCTTGCTCTGTCACACCAACCACCTGCATGTCCTCTCTCACCACATCCATAAACCTTATCTTAGGCCTTCCTCTTTTCCTGTTACCTGGTAGCTTCATCCTTAGCATCTTTTTCCCAATATACTCTGCATCACTCCTCAACATATGTCTAAACCAACGTAATCTTGCCTCTCGGGCTTTATCTCCAAACCTTCCAACCTGGGCTGACCCTCTGATATACTTATTCCTAATCCTATCCACCCTTGTCACACCAAGTGCAAATCTTAACATCTTTAACTCTGCCACATCCAGCTCTGACTCCTGCCTTTTTGTCAATGCCACTGTCTCCAACCCATATAACATAGCTGGTCTCACTACCCTCTTGTAGACCTTCCCTTTCATTCTTACTCGTACTCATCTGTCAAAAATCACTCCTGAAACTCTTCTCCACCCACTCCATCCTGCCTGTACTCTCTTCTTCACCTCTCTTCCACACTCACCATTACTCTGAACTGTTGATCCCAAGTATTTAAACTCATCCACCTTCACCACCTCTACTCCCTGCATCCTCACCATTCTTTTATCCTCCCTCTTATTCACACACATATATTCTGTCTTAGTCCTGCTGACTTCTCTCTAGAGCACTTATATAGGCTGCTAATACTGACTCATTAGAAAAGTAACACTGAACAAATGAGAATAGTGGAAGCATGATTAACCAATAGGAACATTCCTCATACTTCTAAAGTAACATGATGTAATCACATCTCTAGGCAGAAAAAGAAAATGGGATACATTTCCATATATAGACGTGTTTACTACTTTCAGACACTCTCGCCATAGTAATTTCCCACTATGTGCAGACTGCCACACCTCTATGTACAGTACATTTCAGGTTGATGCATTTTGTCACATACTCATACTTTCTAATACACTTACATTTTCCTTCATACTTTACAGCACATATGTCTTGTTTTATCCTCATGTGGTGATATGCACAAAAATATCACA